>NC_135305.1:114899425-115269425 GCF_048772815.1 Callospermophilus lateralis | reverse complement strand
AGGGACGGAAGGAGCGTGGCCCACCGGAACACCGAGGGATGGCAAGGCGGTGGAGAGAGCCACTACAGAGTCCTGGGGAGACTCAGGGCTGGGAGGGAACGCAGGTGAGGCCTTTGTTGCCAGACTCGCACATTCAGGTTTTGCCCACGGTGCTGTGTGTGGGGTCTTCATCTCTTGTCCTTTTAGGAGACCTGGCCAGTCCATGTGTTTTTCTTGGTCAACTCGTCCAGAAAATGAGCTGGTCAACTGAGGGAGACACAGACGGAGCAGGCAGAACCGAAGCCCGGCTCCCAAGTCTGCTGTCAATCACCCACATGGCCTCGGGCGCCTGGTCTTCTGTTCTCGAACCTCAGTTTGCCCATCTGTAAAATGGGCACTTTGCTGCCCTCAAAGGTTGGCTGCGGGGACGATCGGAGTGTCCAGTTCTCAGGGAGTATGACCTTCAGCCAGTCCAACCTCCCACCGTGAAACCTCACCGGGCCACGAGAGGAAAGCCACTGGTCAAGGCAAAGACTCCACCACCTTCCATACTGTCATTTGCAGAAGGAAACGGAATCTTCCAGAACGTGCTGGTGTGTAGAAAAGGAGATGGATGGCAGCATCCTGGACCGAAGCTGAGAAGCCAAAGTGGTATCAGTCATAAGGTGCAGTCGAGGTCACGGCTTTTTGTTGTTAACTTTAAATAAAGCGTTCGCAGAAGGAAAGAATAAGGCTTTGGAGATGAAATAGTATTGGTAGCACATCCAAATGACACCATCGTTTTAATCTGTCACCACACTGATGTAGTTTAGTTTTCACGACCCTAGGAAGAAACTGGAGCTCTGAGAGATGCGTCCACTGGGCTTCAGTGGTCCTAGTGGCCCTGCGTCCACGGCCCGTGCTCCTGCTCACGGAGTCCTACCATTCCCAGTAACCATGCTGGGCCCTGGGCACTGGCCACGTGTGGGCACAGCCTGGCTCCTCCTGCTGCTGCCCGCCGAGTCCTCCCCCCATCCTTGGAGAAAGGTCCAGTCCTGGGCACAGGGGACAAGCAGCCATCAATGCTGGTCCCCAAGTGCCACTACAAATGGACATGAGGGGCTCACTCTTCACTCTCTCAAAAGTCGCTGGTTTTACATCACACACACGTACAACCGCAAAGGGAGAAAGAGGAAAATCGGCATTCAGAAAGCACCGAGGCACGCATCCTTGGACCCCTCACTTGCAAAGCACTCTGGGAAAGCTGTTGGGGCATTGCCAAACTGGAAACAAGCTTTGGGGTCTCTCAGTGAAGTCCTGGTTTGAAAAATAGGGTACATCCAATGGAAGGAGGAATGCCTGCAGTAAACTGTCGTGTTCATTAAAAACACACCTGTAGCCTGTCACCCCAGCGGCTCTGGAGGCTGAGGCAGGAGGATCCCAAGTTCAAAGCCAGCCTCAGCAAAGGTGAGACACTAAACAACTCAGTGAGACCCTGCCTCTAAATAAAATGGAAAATAGGGCTGGGGATGGGGCTCTGTGGTCGAGTGTCCCTGAGTTCAATCCCCAGTACCCCCTACAAAAAAAAAGATACCCGCAGATGTTGGTTAATGATGCAAAATGCCAACAGAATAAAACAAAATGACAGACCCCAAAGCAAAACCCCTTGCAGTCCCTTCCCTCCACCCTTTGACCCCCACGTCTGCCCCGGCCCAGGGAGCCCCCACGTACCTCAGCCACTGAGAATGCTCTTCTTTCCTGTTTTCCTCATGGAGGTCCCACGTGGTCTTTGACACCCAGTCTCTGTGACCAAATCTCTTTCTTCTGCCTGTGACCATCTGCCAAGGCAAAGGCCCAGGTGTCAGCCTGGCTCTCGGCTTGCTGAGGGGCTGAGGTGCAGCCTCGGTTGGACGTGCGTGGCCCGGGAGCGGCTGACCGCAGGGTGACGGATGTGGCTGGGTGGAGTCCCCAGTTCTGATGGCCCAGGTTCCACGGATGAGCAGGCCTGGCCACCGGGAAGTTGACCCAGACACTGCTCCTCATTCACTGCTGAAAGGAACGGTTGTGGGGTTGGGAGACCACAGGCTGTCCCGAGAGCTGTCACCCTGTGACAATATTGACAGAGCCTGTGCCCCCACCTCCCAAAACCCCAGTGTGCCCACGTGGCCAAACAAACCCATCCTTTCTCACGGAGAGAATAAGTGCAAGGCATTAAGGAGGCTCTGATTAAACAAACAGATGTTTTTAGTCGGCAGTAGAAGTGTCAACATGATCCTAATTAATGAATGTGTTAATGGCCGTTCTCTGTTTGAAGACAATAGTCACCGCCTTCTAGATGGATCTGCAGTGACTCACGGGGCGCACACCTCGTGCCTTCGCGGCGCCTGAGGGGAATGCGCAGAAACCTCCAGGTGATGGATGTGGGGAGCAAATGCAGGTACACACTCAGCACCGAACCACACACCGGGCACGCGCACCACAACACAACAACACAACACTACACAGTCACAACTGCCCTCTCCGAAATATATTGTGCACTCAGAGGTGACACCAAAGCCCAGGCTGCACGTCACCAGAATAAAATAAAACAAGAGCACGCCACACATACTCCACAAACACAATATACACAACACAATGTGACACAAAAACACAATGCACACACAAGGCACACACATACAAATTATGCACTCAATGCAAAATACACACACTCAGCACACATACAATACACACACTGCCACTGTGAAACACACACGTAATCCCAGGGCAGAGTCCCAGGGCTCGAGCCTGACACACTCACACAGCATGCACACTCCTGCACATATAAACTGTGTGTTAACCACACACCACGCTGAGCCATGGAAGCCCAATGAAGAAGTGGGGTCTCTTCTCTCAAGGAAGAGGGGGGCTGACAGAAACCCCAGAGCCACTGTGCAAGGTGCAAGAAGCTTTGCACAGGGAAAGGGTTTGCTCTGCAGAAAAAGGGCGGGTGGTTTTGAAGGTTGTGCCGTTGCACTCTGGTCATTTTTCAGGACAATATCAAGTCAAAGAAAAACTGGTAATCAATACGCTCTTTGTCCTGAGCAAGTGATTCTGATTTATCTCAAGGACTCGGGGAAGTATGTAGTTGAACACGTCTTCCTTTCCTTTTCACCTCGGCTGCTGGAGAGCTCAGAGCTAAACTTTTGATCCACACATAGTTGTGGTGTTGGTTTCAGCATACAAATTTTTGAGTGTTGTGAGTGGCCCTGTTTTGCATTTCTACATATATTCTTCTACTTTTTTTCTTTAATTTCAGCTTAAAAATATATTTGTAAATGGCCTTACATTTGTCTAGAGTAATCCAGGGATGAGAAGAAAGATTGATTTTAGTTAGATGTATGAGGGCAGTTTAGATGCTGTAACAAGCTCCAGTTCTCAATGGTTCACTATAACAAAGATCTATTTAACGCTGTGGCACTGTCAAATGCAGCATTGCCACACAAAGCCATTCAGGGCACCAGAGTTCCTTCCATCTAGGTGGTTCCATCATCCTTAGGGACTTGGGTTCCTCTAGAGAGATCCACAAAGAGCATATGGAAAATTGCTCAGGAGGCACTGTGGTCAGGCATGCAAATGGGCTGACATCACTTCTACCCCCATCCCATTGGCCAGAACTTGCTCATGTGACCTGGCTCCAGTGCAAGGAAAGTTGGGAAATGTAGTCTTCCTGTGTGTCCAGGAGAAAGACCAAAAGGGTTGGGGCACCCACATCACTGTCTCAGCCGCAATAGATAAACCCAAGTACAGTAGGTTCAACATATTTACTGAGAAGCTTTGAAATTCAAGGCTGTCTTAGGTGCTTTGGAAGAGGGTCCCATGGCGGAAACAGACTCCACCTCTGGATTCCTCCACTCTGTGCAGAGAAAGTTCGCTAATCCAACCTTAACCAAAATGTGGCCGGAAGACACCTGGAGACGCAGAGCTGGGCAAGGTTCTCATTTTTGGGGTGCGTTGCTGTGGTCCTAAGCCACCCTCCATGGGTAAGGACTGCGTTCTTATTGAACGTGACCCGCCTCCACAGAGGTGACAGAGACCGGGAACACAGAACTCATGCACCAAAGGAACACGGTGAAACTTCACCGGAGCCCAGAGATGGAAGGTCGTGGGCGCTCTGGAGGATGTCCCCAGCCCCTCCCCATCTTTCCCTCGCCACAGCTTGTTAGAGACCTGGAGCTTGGTTTCTCCTCTTTTGTTTGTGTCCTGTCCTGTCTGACCTGGGCTGGGGTGGCTTGTCCCATACAGCCTCTCAGGGATCCAGGACTCTCTCCAGTGAGGAGCCTGTAAGTGGAGTCATCCTTGGCATCGGCAGGGGACTGATTGCAGGGCCCTCCATGGACCCCACACCCCAAGGACGCTCAACTCCCCTGAATGAAATGGGGTCACGTTGGCCTAAGACCCAGCCACAGCCTCCCTTGTACATTAAATCACTGCTCAGTGACTTCCAATACCGGTGTGATGCCATCGCTGTGCAAATAGTTGTTTTCTTGTATTATTTAGGGAATAATGGCAAGTTGGAAAAGTCCGCACGTGTTCTGCACAGTGTGGGTTTTTTCCAAATATTTCTCCTCTGCACCTGGTTGACTCCGCAGAGGCAGGACCCAGAGCTGTGGGAAAAAGGAAAAACCCAAGAGTGGGATCATGTCCTCAAGGTGTGGCCAAACCTCCATCCTGGCCCCCAGGAGGATGTCAGGACCAAACCCACTAAAACCCAAGGCCATGTCCAAGGAGGGAACGAGACCCTCCGCCAGGGCAGAGATGGGAGCTGCTCGGCAGGGGCGGGGTTGGAGCTGGTCTCTCAGAACCAGCCAGTTCTGGGTGGGCAGAGGGAGCCCTGGGGGCAAATAGAGAAATGCGAGACCAGCGAGGGGCTCCTGCTGGCCAAAGTTGGGGATGCAAGATGGCAGTGGCAGGCGTGGATGGTGGAAAGGACCCACAGGGCTTGACCTGCAGGAGCCGAGAGCGTCAGACACCAGCACGGGCTCTTCGGTGAGATCGGCGACACCCCACACGCGGGAGAGCGTGGCTGGACATTCGGTATCCACCTCCACGGCCCACTCTCCAGGTGGCCAGGTACAACTGCCACCCACATTTTCCCAAGCAGATGCAGGCTCGGGAAGCCTCAGACACCCCCAAGTCCACACAGACAGAAACCCGCACCACGACAGGCGGAACGGGCACTCCCTTTGTGGCCACCCTCGGGGCCTCCAACACAAGGCCTCTCCTCTGTGTCGTGGCCATCGCTGTGATGGATGGAGCCACCTGGGGCTGTCAGAGGGCAGCAGTCACCAATGCTGTTCAGCGGCCAGCGCGGCGCATTCACCTTGAAGCCTCTTTTTTCTCATCTGTAAAATGGAGCCAGGGAGAGGAGCCTGGCCCTCAGGGTGTTGAAAGGGGCCATCTAACACGCCACCTGCCCGGGACTGGGCTGGACATCGGGGAGGAGGGACCAGGTGGACACCCGGCTGGTCACCGTGGTAGCTGAGGGGGCAGGAGCGGGGAGCAGTCTGCTGTAGCAGCCAGAAGACAAGTCATTTGGGAAGTGCGCCCGCAGAGGCCACGGGAAGGGACAGCTGTGAGGAGATTAAGGAAATTCACGCGGAATATATGTACGTCTGGTGCGTATGGCACAGTTGGCAGAGATGGCCGCGACGGATGCGCGCCTTCCCCGAAACATGCGAGCCGCATTTGGCGCCCCTGTTCCCCAGCCAGGAGCCCCCGGGTCTGCGGGCTTTGTGCAAATGTGGGCGCAGGGTGGGGGGTGTCAATTGCACACAGCTCAGGAGAGCTGGGAGCAGGGAGAACAAAGAGAGGGGCCAGGGTCCCCTGCTGAAGAGGCCAGGTGGCTGCCAGGGGTCTCCGGGGCTCTTCTACTTTGCACCAGAACCTGACGCTCGGCCTCGGGTCTTAGTTTTTGAATCGGGGCTGAGGTCACCGTATCTGCCTCTCTCTGGGGCTGGCCTAGGTCAACTTTCCAGGTCCCCGGGGTCCAGGATCTGTCGTACTAAGCCAAGAGGCATAGAGCAGAGGTAGGCGACAGTGGAAGAGGAAGCGACACTGAAGTTCTAAGAGGCCACCTTGGTGTCTTCAAATTCAAGAGCCGCTGGAGGAAAAGAAGGGAGGTGCTGGCCAGAGACACCTGAGGTCTGAAGGAGGCCCAGGGGCACAAAAAGGAACTCCGCGGAGGACATTGCTGGGTGGCCCTGGGTGGTCCTCGCTTTCACCGCCCCCTCCCTGAGGGCCCCTTCGTCCCCAAGACTCCCCCACTTCACCAGTTACTCCAGTCTCCCAAGTGGGGGGCGGCTGCAGGGAGCCCCAGGGCTCTGCTCTCTAGAGGAGGGGCCTGTTGGGAGCCCCCTCCTGGTTCTTCAATAAACAACCCACCCCCAAAACTCAGGGGGACCCGTCATGGCAGTCAAACAAATCCTGGGCTCCAGCATGGCCCCGCTGGGTGGCTGTCCCGTTGCGCGGGCCCCACATGCGTGGACAGGGAGACCGCACCTCTCGGACAGCCATGTCTCCACCTGCAAATGAGCTGCCAGTGGACTACCTGGCCGCTGTGGGGATCCCCACGATGACCGTGGTTCCCCGGCCTGTGGCCTGGCAGGAAGAGCCCTGGACCTGCCTCTCCCTGGACCTGCTCTTTTGGAGTCGGGGGACAGGGCCTCCCTCGCCCCCTCTCTGGCTGCAGCCTTGTGCTCACAGGACACCCTCGTCCCCAAGTCGAACACACCCAGCAATTTCCTCCCCCCAACATTTTCCTCTCTCTGGTGTGTTGATTTAGGGGACCATTAAAATCAGACGTGGGAAACCAGGAGCCCTGACATTCCTCTCCCCCTGCACCTTGGTTATGTGTAAACAGCAAACTGTGAATTATTTCCTCTTTATTTTTCAATTCCTCGAGCCACCTCGGGGGCCCTCAGGATGAATCATTGATCCTGGGACATCGCCTGACAGTCTTCTTCACCGGTTTGTCACCAGGGAGTCTCCGCCTGATCTAGGTCCTCCTAGGGGGAGGGGCGGGACGGTGGGATGCGCAAGATCTGGGGGTCTTCTGTTCCCTCCAGGTGCTCTCATCTGGGGAGGGGCTGGTGGGGAGGGGCCTGAGGGACACGGTCCAGAGACTGAGACAGCATAACTGGATGTCCCCAGCTGCCACTAGCTGTCCTAGGATTCGACTTAATTTCTTTACCAGGACGGAGGACACCTCCTTCCAGGAGCCCCTAAACCTTGCATCCCAGATTCTATCCCTAGAGCCTTGGTGGTGGGGGACATGTGGGCAGGTATCGCTGTAAATTCCCGTGTTCTAAACTCTGAGCGTGACAACCTTGGATTCAGGGTTGAGTTCCATCACTGAAAGAGCAAGAAGCCTCACTCGCCTGTGCCTTGGTTTCTTCATCTTTAAGATGGGTATGCTAAAAAAGCTACCCCAAAGGCCGAGGGGTGGGAGCTTATAGGCATAAACAGGATGGCAGCTTGCCCAGGGGGCCTTTGTGAGAATTTGGGGAAGACATTCCCCTCTGGCAGAGTGACGGGAAAGTGGCTTCCCCTTCCTCCAGGTGGATGCTGCCTTCTATCAGGGGCTGCGGAGAAGCCTAAAGACTCATTGGTTGGGAGTTCTTCTGCAGTGCACACCCTGCACAACTGTACCTAGCCACCCTGCATGTAAAGCATTGAGCATATGCTGACTCAGGACAAACTTTCAATATCTGGCAACAGATATGTGGACACTGTCATCAAGCACCATCATTTAAATATTTCTGGCTCTTAAAGTCCATCAGGATCTTTAGCATAAGGTAAACTTGAGTTTGAATCCCGTTTCTTCTGTCTTGGACAAACATCTTTGAAGAGGTCACTTACTCATCTAAAACTTCAGTTTCCTCATCTGTCATGAAAAAAAATAATTATTTTCCCCTGGTGATGAAGTTTTGGTTAGATTATATGCCTACAGTTCCTATGGGGCAAGGAATGAGCCTGCACTCCCCCCTCCCCACACACACCTTGCTTTTTCCTGTTAGTACAAGTGTCCATGTCAACAACTAGAGAGAAGGAAAGTCACCCATCAAACCATTTTGCAAAGATACTCGGCATCCTGAGGTATAGCTTGTTTGCAGACAAAAAAAAAAAAAAAAAAAAAAATACACATCATTTTGAATCAGGTGACAGCAACCGAATCCACCCTACCCCCTACCCTCCGACTCAGGGTCTCTGAAACTTGGTGTCCATTTCTGTGAAACCAGTGATAGAGGAAATGAGGATTCTTGCACTAAAAAACAAAACAAAACAAAAAGCAGTGAGCACCTATTCCTTTTTTTCCTCCCACAGACTCACAAAGGGATCTGAAAAAAAAAATATCCAATGTATTTGCAAAAAAAAAAAAAAAAAAAAAAAAGTCTTAGTTAAGTCTCAAAATTGCAAGTTACTGGGTGTCCTCACCCGAGCATCCTACAAAACGCCTCAGCCTCATCAGTTCCAGGGTCGGTGAGTCGAGAGCACATTTTGTAGGGCAAAGCCTGGAAACCCTGTGAGGCCTGGGGTGTGCACAGCAGGTTGGGGTGCGCCTGGGGTCTGTCACCAACCCCACTCCTCTCACCCTGCAGCTCTCCCCGCTGGTATTTCAAGGACCCCCCGGGCTCTAGGAACTCAGGGAGACAGCCCTGGGACTCAGGTCCTGACCTGCTTAAACCCTGCCAGGCTCTCGGTGCTGTCACACCCACACCCACGGCTTGCCACTTACCCCGTCCTGACCCGGGTGTGCGCACGCGCCACAAACAAACGCTCAGAAAGAAAGCCAAAAGAAGTTCCAGCAGCCATTAAGGGGAAATTACAGATGCATTTTTTCCTTGCCTCCGGCACATTAATAAAAGAGATGACAGAACGGGAAGCAGGGCGCGCGGCGACCACCCGAGGGGCGGGGCTGCCTGGTGCAGACTCTGATTTCCCGGCCGAGCCCACGCTGAGAGAGTCTGTGCGGCGGCTGCAGGAGGATGCGGGGCTCATGCATTAAACATCAGGGGGACCTGGCAACCTGGACCGCGGGCCCAGGGAAGGGTGGGAGCAGGAGGCCTCGGCACTGGCGGGGGTCACTGCGACCTGCCCCACTCGGCAGGGCGATGCCCGTGGGTGGAGACCTGGAGATGGTTGAATGAGGGCTTGGGGAAATCACTGGAAATGACAGGGTGGGTGGGGAAGGAGCGCATCCAATGCAGGAACGCAAAGACATGCTAGGCTTTCAAACAGGGGGGCGCGGCACCCTGTGGTCTATGGGGGGATCACTTTGTCTAACAGTCATGGTGGAGGGTGCTCATGTTCCAAGAACTCTCTGGCCCTAGTGCTGGGGTTGATACTTGGAGTCAACTGAATGCTGCAATCCTTCACCCTCCACTTATCCCTGGTGGAACTCTGCAGGTCTTCTGCAGACATATCCTCTGCTTTGACATTGAACTTGACCAACAACATCCAATGGCATATGGACAGAAGGAACAGTGGGCTGCTTCTGGGATGAGACCTTAATAGACCTGATGCTTCCACTTTTTCTCATGTACCTCTGAGCCAGCTGTGACAGAAACATGTCAGAGCCAGGCTGGTTGTTCCAGGACAGATAGGTGTAGCTGCACCAGACACAACCTGCTGCTCAGAGATGCCCCAGATGCATTCCCTCCCACCCCCAGGGAGTTTGCGGAATAAAGTCAGGTGGGAAATAGATGCTTATTGTGGATGCAACTGAGATTTAGTGGCTGTTTGTTATGCAGCAACAGCTGACTGATACAGTTATAGATGAAGTCATTCATTTTATTCAGGTATTTGTTCATTCAGCAAATATTTCCTGAGCATTTCCATGCCAGACACTTTGATAGGCAGCAGGGATATAATAGTTAATAAGAAATCTGTGAAAATGAGCAGAGATTTCAGATTTATTGTATCAAGGATTGAACATCTACTATGTGCCGGGCATGGTAATAAGTGCCACAATTACAGTGGCAAAGAAAATATATGAACCCTGCACTCGTGTAGCTTTCAGATAGCAGATCAAGCAAACAATGAAACAGGAAATTTCCCCAAAGCCCCCAGAAAGGTTGTCTCTTCCTGCAACAAGTTACTGACCAGCGGACAAGACAGGGAGTCCACAGGTCCTTAAAATGCCCACCTTTAAGCATGGAGTGAGATTCCCACAGGCAGCATGGGCTGGAGTTGGGCACAGGAAGGAAGGAGGCGAGGGGAGGCCTTCAGAGCACTGTATGTGAGCTGAGCACTGAAGGTCAAAGTTTGTCCGTGAAGAGAGGAAGGTAAAGGAGGGAGCCCCAGGCAGGCAGAAAGGCAGAAGAGAATATGCTGCCGGAGGCCTGGAAGACTTCTCCTATATCATCAGAAAATTAAGTAGAAGAGGAGGTGAGGGGTTTAGAGAATCCAGAACATACAGGAGTTTAGGTGCCAACCTAGATGGCTGGACTTGATCCATGCAAGGGAAACAGGGAGCCAAGGAGAGTTTGAGCAGGAGAGCATAGAATCAGGTTGGAAGGGAAATAGGGAGCCATGGAGAGTTTGAGCAGGAGAGCATAGGTTGTCATTTGGGAATATTTGAAAGGTAGATTGGCTTGGGTGAGGACAGAGGCAGGGAGGCCAAAGGGGAGGCTGGTTATCATACAGTCCAAGAGCAGAGGATAGCTGCATGGGACAGGTGGAGACCAGAAACTTGGAATTATGATACCTGGAATTATACAGCTAAGAAAGGTCTTGGGGCCACTAAGTTTTATCTACTCTTTTTTGCAAAAGTTGTGGCTTACAGAGGGTGAAGGACATGCTCCCAAGTCTCACAGCAGGTGAACCCAGAGCTGAGGACC
Source organism: Callospermophilus lateralis (assembly GCF_048772815.1). Taxonomy (NCBI): domain Eukaryota; kingdom Metazoa; phylum Chordata; class Mammalia; order Rodentia; family Sciuridae; genus Callospermophilus; species Callospermophilus lateralis. Next base: position 115,258,590 of record NC_135305.1, on the reverse strand, counting down.
AAAACAGAGGTCACTGGTGTTCCCCAACCAAAGCTCACTCCCACTCCACTCTTATTTCCTAATTTCCAAAATTTGATGAAAAGTAAGCACTAGAATAAGAACTCCTATCCTATCTCATATCAGCGCCTCTGCCAGGTGCCGGACTCTGAGCTCCCGGTGGTGACCGCAGCTTCTCACAGAATCCCACAACCTCTGGAGGGGTCAGAACTCCCCACTGACAGGCGAGAAACCTGAAGCTCAGGAGACAAGAGCTGGAAGCTGAGCCTAGGGACCCTCACCTGGAATGATGGCGAAGTCCCCACATACGACCATGGTGGGGGACGGAGTCCAGTGCCCCGGCTCCCAGCCCAGAGCCTGGCACTTTGAAAGTGTCCAGCAAATGACCCTGGAGATGAAGGCGATGACAGTGAGCAAGACCGCGAGGACAGAAGAGGCAGATCTGTGCCCTGGACGCCACAGTGTGACATCAGGCTAGTCACTGAGCTCTTGGGGCCTCAGTTTCCCGCATCTGTCAAAAGAAGACTCAGCCAGTGACAGCAGCCCTCCCCAGTGACCTGTCTGAAATGCAAACTATCCAAAACCCCCAGACAGACTCCCTGGGGAGCCCTGCTGAGCCACCTGTGTCTAACAAGCCCCTGGAAGGTCTGGCGCAGGTCGAGTTTGAGAACTTCTGGTCTAGAGGGACGATTTTATAATTTTTGAGAAGACGGGAGGACTTTTATCAGAATCACAAGAGGCAATATCAAGCAGATGCAAGCTTCAGAGCTAGGCTTGGTGCAGACACGGGAGCACAGGGCTCTGTGTGGGCTCCCCCTGCTCCCCCCACCCGGAGGCTCTGCAGATCCGGAGCAAAGGCGGGGGATGCCCATGAAGCCCTCTTCAATTTCTCCTGCTAAGCAGGGCTGCAAGCTCCACCTCCCTCCCCCTCCCCTCCCCCTCCCCTCCCCCCTCCTGCCCCCTCCCCCTCCCCCTCCCCCCTCCCCTCTCCCCCTCCTCCCTCCTCCCTCCTCCCTCCCAGCCTGCATTTCTGTTGACATGTTCCACAAAGTATGGATTTGTTGTGGCCTCGCAAAACCTGGTCCATTTCTTCTTCCCTTCCTCCTATTTTTTTTTTTTCCTATAAGTAGGTTTGAGCCTGTAATTCAGTTAATTATTTCCCAGAGCACCGGTTTGGTGGCGACGACACAGCAAGAGGCAGAGGAACGGAGACAGGTCCTCGCAAACCTCTTTCCAGAAAATCTAATTTCATCATTGAGAAATCTTCTGTCTTAAGCAGCCTCCGCCACCTCCATAAATTTGCATATTCTATCTGCCCCGGGAATGCAGCGCGCCCGATTTGCATAATGCGGCTGGAGGGGCTGGTGCGGCTCTTGAACCCCAATGCCGCAGGAGCGAGGAAGCAATTATTAAGCTCTAGACATTGGCGGGGAGCGTGGCCCCGATGGATGGCAGCTCCACACCTTATCCACCGCCCGGCTGCTCATTAGCCCAGGCCCGGATCGCAGGCAGCAGCGGATCCCAGAAAGCCAGGAGCCGCTCTCTGGCACCAGCCTGTAGGCAGCCCAGGTGGCAGGTGGGTGCACAGCTTCGGCTTCCCAAGGCTGGTGGTTGGAGCCATCCTTGGTGGGGTTGTCCCTACAAGACCCGTGGGCAGAGGTTAGCCCACCCCCTGGCTGGCGGTCTATCCCCAGCATTTGAGAAATGCTTCATTTACAGACAGTGGTATTTCACAAAGTCCCAGTAGGAAAGGGGTAAGTGGAGACAGGAATTGTACCCCACAGCTGTGGTCCCGCCTAAAATCCCGCTTCTCCATCCCTAGGCTCTTTCCTGCTCTGGAACCACGGTGGGACAGTTGTGTGTTATTAAGCTCACGGTCTTTGCCATGGGGTCCTTTGGTGTTCTGGGATCAGAGGTCACTCTGCAGTTTCAGACTCCTTCTGAGCTGTGGATCTGGTGTCCAAGTGGCTCCAGGACCTGCCACTCGGAGCCTCACCTGTTCGGGGCCCTGTGAGGTGCCAGCTTGGTTCTTCTCCAGCATCCAGGTACAGCAGTGGCCCTTCTGTGCTCAGAGAGGATCATCCAGGCAGGTCACCTGGAGGAACTTTGACCTCAGATGTTCTTGACAGTTTTAAACCCAGTGAGTTCATGAACTGCCCGGCCAGAGATCCACCTGTTCACTTCCACAGGTAAACACCATCCTTGCCAAACGACGCCAAGCACAGTACTAAGCACACTCGATCCAATTAATTGGCAGAACCTAACACCATCATGCGAATGGTGGACAGCCCGGGGAGGACCAGTGGAGCCTGTTCTCTCCCGTTTAATAATATATCATGTAACCTCAATCTTTTCAATCATTTTTTTTTTCCAGCTGGGCGCAGTGGCACATGCCTATAATCCCAGCGACTCAGGAGGCCGAGGCAAGAAGATCGCAAGTTCAAGCCAACCTCAGCAACTTGGTGAGGCCCTGAGTAACTTAGCGGGCTCTATCTCAAACTAAAAAAATAAAAAGGGCTGGGGATGTGACTCAGCTGTTAAGCACCCCTGGGTTCAGTCCCTGGTACCAAAAAAAAAATTTTTTTTAATTTCAGAGGAAATGGAAATACATTTTTAAACATCAGTTTCATTTCTGGCAGACTCGGGGCTCAACATCAGTGGAGTTCATCAGCCCAAAGATGACCTGTGGCATGAAAATCCCATCCCGTGCCAACACTCAAACCATGAGCCACTTGTTAGAAATTTGAAACAGCAAGTACATTGCAGAGAAAATTCTAGAAATTACATACCTCCATTTACTAACGAGCTGCCATCTCCTCAAAAGACCTCAATATTTTGTCCTCAGCGCTGACTCGAAGTGACGGTCTGATTACAAGGATTTGGAAGAAAGTCACTTTTTCCATACAACCGAGTCCAAGATTGACTCACATCTCCAAGAGAAGGAGATTGTTCCTGACCAGCCAAGCTCAGGCTCCCAAAGCACAAAGTGGTGAAGTTTCCAAAGGGAACTCTGCTGGGGCTGCCGAGCTGGGCCTGGGGCTGCAAGGCAACAGGTGGTCTTTAAAGTTGATTTCAGGGTTTGGATGGGGCCTCTGTGTCCCCAAGCGAGTCCTTGATACTGCTAAACCTCAGTTTCCTGATCTGTAAATTGGGAATAATGAGAGTACCTGCCTCATTGTTTGATCTGAGAGAATTAAATGAGATAATCGTTAGCAATTAAATCCCAGGAAGTGACCTGCCCAGAGTCACAGGAAGTAGATGACACAGTGAGAGGTGAATGCCAGCGTGTCTGATCCTCCACGGTATCACAGGCTGCCACCACACGGGACCCACAGGGACTGGTGCTTAGGAAAAAGGAGCGTGATCCCAGTCTGAGCTCTGGGCTGGCTGTTCAGAGGGGTTGGGTCAGAGGTCTTCAAAGGGACATCAGGGTCACTCCCGGGTCACCTTGTTCAGAAGCAGTTCAGTGGCTCTTGCCAAGCATGAAGACATAAGCTTTCTTCCTCTTTATGGGGAAGGCTCCCTTGGCTGGCCACCGGATGTGGGCAGCTCTGGTAAAGGAAGCAGCAGCTGGAAAGGGGCGGGGGGCGGCTAAAGAACCAGGGGGCGAGTGTAGCTTGGCAAACCTCTGACCAAAGGGAGTCCTTGGGGCCAGGACTGGGTCCTCTGGTGGCTGCCCCTGACTTCCACGTTGTGACCTGGATCAGCCATGCTTCAGGTGGCTGTCCACCCTGTGTCCCTCCAGTGAAGGGGCAGCCTCCAAGGACAGATCCAGGGCACAGTAGCTAGGGGAGACGGCCCAAGGTGCAGACCCGAGGAGCCGCCCGCAGAAAGTGAGGAGAACAGGGACGAGGGCGGCATCAGGCCCTTGCCCAGCCTGCACAAGGCCCTGGGTTCCGCCTCCAGCGCTGCCAAAATCAAATAATCAAGAAGAACGTTGCAGGGATGGCATCAGGAAAGCCCATCTAATTAATAACCAGCAGAGCTGCAATTGCTTGTTGAGTGTCCGCTTCTAAATCTGCGCTCGTGCCGACTCGGTGACTCGGACACCCCCCACCAGGACACCACGCAACTCCTCTCTGCACAGGAGGACCCGTGCAGCCCCCTTTGGGACCCCTGAAACTGAGAACGACCCAAATGTCCAGCAACAGGTCATGGATAAATTATATGCCACCACCCCAGAAAGGCAGACCGCACGTCAGGTTGGCAGATGCCCCCCGCGGCCCAGGCCCGTCACTCCCTGTCCTGCACATAAAGTTTTATTGGCACCCAGCCTCGTGCGTCCCTTCATCCGCGCCTGTGGCAGATCCCGCCCTCCCGGCTGCATCAGCAGTCGCCAGGGAGACAGCGACACCCACGGCGCCTAAAGCATTCGCTCTCTGGATGGCTCCAGAGCAAACCTGCCAACTCCTGCAACAGAACAATGAAAATAAACAGCCCACACCGTCCCTGAGAAACGTGGGCGATTTCCACAAACACGAGTTGAGTGCAAGAAGATGCCACCCATGAGGACCTGTTGCACACGCAGATTTGTATCAAGTGCAAAGTCAGGAGCAACGGGCAGCTCGGTTGCCCACGGAGGTCGGTCACTGACCGGGCACGTGGGGGCGCTCGCGGGCACCGGGCTGATGCTGACCCTTGATCCAGACGGAGGTCGCCCGGGTGTGGGGCCTGTGCAAAGTCCCCGCGGGGGACACCGAGGACGTGTGTGCTTTCCCACACGCACGTGTTCCTCGATAAAACTTAAAAATAAATCAAGAAAGGAAACCGGGGGTGGATCTGGTGATACCAAGTATTTTCTCGCTGTATTTCCTGGACAGAAAGCTCCAATAACAGATTGTTAAGTGAGAAAACAGAGAACTTTAACTTTTACACATGAGCACACATGTATTCATTCGTTCTGCAAATGTTTATTGAGCGCTCACCAGGCGCCAGGTGCTGGGAGCTCGCAGGACAGAGACGCAGCTGGAGCCTCCTTGGCGCCCAGTTTCAGCTCATGTGTGCGCATGCGCGGTGGAGCTCCGCGGGTGTGTCCACCCACGTTCCCCAAGGCGGCCCTGCAAAGCCGTGGGCGCTCTGCATCCAAGAGCTGTGTGTCCAGGTGGTGCCACCCCATAAGTCACCGCTGTCTCCCTCCTTCTAGGCTTTTGGGACTGTTGATGGCGCTCAGTTTCCCCCAAATCACACAGCCAAGCCCAGGTCTTCAGAGGCCCCTGGACATCGCTGGCCCGAAATCTACAATTTAGCCTCCAAAGTGTAAGGGATCAGACCACCTCGTTTTCTCATAACACATCTGGCATCAGAGACACGGGGCTCAGACAAGGGTACAGAGTGTAGGTGAACTTGAACCTAAGGATGCCCTTGAATGTCCCATGCACCTTCTCCTGGGCCTCCTGCTCTCCATTTGTCTGCCAGACTCCAGCACAGAGCCTGTCCTTCCTCCAGGCCACGCTTCATTGCTGAAATCCTCTCACTGAAAAGGGAAGGCAGATCCTTTTCCTGTGGCCTTATCACTTAGACAAATTCAGCTTCTTAACTCTATAAAGTTGCTGCATGACCCAGCTTCTGCCCACCACTTTCCTCCAGGCCCATGCTCATTTCCACCTCAGGGCCTTTGCACATGCTACTTTCTCTTCCTGGAGTATCCTTGCCTGGGCCCACAAGCCTAGTTCCTTCCATTCCTCTGGACCTTGGCACCGCTGTTTCTTTCTCAGAAAAGAAATTCTTTCAGCCTCAGTAAGACACAGGCCTGTCCACCCACCCCCTCCCCTGCCTTATGTGACTTCCTTCAAAGAATCCATCACTGCCTGGGATCATCTCACCTAGAGATGAGCAGGCCACGGCTCCACCCAGTGCCTCAGAGAAGCTCAATATGCGGCCAGTTTAGAATGTGTTGCATGAAGGAACAGATGAGTGAATGGATGGATGGCTATCTGCACTAGAGTGGCTCATAATGCAGCTCCATTTCTGGGGTGCCCGCCCTCTGGCCATCCTAAGTGGACCCCAGAACTGGCAGCAGCTGTGGGCTGAGCTGTCTATGGAGCCACACTGACCAGGGTCACCCCGGGCAGCAACAGCGCCTACTGCCCTGAGCACCCACCACAATTATTGCTGACCCTTGGTCATTATGGTGCCCTCCTTCCCTGGCATCTCCCTGACCCCGAGAGATTCGTCCTGCTCATCCTTGGTGGAGGGGAGGGGGTTCTCAGGCCTCTGGCGGATGTGGGAGAGGCTTCAGAACACGGTTTATTGTCTTCCTCTGCCTCCTAAGCTCCCTGTTGGAACCCCAGGTTAGGACTCTGGCCCTCCCTCCTGAGTATTTCAAGACGGGGACCCATGGAAAGGAGGGGCCCGGGACATTGAGGGACGAAGGCACCTGGTTCAACCTCAGCCCTAACCTTCGCACTTGCTGTGTGTGCTTGGCCCCTTCCCTTTCCCTCTGTGGATCTTGATTCTGTTCATCTGCAAAATGAGAAGACGCTCCGTGACTCCCCTTATGCCGTGATGCGTCAGGATTCTTCAATTTGGAATTCCTCACGAGTAGACCGTGCAGTTTTAATGTCGAAGAGTCACGCAGCCCTGAGTCCTCGGATCTTTCTTCATCCGACGCGCTCTCTGTCCCTACCACCTCTGATTTGTACCTGTTCACTCTGCAGCCATTCACGCATTCAGACGCCCAGCCAAAAGATTCCTCGGATGGCAGCTGGGTGACGGCATGATGTGCCTAGCCTGTGCCACTCCGCATCCCTGTTCAGGGAATGACAACCTCTCTCTCCTCCCCAGGACTCAGGGGATCCAGCTGTAGCATACCCATTTCACAGGTGAGGCCATTGAGCCCAGCACAGTGAAGATCTAGTTCAAGTTCACGCAGCAAGTGAGCGGCCGAAGCGGGACGCAAACCCCAAGACATCTGGCCCGTTGCTAGGAGGGACCCAAGCCCGGAAACGCTCGTCTTCTCTCCCCTTCCTGAGAACAGACTCCTGGAGGAGCATTCGGCCGTGGGCCACCATCTCTCATCAAAAGTAGAAGCGCTTTAGAAAGACAGTGACCGGTTACAACGCCAACCAAAGTACTATGGCTTATGCCCCAGAAGGTTCAGGAACCAGGGTCTAATTAGTTGCCACCAATTAACGTGGCACCCTGCCCTGTCTTAGCACCGGGGATGTTCTCAAAATCAAGGAGACAGACGACCCCGGGTCGTGCGTGAAGAAAGAGGCTACGCATCAAATACCATTTACTATGCTAAGCAGATTTCCTTTTTCCTACAATGTGCTGATTTTGAGACATGGAAATACATTCAAATTAACCCCTGAGCTATTCCTCTTCCAAATTCTCCATTTAGGGTCGACTCCATGGCGCGTGATATTACTAATTCAGAGCTCCGGGAAGGCTCGCTGATTGCTTCAGACGTGCTGAGGACTCGGCTAATGCAGTCTCATGCAGGGTGGAAATCAGCTCAGGGTACGGCCTGAACCCCCTCTGCAGCAGCAAAGGCCCCCTCCGGACCTGGCTCCAACCAAACCCATTCATGAATGCATCAAACGTAGATTTATTGAGCACCTACTATCTGCTGGACACTGTTCCCAGGGCCAGAAACATGGCCATGAAGAACACAGATATAAGTCAAGAGATTTGCACTCTGGTGGGAGATGTAGATAGCACTACCAACGAATTCTAATGTTGATTAGATGGTCAAAGCCAAACAGAGCAGGGTCAGACAGTAGATTGTGACTTTCGATGGGGCGATCAGGGCAGATCTTAGCGAGAAGATGGTGAACCAAAACTTTCATTCCAAGGAGAACTCATCTAAGGAGAGTTGGTGGAGTGTTCACCTGGGAAGAAAACGGTGGAGACGTAAGAAGGTCAGAGTCTCCAAATATTTTTAAAGCAGAGCTGTGGCGCACACCTGTCATCCCAGTGGCTCGGGAGGCTGAGGCAGGAGGATCTTGAGTTCAAAGCCCGTCTCAGCAATAGCAAGGCAACTAAGCAACAGTGAGACCCTGACTCTAAATAAAATACAAAATAGGGCTGAGGATGTGGCTCCGTGGCCAAGGGCCCCTGAGTTCAATTGCTGCTACCAAAAAAGAAAAAAGAAGAAGAAAAAGTAGAGTCTGAAGTATTGGCGGTGGGCAGAATAAAGGCAGAAGGGAAAAGACGGTTTCAAGGGTTCCCGACCTGTGAGACTCGTGTTACCCGAGGTGAACACAGCTGCAGACAGAGGGGGGAGGTCCCTCCCGGGTGGGGCCCACTAAGCATGAAATGCCTGTTACATACCCACGTGCAGCCGGGAAGCTCCATGAAAAGTCTGTGCTCTGTGGCTTCATGGCGTCTGTGGAACATCTGGGTTCTCGAGGCACCCTTGTGGTTTGATATAAGGTGTCCCCCAAAAGCTCTTATAGGAGACCTTGCTAGAGAGTTTACAGGTGACACGATGAGGTCATGAGAGTTGTAACCTCATCAGTGGATTAATCCACTGATATGGATTCTCTGGGTGGCAACTGCAGGCAGGTAGGGTGTGGCTGGAGGAGGTGGGTCACTGGTGTGGTGACATTGGTGAGTGGAGCTCTCTCTGCTTCCTGACCGCCATGTCCTGAGCTGCTCTCTTGTCCCCAGAGCCGTGGTGTTGGCCGTCTGTGGACTGAGACGTCCGAAACCTGGAGCCCAAATAAATCTTTCACCCTCTAATTGTTCTTGTCGGGTCCTTTGGTCACAGCGGGGCGAAGGTGACGAACGCAGAGCCTTTCCCTGAAGGTCCCCCCATCTCAGCGCCTCGCTGGCTTCTCTGCAGAGATCCCAGCCCCTGCCCCCACCTCTCCCGCCCCCTCTGTCCCCGCCAGGGCCTCCCGGGTGGACAAAAGAGGAAATATGTCCGGGTTGGGCAGGGCAGGGCAGGGGGCACTGGCCCTCGTATCTTACCAGTGACCAACTCTGTCCTCCGAGTCTGTTGACCCGCCTCGTCCCCCGCCTCCTAGGGACCCCAGGCTGGGCCGAGCATCCTCAGGCCTTTCTCAATATGCCTTTATCAATATGATTCCAATAAATGTTTCAGTTCCGCATATAAATTCCGGTGCCCGGCTGCCCGGCGGAGGAGACCTCCGCAATGAGGGACCATAAAGATGTAATAACGCAATTAAAAGGTCTGGCCTATCACCCTCGTAAAGCTGGGGATCAATGTGGGGGGAGCGAGGCAGCCCAGGGAGGAATCTGGCTGCTTTTCAGAGCCTCGGGGATGAGGCTTCTGGATGATTCCGCAGACCTGGGAAGCCAGGAGAGACTCAGCCCCGGGGAATGCCAGTTCCAGCGCGTTCCTTGCACCCGCCTCCTGGGCTGCATGCCCAGAGACCTGCATTCTCTCTCCAGGTCACACCTAGGGTCTCTGAGGCTACAAACAGTTTCCTTCAGCTCTTTAAACCTCAGTCTTCTCATCAGCAAACTGGGCATCAGGATAATAGTGTCTTGTTCACACGGTTGTTGAGCTAGAACCGACTCAGAGGATTTTGACATTGGAAGATCCTGAGCCCGGAAGCTGCATCATCCAACACCTCCAGGGCTGAGCAGATGTGGACCTGAGGGAGGCGATAGGGAATGGTGGAGACTGCGGCAAAACGGAGGAAGCTCTGCCCTTTCCCTCCCAGCCGCTGCTGCCTGGCAGGAATGCCTACCCAATGTTGCCAGACAGGGTTTTTCAAGGGAAGCAGATTCTCTGGATTGGGAAGTGAAATTTTAGAATTTTCACATCTCTGCGTGAGCAAGAAGTAATCACACCGGCGGGGCCTGCACAGCCTGGGGGCCTCCTGCCTTGGAACCTTCCAACGCCAACTCACTGGGGGGGTGACGGCCTCTGGCTTTCCTGGCGCTGCCGTTAGCTATTTGCTTTCAGGCTTCTGCATTTGCAGGATTCTCAGAGCATCTGAACGCTGGGAAGGACCCCGACTCACTGCCCAGCTTGACGGCCCTTTGAGAACGTGTGACCTGGGGAATGTTCTGGCCTTGATTTCTCTAAGATGTCACAGTTTCTACTCAGAGAGATCCTGAGAGGACTAAAGACCCCTCCCCGTAAGGTACTGGAGACTGTGCCTCCTAGCAGGCTGAGCCAGAGTCTGCTCCTGAGGCTGCTTTTTTTTTGGGGGGGGGTTACCAGGGATTGAACTCAGGGGCCCTCGACCCCTGAGCCCCACCCCAGCCCTATTTTCATTTTATTTAGAGACAGGGTCTCACTGAGCTGCTTAGGGCCTCGCTGTTGCTGAGGCTGGCTTTGAACTCGCGATCCTCCTGCCTCAGCCTCCCAAGCCGCTGGGATGACAGGCGTGGGCCACCGCGCCTGGGGAGAGGCTGGCTCTATTTGATGGTCAGCCTGCGGGGTGGAGGTCATGGGCGGCTCTGAGCCCCATGACAATCTGCTCTCCATTCCCAGCTGACCTTCCTCTCTCCAGCCAGACACCTGGACAAGACCCCTCTTCTCCCTCCGCTGCCTCCCGTCGGAGCCACTTCCCAGACACCCGCCCTCGCCCCCACGCAGCCACCAGGTGGGCTTCAGCCTCTCCCCTACGGGGCCTTTGTCCCTCTCCTGGACCCTCCATGCTATTTCCATGGTGGCGCCCCGAGAATGCACTAGGGACATGTCCATCGTGTCCCAGCTCCTTGCGGAACCCCCTCGGGTTCCCGGATGCAGTCTCTGGGCTTTGCCTTGGTTCTGCTCCACCTAAATGTCCACTCGGGTTCTCCCACCTCCGTTTCGCGAGCTAACTCCACGCCTTCAAAATGTGGCCGGAGTAGCGCCCCCTGCAGGCAGCCCGCCCTGGTGGGCCCACTCTTGCTGGGTCCCCGCAGGCCCTCCAGCGCCCTGATCCTGGAACTGACCACACCGGGTCCCCAAGTGGGCATAACTGTCCCTGCAGCCTGCAGCCTGGGGCCCTTTTGACTGATCCCTGCATCTCTTATATCGACACAGAGGAGATGCTCAGAACAGACTTGTCCAGTGAATGAATGAGGATTCGACCTTGTTCCACGTGAGACTTTATCATCATTAAGAAAATGCAATACGGCCAGGTGTGGCGGCGCACGCCCGGAATCCTGGCGGCTGGGGAGGCTGAGGCAGGAGGATCTCGAGTTCAAAGGCAGCATCGGCAACAGCAAGGTGCTAAGCAACTCGATGAGACCCTGTCTCTAAGTAAATGACAAATAGGGCTGGGGGTGTGGCCAGAAGAAGAGGTGGGGCCTCTGAGTGAGGTGTCTTCACCCAGAGTCCCCGGATGGACACAGGAGGCCGTTGAGCATGCTAGCCTGCGTGAAAACTGATGCTGTTTGCTCTGGTGGTTCTTTGATCTGTTCGGTTATTCCACAGCCTGGACACTCACTGACTGGGCACTGGATACAGCGCTGAACCAAGCAGATGGACTTCGTGTCCTCATAGGGACTACACTCTGTCGGAGAGAGATGGATCTTCACCAAATAGCCCCATAAGTATCTGTCATATCCCAACTGTGGGTAGAAGGCTATCCCAGTGTTACACCGGCTGGCCTGGTCTGGAAAATTGGGAGAAGATTCTCGGAGGAAGTGACTGAGTAGAGATGAGCTCCGACCAGAGGATGAAGGTGGCAGGGCCTCCCAGGCAGACAGAGCAGCAGGTGCAAAGGCCCTGCGGTAGGAGGAACCACAGAGTGATTGGTAGCCAAAGATGGGAGATGGGAAGTTCTTGATAGATTCCAAAGAATTTCATGAAACCCTAAAATATTTAGAAGTCTGGTGTCTGAGGTGATTCTCAAACTGGTTTAAAGATGACTTGCTCAGAAATGCAGGTCCTTCTCATCCCCAGACCTCTTGAGTCCGATTCTCTAGAGGGAGAACCCTGGGCATTTCTTCAGGAAAATTAAATACACCTTAAAGTCCAAAGAACAGGGTACTAGACCTTCCCGTGGGGCACCTGTCCATCACCCGCCTGGCCCAATGGTTTGGCAATTGTTACTAGGAAAAAAAAAAAAGAGCTGAGATTATGAAGGGTGTGTCATAGGCCACTCTCCAGTGCTTCCCTGGCCCAGTCGTGGCTTGGTCCTGCTTTACACACGAGGAAACTGAGGCTCCCCAAGGCTGCAGCACCGGGCCTGGGCTCTGTTCCCCTCTCCCAGGACTTCTTCCCTCTGTAGCCCCCCTTCCCTCTGGGGCTCCAGGCCCATCTCCAGGATGAGCTGGAGGCGAGTCCAGGGCACCAGCATGGTGAGTAGGACAGGGAGGGACAGGCCAGGAAGATTCTCAGGTCAAGAGCGCATTGTGTTTTGTTGAACAAATCACTTCCTCTTTGGGGGATCTTCATTTCTTCATCTATAATGGTAATAAACCCCCACCGGGGTGACGTCTCTGGAGATAAGCTGTAGGATGGAGAACCCTAGGGTCAAGGTGACTGAAGCCACCATACCCAGCGTTTGTTGTGTTTGCCACGTAACCACCGGGCCATTTTGAAAGCAGAGGAGGAAAAGCATGGAATCTCAGAGAACGGGTCAGAAGAGCTACAGCGTTGGTGTCCAGCCTGGATGGCACCTGGACCCAAGAGGCCTCGGGCAGCTGTGTTCCCGGTCTGGGAACGGAGCCACCCATCATGAGAGCAAGCCCCAGCTAGCCTGTTGGGAGAGAGGTGGCGTGATCCCCCAAGGCCACCAGCCAGCAGACAGGACGTGCCTGCAGCCCAAGCCTCTCTGATCCCAGAACCCAAGGCCACCACCCTCTGTCACCCCCCCCCCAAATAAGAAGCTGCACACAGGCAGGGGACCTTTATGTGCCTCTGGGGGCCCATGGTTCCCTGAGGTGGGGCCCAGGGCGGTGGGAATTTCAGGCCAGGTGCAGACCTGAGCCAGACCAGGACCTCGGACCACTCCTAGGCACTTGCCTGGAAGGAAAGTGAAGCTGAATCCACTCCACCTTCTCTAACCCTCAGGCTCAGGGGGGCCAAGACCTGAGGCCCACAGGCCAATCTGGGTGGAAATGGGGCCAGGACTCAGGTATGCGGGCTCTGCCATCAGGCATCCCAGGAAGGGAAGCCAAGAGAGAACCACCGGAACTGGAAGAGATGAGCCTAGGTTACCTGCAGCTAGGAGAGAGTCCGTGAGGGGGCACAAAGGGACCAAGCTCTCTGTAATGATGGGCTGAGTGGCCCTGGGAATTTTGGCCTTAGAGAACTCTTAAGTTCAAGTCTTTATTTGGGGGGAGGAAGGGCCAGGGATTGAACCCAGGGGTGTTTAACCACAGAGCCCCATCCCCTGCCCGATTTTGCATTTTATTTAGAGACAGGGTCTCGCTGAGTTGCTGAGGGCTTCCCTAAGTTGCTGAGGCTGGCTTTGAATTTGCCATCCTCCTGCCTCAGCCTCCCGAGCCACTGTGCCACTGTGCCCGGCTCTAAGTTGAAGTCTTGAAAGTGGCCTATTATTTGCAAAGTGTGGAGGGATCGTGTGCCTCTCCCAGGATGCATTTCAAGAGACCATGTTCACCTCCGCCTGTCATGACTCTGCCAGAGGATGGGGGCCTCCTGGCCCTGAACGTCCCTCATTTCAGCCCAACCGTCGGCCAATAACCAAGTTGAGCAAGTCAGTCTAGACCATCTTTCGCCATGAGTGAGCCCATGTCCAGCGAAGCTCTGCCCAACTAGAACCATCCAACCACCTGTCCGCTTACTGTGTGAAGCTACTGAGCTCTAGGGATATTGTTCCTCAGCAAGAGGAACCCAGACACCGTGGTTCCCTTACTTCCTAACTTTGTGATCTTGGGACAATCACATCATCTCGCCAGGTCTCAGTTTCCCCATTTGCAAAATGGTGGTGATAATGATAATAAGAACACCAAGGCTGGGCACGGTGGCACCCCTGTCATCCAGCAGCTCGAGAGGCTGAGGCAGGAGGATCGTGAGTTCAAAGCCAGCCTCAGTCACAGCGAGGCCCTAAGCAGCTCAGTGAGACCCTGTCTCTAAAACACAGAACAGGGCTGGGGGTGGGGCTCAGTGGTCGAGGGCCCCTGAGTTCAATCCCTGGTACAAAAAGAAAAGAAAAAAAGCACCAAATTTTTCCAGATTCTTTGCAAAAACTAGACACGAGCCTGCGTTCAAGGTGAACAGCAGAGTTCTCGTGGTATCACCAGTGTCCAGTGCTGTGGATTTCTTACCCCTGGAGACCCATACCTCAGCGTTGGTCCACCCGGGGGTTAGGAAACCTGTTATTTTCTCTCCATCACCAATTCAAAAAGACCTGTAATCAAGCAACCAGTCGGCTAATAGGCCGTGGAATCCAAACCCAGAGGTGCCTCTGGACTCCTCTTGATCTCCTGGCCCCGGGCCGTCGGGGCGGGGACAGGGCCAGGACAGGCGCCCGTTGAGTTCAGCAGTGCAGTTTGCTCTGCTCGCCAGAGCTTGCATGTTTACATACATCCCATAATTACCATCTGCACAGCCAGCGGCATTTGTTGCAAATGGGCCGTTTCCATCTGTTGAAGCAATTTCCTCTGAGGAATTTGCATTGATCACTTTTTTATGCAAAGCTTTTGTATAGATCATTTTTCCCCCCAATGATTTTTAATAGGTCTAAATATTTGAGGGGCAGGGAGGGGCCTCGGAGGGGAGGAGTCTCAGGGGGAAGGGCCTTGGGGGAGGGGCTCAGAGGGGAGGGGCCTCAAGGGGAGAGGCCTCAGGGGGAGGGGCCTCGGAGGGGAGGGGCCTCGGAGGGGCGGGGCCTCAGAGGGAAGGAGGCCCGGATGAGAGAGGGCTAGGGTGGGGGTGGAGAATGGGGAGCTGATGCACTCTCCCTCCCACCCCCCCAAAAACAACCCTGTGTTTCTTTTCGGCGACCACCCAGGCCCACCACCCTTCAGGACCCAGGCTCAGCGATGCCATTTCAAATATTTATTGTTTGTCTTTCGACTTCAGCTAGTAGCTCGTGGTTAATGGGGAAGGCTCGCCCTGAGGAAAAGGGGGGCGTGGTAATTAGCCAAGCAACTGGTGACTCCCCTCCCAGCGTACCTGAGAGGGCCAGATGGGCGATTCTGCATACTTTTGACAGCTGTAATGAACGGGGCAGCCCCGTATTGATTAAATGTCTGGGAAATTAGTGCAAAACCCGCTGGAGCTTCATTATTTACTATTTCTGCTCAAATTCTCAGCAAAGTTTACATAAGCAAAAGTCAGCAGTAAGAGCAGGGTGGGGGGAGAGGAGACAGCTGAACGAGATGACAAATGCTTTAGAGGGACCCCAGGCCACCAGATGCAAAATAGAGAGTCGACTATGGTTTTGATATTTGACTTCTTTTTTGGGGGGGGGCATATGGGGGGTTGAACTCAGGGGCCCTCGACTCCTGAGCCCCGTCCCCAGCCCTATTTTGTGTTTTATTTAGAGACAGGGTCTCACTGAGTTGCTGAGGGCCTCGCTGTTGCTGAGCTGGCTTTGAACTCGCCATCCTCCTGCCTCAGCCTCCCCAGTCCCTGGGATAACAGGTGTGTGCCACTGCACCTGGCTTCACATTCGACTTCTGAAGGGTAAAAACTGGGATGGACTCATCTCTGCTTCCCCCGTGTCCAGCATGACACACAGTAGCATTCAGGAACAACTGCTCTTGGGCAGCATGAGACAGGAAATCTACATTTAGGTTCTGAACTCATGTAGAAGACCTCAACAGACCATGAGACCATGCCCTTCAAGCAGAGTAAGTCCTACCCTTGAAATAGAAGTTAAAATTGTCTGTAAACAATAACAAAATGTGTGTGCAGGTTAATGACCACTCCTGGCCCTTCCGGAGCCTCACATTGATCTTCTTGGAGCCTCTCTCATGGTGCTGAGTGGCCAAAGGGAGTCCCACAAAGAAAACAAGGCTCTCTAAACATGTCCCACCAGGACTCAGGTGGAGCTTGTTGGCAAAACATCAGCATCCAGGTCACCCAGGAAGGTTATTACAGATGGAGATGCTTGGGTTTATTCTCTAAGAGTCAATAGGCTGCTGGGCGCAGGAGCACACACTTGTCATCCCAGTGTGAGGAGGCTGAGGCAGGAGGATTTTGAGTTTAAAGCCAGCCTCAACAAAAGTAAGGCTGTAAACAACTCAGTGAGACCCTGTCTCTAAATAAAATACAAAATAGGGCTGGGGATGGGGCTCTGTGATCGAGTGCCCTTGAGTTCAATCCCCAGTTCCAGAAAAAAAAAAAAAAAAAAGAATCAATAGGCCAAATTAGGTTCCGATGCAATTCGGAAAGCTGAAGTCAGAAAATCACAATGGACTGAGAATCCTGGGTTAGAACCCTGAACCTGTCTTTTGTGGGTCATGTGACCTTGCATAGCATGGCACACAATACCCTTGGAGTCCCGGGCCTGTTTTCTCATCCACAGCTGGTAACATGGGTCACCTCTTAAGTGCTGAGATGGCATACGGGGAGGTCAAGCACAGTAAGCATTCTGTAATGCCACTAAGGAGGGTTGTACTGGAGAGATTCTTTTAGGAGCTGTTTTTTCAATGAAAGTTGAGATCAAAGGCTTTCGAGCTGTCCTTGGTGCTGTCCTGGGCTTTGGTTCCTGACCTCTTCAGTCAGTAAGTCATGTTCTGTCTTTCCACTGGGGTCTGATCATCTATGCATGACCCCAAACTAGGAAAAAGTCCTCCAAGCCCCAGAATGTACCCAGACCCTTCTCTTAGACCCCTTCAGAGGTCTCCTCTACTCCACATCCCCCTGTCCGATGGCCCTTCCCCTAACACAGTTGGTTCCAGTCCTTGGCGGATCCATCAAATGCAATGGACTCTCAACACCTCCGTCCTCAGAAGACAGGGAACTCTCTCTGGCTAAGAGCGCAGAAGGTGGAAGGGCCTCTTAGCAATGCTTCTTCTGTTAGTGTATTCACAGGGGTTAACAGGCCTTGACGAGCTCGGCAGCCTCCAGGGCACGTTAGCGGAGCAGAAGACGGATGGACAGATTAGACAGATGATGAATAGGAAGATGACCAAGATGGCGGTGGAGACGGTGGAGACGGTGGAGGCAGGGTGGCAGTGTTGGTGGTGGCTCCATGCGCCAGGGGCTTCACCAAGATTTACTTGTTTGTATTATTGGATCTTGACATCGTTTTTTGGTGTGAGGTCCTGTCTATTCACTGGATGAAGAGATAGGTGGGTGGGTGGGTGGGTGGATGAATGGATTGGTGGATAGATGGGAGGATGGATGGATGGATAGATGGGTGGATGGATGGATGGATAGATGGACCGATGGATAGATGGGTGGATGGATGGGGGGATGGATGGATGGATAAATGGGAATATGGATCAGTGGATGGATAGGTAAAGAAGAAAAGAAAGAAGGACAAAAAGAAGGGAGAGGAAGGAAGGAAGGAAGGATGGACAGACGGATGGACGGACTAAAGGGAGGGCTAGAACAAAGAAAATAAGATGTAAAAAAAAAAAAAAAGTAGAATAAAGATAATGAGGACCAGAGAAAAAAGAAAAATTGGGGAAGCAAAAGACCATAATTTCTATTATGCTGTAAACACTCATCAAGCAAGACTAAGAGGAAATGAAGTCAATTCGTCCAGTGGATCGCAGAATATTACTGTACTTCATTTACTTTCTCTCCAATTAGGGAAAAAGCCTATTCTATTAACATCTACCCTTGCAGAGCCAGACAGAATTAACTCCTGGTGCCTCATCCCGGTAGCAGGGCAATTGATTCTCCCCCATAATCCGTTTATTTCATTAGCGATACATTTATTTGGTACATGCGTTTTGCCACGTTGCAGCAATGAAGGGCCCTGCAAGGTACGGAGCTTGGCGAGGCCTTGGAATATTAACCAAATCGCTATTACCGCCATGGCAGCTCTTAAAGATCATATGTAAATCAAATGTCAGGGGAGAAATCGTAGCAAGGGCTGTCAGGAAACAATTTAGCAGTGGTTAAAGGCACAGCTCATGGCTGGGTGAATTGTGAACTTTGCAAATGGAAAACCAAGCTGGCTTCCTCCGTGGGAACTGATGAGACCTGAAGGGGAAAGAGTAGGGAGGCCGGGGAACGCGGGGTGTTTGCACTCTGAGAAAATGAAAAACAAACAAACAAGAATGCATCCACTTGTAAATATTCACAGCCAGCTGCTCTGGTGAGTTCCCGCTGAAAGGGAATTTGGCCTGTTGAAGAATTTTACCGACATTTTTGCCCCTGTTCATGGAGAAGGATTTAATCACATGGAAAAAAAAAAAAAAAAAAGCAGTTGTTTTCCAAAGGTAGTGTGGAATTTGTATTCCCAGGTTTCCAGAGATTGTTCCAGAAATGGTTTCCACATTGCAAAGCAGATATAATTATTTGAATATCATATGTTGCCAGAATGCATGGCCTGTAATTGTATTGGGGAGAATCTCTCTTTGTGTGTGTGCGTGCGTGCGTGTGTGTGTGTGTGTGTGTGTGTGTAAACCTGTGCATGTGCATAATTATTCTCTAGGTATTTCAAGCAGGAAGGGGTTTAATACAGGGAATTAGAAGCCTCCTTAATTGTTGGAAAGACACAGAAAGCGGATCTCTGAAAATCTTCCAGGAAACAGAGAACCATTGAAATCACAAGGAGTATCCGTGGGGGATGTTGGCTATGTATATGCCGGAAGCAGACAATTCCTGGGAATTAACAGAAGCCGCCTACAGAATCCAGGTTTCCCTTCAGAGTACTCCAGACACCTGCCTACAGGACCTGGGGACATCATGGTTTCTCCAGGTTTCAAATCTGTGGAAGGACGCCTATTCTCCATACCTCTCTTCCATAAGTTGCATTTCATGAAGAGCAGATTCCTTTAGAACTCACATCCCGGATTCGGCTCTAGAAATGAGGCCTTGGGCAAGTCAATTCCCCTCTCTGGGCCTCAGTTTTCCAAGTTCTCAAATGGGCTGAACAGACATTTCTAGACACCAGGCACCAAGCACATAGTAGGTGCCCAGCTAATGCCGACTCCTTTCCTCCTCTTCCTTGCACCCTCTGGGTGTCCCCTGGAGGGTTGTTGAAAGCCAGTCCCCCCCTGGCAGAGATTACCAGGGCACAGGCAGCACTTTCCCAGGGTTCCCGATTCCCCTGGGAAAAGTCCTCCCCTAAAGAAAGCCATTAAGGATTTAATTTCTTATCATCTTCCATTCCAACTAGCCGAGTGTTATGAATAATATCCTATTAGCCGGAGACATTCAAACAATCACCCGTTAACATGTTCTTACGGCGAAATGATGAAGCGTCCTCTGAAATCAGGCCCTTATCTGCGGCCCACTCAGCAGACTCTCCATCACGCCCACCAGCGACACTCCTTGCATTGCTGTCTTGGGTTCCAACTCTTCACCACGGGGCGGGAGCCCGGGTGGGAGCGGAGCGGGGCCCCTCTCGTGGCCGCGGGCTGCTGGGGCAGGGCTGTCCCCTCATCCGGGCCTGCCCCACAGCACAGGGCCAGATGCCCACCCCAGAGCAGATTGGTGCAAACTTCTCAAGAGCCAGAATGATTCTGCGATGGGACAACAAGGGCAATAAGACTCTGCGCGCAGCCGGGCACGGTGGCGCCCGCCTGTCATCCCAGTGGCTGAGGAGACCGAGGCAGGAGGATCTCGAGTTCAAAGCCAGCCTCAGCAAAGGGCTGGAGATGTGGCTCGGAGGTTCGGAGTCTCTGGGTTCAATCCCCATTCTCAATAAATAAATAAACAAAACTCTGATTGCAGAGTTCATTAAGCCAAGCACAGACAAGAATGCAGAAGAGGTCTTTAAAGAAAGAGCAAACGAAAGACGTTTTAAAAAGAGGCACCAACGTTCCATGTTAGAAGAGCGTGTAGAGATGGGCGGGGGCCGCTTTGAACTCCCTCTCCCCCCAGACAGCTGATCCCTAGGGGTTTGGCCCAGAAAGACGGTCCCTGAAGGGCATCCTCTGGCCACAGGAGCTGGGGTGGACGCTGCATGTCCTAGACCGCTCCTGTTGCTGCCCACCCTGGCACCCCGACTACCTGCGGGAGGCGCCCATTCGAGACTTGCCTGCGCATGCGCAGAAAGCTCACCACACCTAAGGCTCACCGCACCTGCGCACCTGCTCCCTCATCCTCGCGTCCACCCAGGATTGCCCTTGGCCATGGGGATCCGAGCTCAGTTGGGGCGGGATTTCCCTCGGGAGGGATTCTGGTCCCTGGTCCCTATCACCTCCTCCTGTGCTTGACATCAGGCTCCTCAGTCCTGTGGGAGGCCAGGGTCCCCCTTTACCCACGTGCGTTCATGGAGGGGGCGAGGGGGGTCCACCGACCATGAAGGCCACCTGTGATTCCACACTGCTGGGACCTTGAGCAGGAAATCCCACAGTCAGTGGGTAGAAAAGGGGTCGCTGACAGTTCACGCTGCAGAAAGACCTAAATAAATAAACAAAATAAAATAGAAAACCAAGACGAGGGAGATGGGACCCTTCTGCTCTCAGCGCGCGACCGCGCAGCCTTTCCTGGGTCCCCGCGGTCAACCTGCGAGCCCTCCCCGTCACTGCACCCACCTGAGACGTGAGCTCTCTGAGGCTTGGCCGGATGGCGGCTCCTGCTAGATGAGAAGTCACCTGGAGTTTGAGGTTGGGGTGGGGGCATGCCTTGGAAAGGACACAAGGGACAGGAACGCTCATTTCTGGTGGCTTTCCCGGGGATGGTCCTGCCTGGGAGTCCTCAGTTCCGGCTGCAGCTGGAACGGAACAAGTGGCCGGGCTCCCATTTCACAGATGATCATCTTGAGTCCCCAGGCCACGCGGGACTTGGGGACCACAGCTGAGATGGCGACAGTCCTCCTCGGCCCTCCCCGCACCCCTGTCCCCCCAGGGCTTCAGCGGCTCCCTGGGGCTGGGGATGTGGGTGGGAGGCCAGGACCAGCGCAGGCGGTGGGGAGGGGGGAGGCTGCTCCCATTAGGGCCACTTCCATGCTTAACGGGTCCCCTTCCGTTCGCTCTGACCTTGGGTGGCTGCAGTCGCCTTAAGTGCACAGTAATATACTCTCAGTCACTGTTCAGTGCCCCCAGGGAATGGTTTAAGGTCCTCCACTAGAGTGAATATTTTTATGCAGGCTATAATTTCTTTTAAGACCTTCACGGCGTCCCCGCAGCCTCCCTGCCCTCTCCTCCCGAGAGCGCTCGGCGGAAGCGAAGCCACTTCTAATGAGGGGAGCAGAGAGCTTCAGGCAGAGGCAGGAGCAGGCTGAGCTGCCCCCGGGCTGAGGGCAGGAGCTGCCGTCTCATGGTGTTTATTTTGCTAAAATCTATTCTGAGTAATAATGATGGCGACAGTTAGTGCTTAAGCCAAGTCGGGCCTGTTCTACAGACCAACACAGTGGTCTCCCTCAGTCCCTCCCTGTCGCCCAGAGGCCTGGAACCCATCTCACAGGGGCACAACCAAGGACCGAGAAGGCAAGTGCTGTATACTGTGCCTGAGCCCGTGTTCCAAAAAAGGAGGAAGCAGGTTAGAAACCTAGGAAACCCAGACAGGCTTGGTGGCTCAAGACTGTAATCCCAGTGGCTCAGGAGGCTGAGGCAGGAGGATCCCAAGTTGGAGACCAACCTCGGCAACTTTTAGAGAGGAGTTAAGAAACTTAACAAGACCCTGTTTCAAAATAAAAAAATAAAAAGGGCTGGGATGTGGCTCAGTGGTTTAGTGCCCTTGGGTTCAATACCTGGTACAAAAAAAAAAAAAAAACCCACAAACCTAGGAAGTCCAGCTTCTATCCATAATGCCGAACCACCCTCTTTCTACCCAGTAGCCAGGGAAATTACTCCAAAGATCAAACCTGATAATGCTGCTCCTTAGCTCTAAATCCCCTTCGTGGCTCCCAATTGGCCTTGGACCATAGACCAAATCCTTCCCCTGCTGTGGTTCCAAGTCCTACTGATGTCTGTACTTGTTTAGCTCCTATTCCTCCTGGCTTTGTGCTCCGAGGCCTCTTCTGCAATCCAAGTACCCTCCAGACCCTTGTCCTAGCCTCAGGGCCTTTGCATTTGCTGTTTCCTCTGACTGAAATATTCTTAGCCACATGCCTTCCATCTACTCCCAGATGCTTAACTCAAATGCCTCCTCCTCCAGGAAGCCCGCCCTGGCTGCCATTCTGGGTCAAATTCCCTCTGTGCTCCTCTGCTGTATGTATTAGTACATTTCTAATCTTATATTGGTTTCTGTATATTTCTTTTTTTACTCTTATCTGTCTTCCCCACAGGACCGAATTCCCAGAGGCCAGAGCCCATGACTATCTTCTTCTCTGCTGCTTGGTCTGTTCCAGAATCATCAGCCAAAAAGATTTTTCAAGTGACTGAACAAAGAAGTGAAGGAGTGAATGAGTAAATACAGAGGGGAGCAAGGGGCCCTCCTTGGCGCTCCTCGGGGGCCAGCACTGGGCAAGGAAAGTTGGACACACATTTTAGGTAAAAATTTAAAGGACACCAAAGCCTCAAAATCTGAGTCAAATATTTTAATGCAAACTTTTAAAAATCAAATTTAATGCCCCCCCCAAAAAAAATCCATGATGGGCCAGGCACCGTGGCGCACCCCTGTCATCCCAGTGGCTCAGGAGGCTGAGGCAGGAGGATCGCCAGTTCAAAGCCAGCCTCAGCAACAAGGAGGCACTAAGCAACTCAGTGAGACCCTGTGTCTAAATAAAATGCAAAATAGGGCTGGGGATGGGGCTCAGTGGTTAAGTGCCCCTGAGTTCAATCCCCAGCACCACCACCCCCCAAAAATAATTTAATGATGAACAAAGTCTAAAAAGTTAAAATAAAATGCCCTGGAGAGCCGTCTTGGGGCCTGAAGCAAAAGAAAAGCAGTCATCCTAATGCTCTCTTTAAAAAATGTTTTGGCAATGTGTTCATTGGAGATCTGTTTGCACTAAACTTCATTGAAAAATTTTATCTCATTAAAATGCAATTTATCTTGGGAGTTTTTTTTTGGTGTCCTATAAATTTTGTGTCAAACCCTTCCCTCCCTGTAGTCCTGGCTGATTTCAGTTATTTCATTGGTTTGTTGATTTTGTTTTTCCATCAGACAGCTGTGTAACCCCAAGCAAGTCAGGCAGCCTCTCTGGTCCTCTGGTGAGTAAAACTGCATTTGGTCAGCCCTCAGCTGGTGCTTCACCTCTGAGTCGTGGCCGCACAGCACCATGCCCAGGGCCCCAGGGCTCTGTGCTTGCATTCTTCTCTGCCTGGAACACACCCACATCTCACAAACAGCAGCTGCCCAGTGAACAGTGCCATTTCTATTTCATGGACGGGGACCCAAAGTTTAGGTATGCCGAGGGCATTGCTGCAAGTGGCAAGTTTAGTAAGATGTGGGTCTTAATATGCAATGCTAACTCTTGGTTCTCTCCAGGCCTCCCCAGTCCAAACGCCACAGCAAGCAGAGGCAGAGCCCAGAGAGAGCAGGAAAGAAGAGAGCAGATGGCAAGCAAGGGGCCGAGGGAGGACTGGGACCCCGAGTTCCAGGTCCCGCTGAGGCCCTGTTCTCAGCCCCACTGTGCATCAGGAGCTTGCTAAGACTATTTTTATTATCATCATTATTTATTTTTTATTTGTGGTACCGGGGATTGAACTCAGGGGCCCTCAACCACTGAGCCCCACCCCAGCCCTATTTTGTATTTTTTGAGAGACAGGGTCTCACTGAGTTGCTTAGGGCCTTGCTGTGGCTGAGGCTGGCTTTGAACTCGTGATCCTCCTGCCTCAGCCTCCCGAGCTGCTGGGATAACAGTTCTGCACCAGACTGGCTTGCTAAGATTTTTGAGGGCTCTCTGCAGCACCATGCCAAAAGACAGGTAAACTGTGGCTCTCCACAGTGGGGGCATTGGAGACATCCCCTGTCATGAGCATCATGGCCCCAGATACTGAAAAAACTCCTTCAGGTTCAGTGTATGCGGCAGCTAAGGATTGGCCACGTGTGTATGAGTGTGTGCGTGTGCGAGCCTGTGCACATGCGTGCTGCGTATCTCCGTGCATTTTCCCATCCGTGCCTGAGTCTGTGTATATTTTATGTACTTTTCTGCAAGCATTTATATTTGCACATGGGTATTTGTATATGAGCACACACATGGGTTTCCTCCTTGGTTGATAAGTCCAATAAATGAGGTGACGGGTCACAGTGTGAAGTACTTTGGAAACTGCCCTCCCTGGACCTATGCAGCCTGCAAGTGTTAACAGTCATGTCCAGAGTGAAAAGCGACCTGGACTGACCCCCTCCTCCTGCCACCTCCCCTTTGTTTCCCTTGAATTCTCTAATTGTCAGCTCTGTCCCTGCAATGAGGTCCTAGGCAGATCCTGGCAATCGGTGCCTTTCCCTCACCTAGTCCTTTGAGAGAGCCAAGCTTTCTGGTTGACAGAGATCCCTGCTCTTTAATTACCATTTTTAAAAACTTACATTTTGGAAAGAAATCTCTGCAAAAACGCACTGGGTTCTGTGATCGTTTGGACAGGAGCCCTTGAACTGAATCTCAGATCCATCACCATGAGCATCACTCATTTTCCAAAAGGAGATGAGGTCATCCGCGGAATAGCAGGGGTGTCTGCCCCTTGGCAAAATGGCCCTCGACCCCCGGGAGTTTTACATTAAGAGGCAATTTCCAAACGATCCTATCTCTCCCTCGTCCACCAAGGCATCAGCGGCCACCGTTATCTGCTTTTATCACAGCGGCTGTCCCTTGCCCTCTTCATTTGTGGAAGACCAAAAGATCAGCTGGCTTCCTTGTAAGTCCTGGGTGCGAACTCAGAGCAGCGAGGCTCTGCGTGGGGACCCAGAGGGACTGGGGGGGGGGATGGGATTTGGAACCCCCGGATTCTTGCTCTGATTGGTCGCTGTGTGGACCCTGGGAGTCCTGGGCCACCCAACCGCAGCAGCCATGGGAGGCCAGACGAAGGCTCCATTTTCACTCATTCTTCAAGGTCTAAAGACCCCTGGCGTCGTTCCAAGTGTCGCCCTATGCTCAGGGCTGGGGATGTGGCACCTGACGCTCCAGACATCAAGGGATGCGAGAGGGGCTCCTGAACAAAACAGGGTCTCCGTCCTTGAGATTTTGAGCCATGTGGGGACACAGAGCATGTTCCCCACAGGGAGAGGTATTAACACGGGGACAGAAATGCACACGTCTGCGCATGCGTGTGCTTACAAGTACACCCCCACCGAGGCGTTCCCATGGTGACCGAGCCTTTGAGGCCTCTGAGGGTGCCAAAGAACCTACCTCTCCGTCACCTGTGTTTCAGGTAAGCATTTTATGGCACGGGGCCAGGGAAGGCAGCGGGGCTCTGGAATCCAGCGCCCGCACCCCGGTGTCTCTTGGTGTGGTCGCCACCTTGGGGAAAAGCCCTCCTTCTGCAGGGACTTGGGTTCCCCAACTTGAAAATGGTGACCTCAGATCAGAGGCCCTCTGAGGCTCATTGGAGCGAACACGCTCCCCGTCTTCCAACTCGAATACTAGTGTGGAGAATGGAAATCGCCATGTGTGGAGGGGTCACCCCACCTTAAATGTGGGGGACGCGTCTTGTTTTGTCCTCACCTTGGCTCAAGGAAACCCGTGCCACTTTCCGTGTTACAGATGAGAAAACTGAGGCTCAGGGGATTCAGCGGACCGCCCCAGGCGATGCAGCTGAGGGATGTCACAGGGGGGACCCAGTCCCAGGCAACCTGCCCCCAGAGCCCACCGGGTTAGCTACCCACGTGCGCGCTCCTGGCGTGCGCGCGTCGGTCCGCGCTCTGGGCATCCGCGCGTCCACAGTTCTGGAGTTCTGGGCCTTTCACACCCGGCTCCTCCGCGCCATCTCTGGGCCACCATACTCTGGAGGAGAGAGGGGACAGGGGACCAGGGCTCCGATGCCTTGGAACTCTAGCAGGCTGGCACCCCAGTCCCCCGGCACACTTCCCCTGAGCGTTCATCTGGCGCCGGCGGGCAGATGGGTATGCTGGCCAGTCTTGCCAGCCTGCCAGCTGGCCCGGTGCTCCCGGTGGCTGGCGCCTCGGTCACTCGGATGGGCTGCCCGCCCGCCTCCCACAGGGCATGCAGCTGGCAGCGCCGAGCAGATGGACCGGCCCGGCCCGCGGGCTCTCCGCGAAGCTGCCAGCTGGCTCTGCCGCGCGGGTGCCTTGGCACCTCTGGGCTGGCGTCGGTGGGCAGGAAGGCTGACACGTTGGCTTCCTATGGACGGGCAGCTGGCATCAGCAGCAGAGAGGACGGTTCTCAGGAGTGTCCCTCAAACACCCAGGAGTCTGGGCCAGCGGGGCTGACGCCAATCTCCAACCTGCAGTCACCATGGGAGTGGGCAGGGCAACAGGCGCCCGCCCATGCTTCCCCGGACCTGCATTGGCCTTTCCAAGGGCTGTCCTCTGGGCAGGTCTCCTGCTGCTCTCGCTCCCAGCTCCCCCCCCCCCCACTCCAGGACCAGGGAGCCCATGTCCCCTGCAGGCACTCCTGCTCCTCGCTGCCTCCCTCAAAGTGGGCCTCCAGCCCTTGGCAGCTGGGATTGCAAAGCTTCAGCTTCTCTGGCTGCCAGAGGACAGGACCCAGGGCTGCTAGAGCCCAGTAAGATGCCTGGAGAAGGCCTGGGAGATGTGGGTTCCAATTCTGCACCTCCCACCCTGACCCCGGGAGCAGAGAGAATCTCCCTAGTGGCTTTCTCTTCCCTGTCCTTTCTCACTCAAGTTAGTAGAGAATCCAGTGAGTCTTAGAGGAACTAAAAGGCCCCAAATGTAATGATAAGGACGCAGACGTGGAAATCACCTCGATTAGATCAGGCTCACGGTGTGCAAGTATTGAAACACCACACTGGACCCCGCAGGTATGTGCGGTGGTCACGGGTTAACTAAGAAGGAAGGCTCAGATTGCTATAGCTCAGGGGTAGGGCACTTGCCTAGTGTGCAAGCCCTGGGTAGATCCCCAGCACCGGGAAGGAAGGAAGGAAGGAAGGAAGGAAGGGAGGGAGGGAGGGAGGGAGGGAGGGAGGGGAGGGAAAGGAAATGAATGAGAAAAGGAAAAGACAGACTCGGGGTCTCTAGATAAACCTTCCTGGGCTCACTAGCCTGGCCACCCTGGTACCAGCTGGTGTGTTCCAAATGCTGTTCTGGAGTGTTAACATTCATGTCCAGAGTGTGACGTCCTAACTGTGACGTCCTAACCCCCAGGACCTGTGAATGCACCTTATTTGCAAATCTCTTCTCTGCAGATGAATGAGCCAAGGAGAGGTCCTACAGATGACCACATCCTGAGGAAGAGGGCACTGTGGACCCGGGAGGCATAGAGGGAGGAGCGTCCGAAGACACAGAGAGAAGATGGCTGGCCACCCATCAGCCAGGAACAGGTGGGCCCCAGGAGCCTGGAGAGAATCGTGGAACAGAGTCCCCTGCCCAGTCCACCGAAGGAGCCAGCTGCCCGCCCCACGACCCCTGGTGTCAGAGGTCCAACCTCCAGGACTAGGAGGAGAACCTGTCCCTGTTCCTCTCTGTCTGGGCTGCTTTATTCCAGGGGCCCTCACAGTCCAGCACAGGTGAGCACAGTGTTCTAGGAGATGGTCCAGAACGTTCCTCAGGTTATCCGTGGGGGATCCAGACCACCCAGATCAAGATTATTGATGTGCCCCCCCAATGGCGTGGTAACATGCCGTGTGACAAGTGGGAGGACAGGAAAGCACAGACATGGAGGCCGGCCTCCCTGGAGAGCCTCACTCGGGCTAACAGAATTCATGGCCCAAGATTTCAGGCTGCGAGGAGCCTCGCCAGGACCCGGGCCAGCCCTCTCCAGCCTTGGATGCGATATCAGAAGGCCTGGGGTCCGACCCCTGCCTCCCTATTTTCTAGTTGAGAGAAGGATGAAACCTCTACGTCTTCCAACTGGAAGGGAAATGAAAACATGAATCAAGGAACTTTAAAAATTCATATCATTTCGTCCTGTAATTCTTCTTCTAGGGATCTATCCGAGGATATGTGTCAAATGATCAGGTTTTAGCTTAAAAAATGCTTATTGGAGCGGTTGGTTTGTAGATTTTTTTAAAAATGAAAAATGAAATAACTTCCCCTGAATGAAATTTGTGCTTTAGGGTACTCTCGGTTGCAGTAACAGGCATCTTTATTCAGCTGCCTAAACCGCTCAGTAGGTCCGTTATCTTACCTCATGGAAAGCTCAAAGGGAGGGTCCACTGATACAGTCCCATCAGGGTTCTGGGTCTTCTCCTCTATGCCCTTTTCTGCATGTTGTCTTTCTCCCTGGAATGACTTTCCTCATGGACACAAGATGGCTGCAGAGATTCCAGCATCACTCCAATCCAGCAACATGTAAAGAAGAACAGGGGTCTTGCTTCATGAATATCTCCTTGCAAGAGCCCAGCAGTCTTCCCGAAGACCCCAGCAAGTTTTCCTTCTATCTCATTGCCTGCAGTTGTGTTGTGCGTCCAGGTCTTAACCAACACTAAGGATTAATCAGCCAGGGACCACTGTGTGAGGCTGGGTCCAGCCCACGGATGGTGGATGTGAGCTTTCTCAAGAGGAGGAAATTAGGAGTACTACAAGATGAGGAAGTCTCTGGTAGATGAGCCACGACTAAAAAGTTAGAATGCTGTTAAAATGGAAAGGAAAAATGATAAGTGACTGATAAAGTCTGAGATGTACATGATGTTATCATTTGGATCTGAAAATTTCCCCCAAAAGCTCGTATTTTGAAGGCATGATCCCCAGTGCAGCACAGGTCAGAGGTGGGGCTTTTAGGCAATGATGCAATCCAATTGTGAGAAGTATGACCTTGTCAGTGGATTAATCCATTAAGTGGATTAATCCATTCATGGCTAAGTAGACTACTGAGAGGTGAGACTTAGCTGGAGGAAACAGGTCACGGGGGAAATGCCACGGAAGGGTGTGTCCTCTGCCCAGCCCTTCTCTCTCCCTCTCCCCAGCCCTCCTCCTCCTCACACCTGCCCTGAGCTCAGCTGCTGTCTCCAGGGCCATCCGCCATGATGCTCTGCCTCACCTCAGGCTCAGAGCAATGAAGCCGGCTGACCGTGGACTGAGACCTCTGACCAACCTTGAGCCCCAGATATCTTTTCCCTTCTCTAAGTTGTTCTTGTCCAACATTTTGGTCCCAGTAATAAAAAAGCTGATTAGCCCAAGGGAGGAGATCATCAACAGAAAATGGGTGTTTGAGAAACAGAAAGACCAACACTCTGGTAAAATCAGAAGATATGAACCTGTCCGTGGAATACAGATGGGTACGACCCTAGTAAAACCAGTCTCACCATCCATGGGTGCAGAGGGGCCAGGGCGCAGAGAGCCCTCAGTGCCCCCAGCTGTGAGGGAACAGGTGCTCAGGTGCATGGCTGGTGGACACAGAGATGTGGCAAGGCGGCTGGGGTGTCATGCCTACTTTGATTTTGTAATTGAGTTGAGATT
The DNA here is from genome assembly GCF_048772815.1 of Callospermophilus lateralis. NCBI lineage: Eukaryota > Metazoa > Chordata > Mammalia > Rodentia > Sciuridae > Callospermophilus > Callospermophilus lateralis. The sequence goes on along the minus strand of NC_135305.1, from coordinate 115,229,225 downwards.
CACATAACATAAAAGCAACCATTTCGAACAATTGAATCATTTCGGTGACTTTTAGTGCACCCACGGCGTTGTGACCGTCACCTCTAATTCTGCAGCATCTTCGTCACGCTAAAAGGAAACCCCATGTCCATTTAGCGGTCACTCCCCATTCCTCTCTCCCAGGCCCAGGCAGCTGTGAATCTATCTTCTGTCTCCGCAGATCTACCTACTCTGCATTTCCTCTATGTGGATCCTGGGATCTTTCAAGTCTAGATTCCTTCTTACTGTGTCGTTTTCTGAGCTCATCCATGTTGTAGCTGGGAAGAGCTGGGAAGAGCAGAACTGAAGCCATTTGTTTAGCCATGCTTTGTTCCTTTCATGGCTGAGTAATATTCCACTGTGTGCACCTGCTTTTGGACCCACTGATTTCACTTCTGAACATTTATTCCAAGAAAATAATCATGCATTTGTGTATAGATGGCTACCCCGATCTTCCCAGAGATGTCTAATGGCCACAAGATGAGACTGGAAAAGTTACAATTCATGTGTGTGTTGTGATACTATGAAGCTGTCACAGTTGTGTCACAGGGGATTATTTCATAGTAGAAAATGCTGATTACATGTTGATACTCTTTTAAAAGCAGATTATACAACTGTGAGTCCATATAATTCCATTTCTATTCACTCTTTGTTTTTCTTTCTTTACTTTGTTTAGTTACCCATGACAGTAGATTATATTTTGACACCTTTATACAAACATGGAGCACATCTTACTCTAATTAAGATCCCCGTCTTGTGGTTGAACATGATGTGGAGAGTCATTGGGGTGTATTTACATGTGTACATAGGAAAGTTAAGACAGATTCCGTCCACTGTCTCTCCTATTCCCATCCCCCCCACCTTCCCTTTATTCTCCTTTGTGTAATCTACTGAACTTCTAAAATCCCCTCCCCCCTTATTTTGTGTTAGCATCTACATACCAGAGAAAACATCTGATTTTTTGGTTTTTTGGAACTGGTTTATTTTACTTAGCACAATAGTCTCCAGATCCATCCATTTACCAGTAAAATCATAAAGTCACCCTTTTTTGTGGGTGAGTAATATTCCATTCATTCTTTCCATAGCACAGAGCACATGTTACTTAGGGAATATCTACTGGCACTGTGTGCCAGGTACTTTTCTGAATATGAGTGACTTTATCAGACAATAATTACTGATTCCAGGCAGCTTGCTGACCTCTGGTGAGTTTCAGTTTGTTGTGGGATAATGACCAGAGGACAGGAGGTCCATGGGCACAGGAAGAAGCAGGTTACACATCCGTGTGTCAAGAGTCCTAGATGCACAGCGAGAAGTCTGGGTGGGGGTTATAAGTGATCTTTCTTTTATTTGCCTCTAATTTTATTTGCTTCAGTGAACACATCCGTTACTTTTATAATCAGAAAATTAAAGCTGACTTGTGAGTCTTGGACTTTTGAGGAACCAGCTCCACTAATATCAAAATGAATATAATGGAAATTTAAATAAAATGGCAGAATTCAAATGTCATGCTCTATACACATATATCATATATATGAAATACACAGGAGAGCTGCAGGGAGACCAGTTTCCTTGTGTTATGATGGGCACAAAGTAGGTGTTAAGTAAATGCTGTTCGACGAGTGGTTGTCCTTTTACTTCTTATTTTGTAGGCTTTCCACATTTTCCTCCGGAGCACGTGTTGCCTTTCCTCTCTGAGCCAAAACATCATCACGGGTGCTATTTTTCCCCCTGAGATTTCAGGCCTAGAAAACTTTGCAAGGTAAAGGAGCTTCCGCGTAGGTGGCTCCAGGTGACAGGTCTGCACGGTGCCCTCTGCCCCGCTGAAGCCCTCAGAAGGGTTCACCCCCTTCCTCTCTGGGGTGCTCTAAAAGGAGCCTCTTTGCAGGGAACCTTGATGGTGGCCTCTCTCCTGCACCTTTGGGCTGGAAATCACCTCCTTCCCAAGGAGCAGCTTCGGAGCCAGTCAACTCAGAATCGAAGGGATCTCGAAGATCCCCCACCCCCCAAGTTCTCACACCAACCCCAACTTACAGCTGGGCACACTGAAGCCCAGCAAGGGGTAGTGACTTGCCCCGGGTCCCACAGGGGACCAGAGACAGAGGAGGAAAGAGTCCAGTCCTTACTGGGTCAGCCTGGCTCTTCCCTCTGCCTGTGAGGCCAGGGAGCTCTGGCTTCTTGGCAGGGCTCTAGGAAGACCTGCACCTCCCTTCCAGGGCTCACAAAGCGCTGCCGGGCCCTTGCAGTGAGCCGGGACCTAGCCTCCGGGAGGAAAGTTCTAGAAGGCTCCCCCACCCTCTGCCTTTGCAGCTGCTGGGATCTCTGCGCAGACCTCCCTGGCAGAGACCTGATCCAGAGCTCACCGGGAGCTTGCTGCAGGCCTCGGGGGCAGCTCCTGGGGTGCGGAGACCGTGGGAGCAGAGGGGACAGTCGCAGGATGCTCCGAAGTCCCCAGGCTCAGGACCCCCTCTCAAGGAAAGGCCTGGTGCTGTTTCAGGGCCAATCTGAATGGAAGCTTCCAGGAAGAGGGGTTCCTAAGCCAGAGGTCAGGGAAGCCCGAGGCTTTCATGCAAAATGGCGGGAATGTCTGTTTGTCCTTCCTTGGGGGACAGTGCTCTGTGTTCCTCTGTTCATCCCAGGGCCTCCACTCCGTCTCTGCCTAAGGAGCCCCTGAGCTGAGGGGCAGCACATTCCCAGGCAAGGGGTGCCGAAGTGCGACATGCTGCGACATGGAGTCCTAGAGGACACGGCCATCGGGAGGGTGGGGGCAACACTGGGGAAAAACTGGGTCCCCCAGCCCTCGGGCCTGGGTCACGGCCGCCCCTGCAGGAGGACAGAGGACAGCGGAGCTCAGGCTGCGTCCCTGTCCGGCTGCGCGGCTGGCCTTCACATTGCTGGTGGCCCCGTTTCTTAAGCTCTGGGGTCCCCTTGACCCCAAGTCGGGTCATGCTCTCCCCAGGTTGGCCCTGGAGCACCCCACGGTGCAGATGGGAACTGGGGCTCAGAGGGGGGACGCGGAGGGTCAAAGTCCCTGGGTGGGCGGGGCCGGGGGTGGTCCAGGCGGCCAGCCTGTCCACCCTGCCCAGGTGGCCTTGCACTTGACCTTGAGAGAAGCCAGGTCTGCCCGGAGCACCTGCCCCGCCACCAAGGCGGGAGCGGCGTGCACCTCCCTCCCTCCCTCGCTCCCTGCCTCCACCACCCCGGCCTCCCCCACCCCGGCCTCCGCGCAGCTCCCGGGTCATGTATAAAACATCCCCGGAAACCACTTATTCCTCATGCATTTTCCATGAAGCCGGGTTGAAGTTAAAACATATAAACATAAAAATATCAAGAAGCACTTTTTTTAAAAAGGCCGTGTTTCATAAACTACCAAGAGACCCATTTCGACGCCTGCCCTCCTCCGGGGCCCGCCTCCCACGGCCGCGTGTCCTCTCCGCCCTCCCCCTCCCCCGCGGCCCCTGTCCACACCGCCTGCCCGGCTTCTGCCTCCTCCGCCGCCATCGCAGGCTCATTTCCATCTTCCTCCTCTCTCTCCTTTCTTTTCGGAATCGGTTTTCCTCCATCTGTTGACCTTGCCCTCAAAGTTCCTCTGTCCAAGTCTCCACCTGGACTTCTTTGGTTCTCTCCCCCCCGCCCCCCCCCCCGTGACTGAGCGTCCCCCACTCTGTCTGTGGTTTCTGTCTGGGTTTCCTCTTGCCCCTTCCATGTGACCCAAAGAGGTGAAAGGAACAGAAATGATGCCAACACCAAAAATGGCTGAAAGCTTGGGGGCCACTGGGACCCCAGGCACTGTTGCCGCCATGTTAATTGAGCAACCATTCTGAAGGCTGTTCAGCTAAATGGGCATTTGCCCCGTGACCAGAGATTCCATCCCTGGGTATCTTTTGAAGAGGAATGAGGGTGGATGACTCAGGGAAAGTAGGAAGAGAAAAGTTCATACCAGTTGGTTCCTGAGAGCCAGGAAAACCATCCCAGGGTCATCCCAGGAGAGTGGATAATTGAATTCTGGTCTGTTTATACACTGGGATGCTGTACAGTAATAAGAAGAATAAACCACAACTCCACACAATGATGTGGATGAAACTCCAAAACTTAATGTTTGGGGGAAAAACTCAAATATGTACTGTATGATTCTGTTGGCACAGAGTTCAAGGGCAAGCAGGACTCTTCTGTGGTGCAGGAAGGAGGAAGGTGGCTGTCTTGGGGGAGCACCAGACTTCCTGCTCAGAGAGTGAAATTCTCTATATTTTGATTCAGGTAGGGTATGAATGGGGGAAATAGCCAACACACAACACCCACATGAGTGTAGCATATTCTGTGGGAGTTTGAACTCAACAAGAAAATAGAAAAGCCAGGTACCATGGTGCATGCCTGTCATTCCAGCAGCTTCGGAGGCTGAGGCAGGAGGATTGCAACTTGGAGTCTAGCCTCAGCAACTTAGCGAGGCCCTAAGCAATTTAGTGAGATCCTGTCTCTAAATACAAAATGAAAAGGGCTGGGGATATGGCTCAGTGGTAAAGTGCCCCAGTACAAACAAAAGAAAAGGAAATATTAAAGGAAAAATGGTAATCCGAGGCATTGTTCATAAGAGCAGCCACCGTTCACAGTCGCACCACCATTGGCAAATGATTCAAACTCAGGACCCACAGCTCAGGTGGGCTTCTGACCCTGTTGGTGGTGATGGAGCTGGGCATCTGTGTCCCCTGTGCCTAGGGCCCACCATCCTACCCACCCTCGTGGGACCCCACAAACATCCTGAGGTCATGTGGACAGAGTGCCCGCCCACCCTGCAGCACCCAGCTGCCCCAGCCAGGGGCCCTGAGGCTGTTGTCCCTGTTCCTCCAGCTTAACACAGCACATGACAAGAGGGTGGCCCAGCCAGAGACCCCAGGGGACGGTTCCGCCTACAGAGCCCCCTCAACCACCGTTCTGCCCTCCGGGGAGCCTGGGGACTCTGTAAAGGCCTTTATTTATGTTTTTCCTCTTTATCCGTATCCTCCCAGGAGGCAGGAGAAGCAGAGGCCAGTGTCCTGCCTCAACAGCGTGGGAGTGAGCCCGCCACCCAGCAGAACCCGGAGGGCAGACCCCAAACCCCACTGCCGCCGGCTGGCGGGGACGGAGGACTCGGCGCTATTAGTTAAATAATAGTGCTTAAAAATGCATTGAATTTAGTCTCCTCCCCCCTTAAAAAAATCTGGAATTTTCCTATTGAGTATACTTTTTCCCCTTGTCCATGAATATTAATGCTCCTCTCTGAGAGATCTACTTGAAAAAAAAAAAAAAACAGGAATAAATTAAATACCTACAGATTTTTCTAATTCCTCTTTTTGGTGACATGCCGTCATTACATCAAATTACTGAGATGGGCCCCGTGCCCCCCCCCCCATCCCCTCTCTCTCTCTCTCTCTCTCTCTCTCTCTCTCTCTTTCTTTTTGGGTGAAAATTATGGAATATAAAGTATATGTAAATGGAGCAAAGGAGAAAAAAAAAACCTGCCAAGGAAGAATAGGGGAAGGAGAGGCATTAGGTATTCCGCCGGCGTCGTCGCCAGCCAATTAATCAAGCGGCGGCGAGAGACGCAGAAGGGATGAGATCGCCCTTCATGTTGATGGGGCCGGCAAGGGGCAAGCGCTGCGGCACCTGAGCTCCCGGTTAGGCAGGCAGAAAGGGATCATGGGAATATCTCCCGTCTTTGTCTTTCTCGTGAAGGATGGAAAATGTCAAGCTGTTGTTTGGCTGGAGGGAGGGGGGCGGGGCGGGGCGCTCACAGTCTGGCGAGGCTTTAACTCTTTGAGGACACCTCTGCCTCCGGCCTCCCGGCCCCGCTTCCCCCTCTCCCAGCCCCGAGCACATCTGTAGGGGACGCTGCCTGCAGACAGCCATGGGGAAGGGGCTGGTGGGGGTGGCATGCAGGCTGGGGCGGCCGTCGCGGGTGCGCGGTGTGTGGGCATGTTCCTGGGGTGGGGGGGGGGACGCGCGTGACCAGGAGAGGGACCTGCTTCCCCTGCCTCGGGAGTAGTCTTTGTTCACTCTGGAAACCACCGTGTCCCACCCCTCCCCTCCCCGGTCCCAGCGCGTCCCTTGGACATGAGCAGTGCCTTGGATTCTGCCATTGGCGGCAGAGCGCACGGAGGTGGGCACAGGGCATCGGGTGGACACCGGGACTTCCTCTCTGCGTGGCCTTTGCTGGAACCATCCGGATTCCAGCACAACTGCACGAGGGACCGTCCCCGAGGCTGGGACCCGAGGGAGAGCCCCCGGCTGGCCTCAGCGCTCACACCTGCAGCAACGGCTCGCCCACGTGGTGGGCAAAACGGTGGCCATTCCTGGCTTCCATGGCACTGCCCCGTGTTCACACACTGGCAAAGCCCTGGTCCCGAGGAAAGATGCTCCATTCGTTCACTGGGAATGAGGGTGTGATGGTGCCCACCTGTCCTGGGAGTGGGCACCGAGGGGTCTGCGTGGCCGATGAGGAGGCCCAGGGCGGAGAGGGAAGGACTCAGCCCGGCCTGGAAAGCCGGCGGGAGGGTCCCAAGCCTCCCTTGCAGGACTGGCTCCAAGGTCGCGGTGCTTTGTCCTCAGAGGACGTCCTGAGCCCTGCCTGCTCCACCACCCTCCCCTGGTCCAGCGCGTCACGTGAGCCCAGCGGAAGCCGAGTGCGGCTGAACTCCAAGGGCGGGGATCAGCAGCAGCGCTCACCTGAGGTCTCGCGAGGACTCCTAACTCCGATGTCTGCCACCTCGACACCCCCAGGGGGTTTTGGTGCCCCTCGGAGTGGAAGAGACCTGTAGAGGCAAACTTTCTGCCCACGTTTACTATTTGGAATGGGAATGAGTCTGACACCCAAAGATAGCTTCAAGCCCATGAGATAGGGTCCCAATGTCCATCCCTGGGGCCTAGTGTGGGTACTGCTCTGCTCTGTGTGACTCTCTCAGCCCTTCACGCCCACCCTGTGAGGTGGGCACTGCTGACACGCCCATATGACAGAGGAGGACACAGAGACCAGAGAGGTGAGAACATTATCCCTAGGACACACAGCTTGTCTGTGGCATAGCCAGGATTTGTGCTAGAGCAGTAGAGTCTGCCTCCACTTCATGATTTTCAACCTTGACTCATACCTAGGGCAGCCTCCCCCGCAGGCTTGTTGGAATGTGGATTTCCAGGCCCTGACTCGGAGCTTCTGGTCCAGAGGTCCACGTGGACATCCAGACTGACCTTTCTAACAGCCCCCGAGAGTGATGTTAAGGACGACACTTTGGGGAGCACCCTGAGAACTGCTCTCCCCACAGGGTGGTGGTTTCTGTGAAGAAGCCCTGGCTAAATGATCAGCGTCAACCAAACATGATCGCCTTCTGATGGTCCTGATTTGGTGGCCGTCCCCATGGCCATGGCTGATTGAGGGCACCCTGCGGTATCCCTGCTCTAACAGTCCTTTCTGTTATTTAACCTGGACCATCCTTGGTGGTTTAATGAGTTTCTTTTCTCTGGTCATTAATCAGACATTTACCAGGCCAAGGCCCAGCCAGCCCTGACCAGGCTGCGTGTGGGACAGCGGAGACCAAGGGAGAGACCACCCTGCTCTCTGCTCCTCCCAGGCGGCCGGCTAGCCTTCCATCCATGGGAAGTGCACGTCATTCTGAGCAAGGGGGCCAACAGAACCCACGCCTGAGGCCCCTGGTCGTAGTTCAGAAGTTACTTTCCTCCAGGCTTGGTGGTGGCCCACACCTGTCACCCCAGGGGCTCGGGAGGCCGAGGCAGGAGGATCGAGAGTTCAAAGCCAGCCTCAGCAACATCGAGGCCCTAAGCAACTCAGTGAGACCCCGTCTCTAAATGAAACACAGAATAGGGCTGGGGAGGTGGAACGGAGGTCAAGTGGCCTGAGTTCAATCCCTGGTACCAAAATGCTTATGCTTGTCTGTTTTGGCAAATTTGTTAATGGACTCCAACAAATGATTTTAAGATACAAAGTTAAAAGAAAGATCCCCAAAGTCCCTCTCCCCAAGGATGATTACTTAAAAAGATTTTTAGCAAACATCATTTTAGCTCTGATTATTTTCTTCCTCCCCTCCCCCCACGGCCTCCTGCCCCCTTCTCCCTCCCTCGTCCCTCCTCTCTCCTCCTCCACGCCCTCCTCCTCTTTCTCTCCTCTCCTCTCTCCTCCTCCACATCTCCCTCCCCTCCCCACCTCTCCACTGGACACAGGGCTCCATATTTGACAGAGCAGTAGACAGTCCACAGTCTGTCTGCCCACCCAGGGCCCCAGGGCCCCAGGTCACAGGGACAACAGATACCGAGACCCAGGAGCTGAAGGGGCCGGTGGCCCACAGTCCTCAGGGTTCCTCTGAGTTGGGAGGTGGACGGGACTCGCTGCAGGGGGCCTGGGAAGGTGGCCGACCTGGCTGTGGAGGACCACCTGGCCCTGGTGAGCCCTTTGGATTTTTCCGGAACAGGGAGGGGGGCCCTGGAGAGTCCCCCGCGGGCACAGGCTGGGTGACTTTTGCCTTTGGGGGAGAATTCTGTGCAGGGCAGGAACAGGCTCAGCAGGAGCAAGAAGGCCGGCTGCGCTCGAGTCACGTGGCTGAAGTTCTCCAGAATGGTGACAAGGTGCCAGCGGAGAGCCACGTGGGATATTTGACCAGGGGGACAGGGGCACTGGCTCCTGAGCGTCCCTTCCACAGCCCCGCCTGCCTGCTGAGCCTCTCCCCTGACCAGCCTCGGCCTCCTCATCTGTAAAATGGGCCTCAAACTCCCACTAGCATAATGTGGAACCATCCATCCACCACGGACTTGGCAAATCACGGGGCTCATTACTGACGGGTGACTGCGGCTGCTACTGCTGACCGGCAGTGCGTGGTGCTTAGACAGTGCTTGGTGTGCCCCGGAACTTTTCACAGCTACCAAGTGTCCCTTCCCATGCGTCCCTTGGCCTCGGCCTCAGAGAGGCACTTGCGCTAGAACCTTCCACGGAGTTGGAGTCCTGCCCCGTCACTGTAGGAACCACCAGGTGCACATGGGGCCATGGAAACAGGACCGGTGAGAGGCGGGACCACAATTAAGTTTTATCTAGTTGTCATTAGATGTCCGCGGCCACAGGTGTGTGTGTATGGGGCGGCAGGAGCCAGGGCAGGAAGGTCCCTTGGAACATGGGCTGCGTCTCATCTAAGTGCCATTTCCCCTTTGCAGTGGGTGGACAGGGGGTGGACGACGGGAAGGAGGGCGGGAGGGAGAGGTGATGGAAGGGTGCACGGGTGGACGGGTGGTGGGCGCCTGGATTGGTGGATGGACAGATGCATGATGGACAGATGGAGAAACACAACAGGCGCTTACCAGTACAGGTGAAGGGGACCCAACTCAAAGCATCCAGTCGGTGTCTTTCCTCCATCCCTTATAAGTTAGATGAACCGAAGTCAAGCACTTCCCCTCCCAGAGCCTCAGTTCCTCATCTGTGAAATGGTCAGGTGAGAATCAGTGTGTCACGGTGCTGCAGCCCACACACTGGGAACCCGGGGAAGCGCTGTGCTTTTTCATGCCTGTGGAGTAGTCCAGTCCAGGAGTTCTCAACAGAAACTTCGATGGATGAAGGCAGATTTAGGTGAGCAGTTATTTACTATACAAGGCACAAGCCAAGAGAGGCGCTCACTTGAGGAATGGGTATTCAGGGAAATGAGGGGAGGCGGTGGCTGAAGATCGGCGTGGGTGGGTCTGGTGCAGGGGGAGCAGCCACGATTTGGGAGTCTTGCCGATCGGGGTTCAAAAGCCAGCTCCTCTGCTCTGCAGAGCGTGACATTGGGCAGTCCTTCACTGCTCTGTACTAGTATCCGTCTGTTCCAGCGAGATGAAGGAGGATTCCCTGTTTCAGAGGACTTTGGAAAGTTCACCTGATATAAAGCATGTGACAGCACCTGGTTCAGCACCAGCCCTAGTAGGTGCTCAGTGAACGCAGTCCCCTTAGCCAGCCCCCGGCCAGACATGGGCTAGGGCAGCTGAAGCAGGAAAGCCCTCCCACACTTCCAGAGGTCTTCAGGATGGAAGTGACCCCACCTCCAGGAGAACCAGCGCCAAGTGAGCACCCTGAGGCGCCTCCCGGGCCGAACCCTCACCTGCGCTAACTGTCCTGATCACGCTGTGTACCAACCCTGTGAGGTGACTTCCCTATGTCCTCATCTCACAGAGAAGGAAAGCAGAGCCCAGAGAGGTTAGCAAAGTCGTCTAAGGTCACACAGGAGTCGAGATCAGCACTCGGCCCAGCTCACATCCCTGGTATATCCTAACAAAGCACAAAATCAAGCCTCATGGAGTCTTAGTGATTAATGCTGCCAATATCTACCTTCAGTTGAGCGCCTCCTAGATAAAGGTGGTCGGCCTCCTTGATCTACAAGCCTTATGCCACCTGTGGGGGAGGCGCTGCCAGCCCTGTTCCGTGAGTGGTGAAACGGAGGCGCAGAGTGGTGGAGACACTTACCTCAGGTCGCAGAGCCAGGAGGCCTCCGATCTCAGGCCCCAGGACTGGTGGCTTCACCCCACCATTGTGTGACGTGTAGAGAGTGGAGCCCTGGCGGGTCCTTCCCTGGACAGAGGCACTTTCCTCTTGAGCCCTTGGAACCCACAGGACGGCAGCCCTTCAGCCAAAGGGCTCCAAGTGAAGGCAACTGCTCTCTCCCCTCAGCCTCCCTTGAAGATGCCTCCCCTCAGCAGCCAAGTCCTGCTGCCGCGGGCCTGCACGGTCTGAAACACTGAAGTCAAAACACCACCTTCCGGACCCTTCTCCAGAGAAGAAATACAGACCACCAACAAACATGTGAGAAAACCTTCGGCGTTTCTAGCCTCAAGGAGACGCAACTCAAAAGGGCCTGAGATTCCAGCTCACTCTCCCCAGACTGGCCGCGATCAAGAACACAGACAATGGTAGGTGGTGGCGAGGATGTGGGGAAAGCACACCCAACAATGTTGGTGAGGCTGCGAGTCAGTCCAGCCTCTCTAGAAGGCAGTGTGAAGCTTCCTCCAAAAACCTGAAGTAAAATCAGCCTGCTACAGTGACACGCCACATCCATGTTTATAGCAACTGGATTCACAACAGCCAAGCTATGGGACCGACCTAGGGGCCCTTCAACAGATGAATGGATGAAGAAAATGTGGTGCATAGACACAAGGGAATATTACTCAGCCTTAAAGAAGAATGAAATTCTAGCCCTTGCTGGTAAGTGGGTGGAGCTGGAGACTGTCATGCTAAGTGGAATAAGCCAGTCCCAAGAAACCAAAGGCCAAGTGATTTCTTCGATATGCAGAAGCTACTCCAAAATAAGGGGGACAGGGAGCTGGAGGGATTCCACCAAGGTTCGGTGGACTAGATGAGGGGACAGAGGGAGGGATAAGGGAAAGGCAGTGGAATGCAGGTGACCTGACTTCCCTATGCACACACGTGACAAGGCCACCCTGCTCTCACCATCACCTGCATCTATAAGAGACCAGTTTTTTAAAAAACTAGGTAAAGAGCAGAAAGATTAGTGCACTAGAAGGAAGGGAAGGGGGGGCGCAGGGCGGGGGAGGGGACGTGCTGGGGACTGAATTAGAGCAAATCATATTCCATGCTTTTATGTCACAATGAACCCTAAAAGCAGCCAATTAAAAAATTAAAGGAAAGAATGACTCTTCCCCCCCCCCCAGGGGACAAACACCTCTGACCTGACTGGCCTAGGAAAGGGTGCTGCGGGCAGGGTGCTGAGGACCTGGTTCCCACCTTGGTTCCAGCACCCCTGGGCCTCTCCCGGTCTCCGTGGCTCGGCCTCTGACATGAGCAGGTGTCTAGGAGCCCTCCACGTCCGTCCAGCCCTGACTCTCAAGCGTTCTGTTTCTCGGGTCCTGAGCTGGACTCTGGCCCCAGGGCAGACACCCCAGGCAACTGCATACTTGAGGTGCTCGGGAGGCTGAGGCAGGAGGATCACAAGTTAGAGGCCAGCCTCAGCAACTCAGCGAGGCCCTAATCAACTTAGTAAGACCCTGTCTTAAAATAAAAAATAAAAAAGGCTGGGAATGTGGCTCAGTGGTTAAGTGTCCCTGGGTACCCTACCGGTACCATAAAAAAAAAACAAAAACCCAACTCATAAAACCTGAATATCCCAAAGATGGTGGCAGCTCACAATTCGGTGGAGGCCCAGACTTTAGGGGTGAAGTCCAGCGGGTCCTGCGTGGGTGGGGCTGTGCTGGGGGGCAGCTACAACTGAGTTGGGCCTACTCTCTCTGCCCCACCCACAACCTCCCCTGCCCTTATTTCCCAGAGCAGAGGTGCCGGTCCTAGGGAGCTGCCTCCACCCCTCCTTGTATTCTGGGGCTGATCTGAAGGAGGTTCACTGAGGGGACACGGGGGTGGCTATAGGTGAAAACAGCAGGTTTCTGTCGCCGACGGCGGGGGCCGAGTACAAGGTAGACACTGTCCCCCTGCGTGTCTCTGTGTCGGGTGGGCGGGGACATGACCCGAGGCGGATGCGGAGATGAGGGGTTCCCAGGAAATGTTCTCCCTGCAATTCCGCGACCCCCAAGTCACCATGGTGGGGAGGGCCTGGGGTGGCTGGCCTGGGCACCCTGAGCTCCCCTATCCTTAGGTAGAGGCTTCTGGGAGTCGGGCCTCCTGAGGGCCACCCAGGTGGCCGGACAGCAGAGGGCCACGGTGCTTGGCGGGTGGCGGCTGTGCCTGGCGCGCGTCCAGGGCTGCAGGGGTCTTTTGAGCGCCCGCGGCTCCACTGGGGTGCAGAGGGCAGCGCGGGCGACCTTCCAGCACGGCCAGGCTGGTCCCACGTGGGTGCCACACCTGTCCATCCTGTGGGACAAGGTGGCGGTCCCCAAGAGGGGACAACAGGAAATCTGACAGTTCACACAGCCGCCTGCCCTTCAGCCCAGGCCTCCAGCCCCCTGTAAGGTCTGGTCACGGTGTGAGTGTCCCCAGGGTCACGTGCTGGGGACTGGTCTCCAGGATACCAGCCTCAGAGGACCAGGGGGGCTTTTCAAGGGAGGGGTCTTGTGGGGCTCCCTGGGTCACGGGGTGGGGGCTGGGAAGGGTCAAGGTGCCTCTCACCAGTCCCCGCGGTGGTCCTGCAAGAGGTCAGGCCTGGCCTCTGGGCCCTCTGCTTCCTGGTCTGAGATGTGACGTGACACCCTCCACTGTGGGCCCTTCCAGGTGCTGGGGCCTCCTGATCTTGGGGTTGAGTCTCCAAAACTGGGAGCTGAATAAACCTTTTATTTCTTTTTTTGGGGGGAGGGGGTGCCAAGGATTAAACCCAGGGGCACTTAGCCACTGAGCCACATCCCCAGCCCTTTAGTTTGTTTTGTTTTGTTTTTGAGACAGAGCGTCGCTAAATGGCTGAGGCTGACTTTGAACTTGTGATCTTCCTCCTCAGCCTCCCAAGCCACTGGGATGACAGGAGTGCACCACCGCACCCAACAAACCTTTTTTCTTCTTCATTAGCGCTTGCCTGAGGTATTTCATCATAGTAACCCAAAGCCGACGAACATACCCTATCCATCTTGACCCACGAGGCTGCTCCAAGCAGAGGCCTGCCATGTCCCAGGGTGGGGCTATCTATACTGATCCTCTGGCCCTGCTCCTGCCAGACCCTCAGCCAGTGGTGGGCACCTGCTTAGGGCTGCAGCAGGTGGGAGAATCAAGTAGCTCAGCCCGTGTCCCTTGCTCAGTGGAATGCCTGTCCCAGGGAAGGCGGCCGGATGCCAACCTCTCTCTGAAGCCTGTGTGCGAGGGCGGGGCGGGCAGACGGGAAGGACAGGTGCGTGGGTCAGACAGTTTCCTGTTGCTGTTGCGCCAGGTCACTACCAACTGAGCGGCTTAAAACGATCCACACGGATTGTCAGGTTGTAGGTCAGAAGGGCGACAGGGTCTCCCTGGTTTAAATCAAGATGTCGACAGGCCGTGCCCTGCTGGGGGCTCTGGGGCTGTGGGCAGAATTCAGCTCTCCAGGGCGGGAGGATGGAGGCCCTTAGTCGGCAGGAGCTCTGGACAAGAGGGCATGGACGCCCCAGGGGGTTGTTAACCCGCCCACCAGCGTCCACCCCAGCACGGTAGCCAGTGTCCCAAGCTCTTCTCTCCAGAAGGTCCTGCATGGGAGGTAGCCACAGCACGACCCCGGTACCTGGGCCAGGGCCCCTGATCGGGTTGGAGACTATACTAAATCGCCACAGTGGCTCTCTCCCAAGGGACGAGAGTAAGGACAACAGAGGAGCTACCACGCACGGAGCATCCACTTGGGGCCTGTTCTGCTAAGAGTCTGCCCAGGGGTTAACACATCCTTCAGGCCACCAGAGCACCCCCATTGTACAGCCAGGTAAAGCAAGGCGTGGTGGCAGGAGGGGCTGGCTCAAGGTCACCCAGGAAGCACCCGCCCAGCAGGATTTGAAACCGAGCCCGCCCTCCTCAGCCTCAGAGAACAAGATGCCTCAGCCTCCCATCCTGGGTCCACAGGGCGAGAGGCCCGGCTCTCCCCAAGCCCCCGCGGGTGAGCAGTGGCCAGGAGGTGGGTTGGAAGGCCACGGCCACTGGCCAGCTCCCTGAGGGTCCTTCCTCTGTGTCCAAATAGCCAAGGCAAGTTTCAGCGGCTCCCAGGTCTCCAGGGGACACGGCGAGGAACAAGCCAGGCCGATCTAAGCGGCGCTGGTCCCTGTGTAGCGAGGCCTCGGAGGCTGGGAGAGGAGGCTCTGGGGCGTGCACAGAACTTTCCACAATCAGAGATAGTGCCCTGTCAGGGAACACGGTCACGTGTGGCTACTGGCGGAATCTCAGGGCTGGGAGGTCACGTTGCTGTCAGACACAGTTTCCCTGAATGTTTGGTTGGGGTTATTGTCATTAAGTGTTGGCTCCAGGGATTGAACCCAAGGATGCTCAAGCCCTGAGCCACGTCCCAACCTTTTAATGTTTTATTTAGAGACAAGGCCTCACTAAGTTGCTGAGGCTGGCCTTGAACTCTCGATCCTCCTGCCTCAGCCTCCCGAGCAGCAGGGACCACAGTCATGGGCCCCGGGCCCAGGTTTATTTTATTTTAGCCGCAGGCACCGGTTTTGCTGGGTCCCGTCTCAGGGTCCAGAAAAGCCTAAATTGAGAGGCCTGCAGGGAATGCTAAGTCCTAAAGCCAGAGGGCAAATGAGGACTTTGAATTCTCACCAACACAAAAGGGACAGCGTGTCATGAACAGGATGGGTGCAGTGGCCAGAGGCCTGGGCTCGGAGCAGCCGGGATGGTCACTTCCTGCATGTGACCAGGTGTCTGTCGCTTCACCAGAGTCTGCTTCTCCTCAGCGAAGTGAGAAAAATAACCTGTAGCAAGAAGGTCAGTCGTGAGGAAGAGGCCAGGAGGCCAGAGGCTGTGAGCGCCTTCCTGCTGCTGAGGGCTGGTGGCCCGCCGGCCATGCTGGGGCCCACCCGGGGGAGGGGGCAGTGGGGCTGACTGTGAGCTTGGCCTCCCACCATGGCTCCTCCTGCCCTTTCCCCCTCTGGAGGGAGGGGGGCTTCCCTGTGCCCAGTGCCTGGACAGAGGCCCACAGAGGGCTCCCGGGCTCTGCCAGGCACCACCTGCCACCTGGAGGGTCCCTCTACCTCCGCGGCCTGGCGTGATGGGAGGGCGGCCGGCTCAGGGGTGACGGGGACCAGCGCAGGCTGCTGGCCGGGGGCCTGGGGAACCTCTCCTGGACCTTCCCCGTCCCCAGCCCCTGCCCCGTCCCCAGCCCCGACGCCACCCGCTCTCCCACCTCCGGTCTGACCTGCACAGCGTAGCCACGGGGGCACGCGCTCAGCTCCTGCCACACTCACTGTCACACACACAAGCACACACCCACACCAGGTCACACACACACTCACTCACACACACACTTTCAGAAATACACATTCACACTACACGTACTCACACACATACCCTCGCACACTCGTACACACTCGCACATACACTCAGCCAAATGCACTGACACACACACTCACAAACTCACTCAAACTCACAAACTCATACACTCACACAAACACACACTTATGAACACTCACATACACTCACACATACTTGGAAACTCACACATGCACTCACACACTCACACAAAAACTCATCATACAACACACTCACACTATCACACTCACACTATCACACATACACTCACTCTCACATACACACCCTCACATGCTTATGCACACACACACACACAGTTACACACACTCATACATGATACACACACACTCTCATGCCCGGCCGCCAGGGCAGGCAGGTGGAGGCAGGAGCAGGGCTGGGGTGGGAGGGACACTCCCAGGGCCTGGTGGCAGGATGACAGCGTCCCTGCGTGGAGTGGCCGTCCTCAGACTGGACTTGGCTTCCACAGACGACAGCCCGGTGCTTCCCGCCAGGCACCGGGGCAGGAGGGACCCTCCCCCAGAGGTGTGGGGGAGGAGCCCGGGCCGAGGTGCCGCAGTGCCCCCACCACGGCCCTCGCCGGGGTCAGTGCCGTCCCCTCCCAGCTCACCACCCAGGACATCACCCACACGGCTCTGGGAGGGACTGTCTCCAGATACAGCTCCCACGCCATCACTCCTCTGCCCACGAGCCTCCTGCCGCTCCTGCCCACACCGTATAAGATAAGTCCTTAGGATGTCCCCCAAGGTTCTGCACAGTCGGGATCTGTGTTAGCTCCCTGACCTCCTCTCCCCACCCACCCACCCTGCCTCAAAGGGACTTCCTTGGTGTTTGATTTGCCTGCCACAGGGCCTTTGCACCTGTCCTCCCTCTGCCTGAAATGCAAGAAGTGGGCATGCTCTGGCCCGAAAACTGAGAATCAGACAGGATGAACTTGGCCCCCTGCACGCAGCTGAACTCTGAGCTTGTGTCTAGACCCCACTCAATTAACAAACAGTGGCCAGGCACCTGTTATGTGCCAGAGTGAGTGTGGAGGGCATGGGAAGTGACCAAGGGGTGGGGTCCCTTCTCCCGGAGTCCCACAGTTGTGTGGAGGGGGCATTTGCCCCTAGAGCCCCGTGTGGGATGCCGACGGTCAGGATAACGAGGCTGACGGTGAGGTTTGATTGAGGGCCTACTATGTGCTCCACCCTCTCTTCACTCTCCCAAGCCTCTATGAGGTGAGCACTGTTCCTCTCCCTGTTGAGCAGGTGAGGAAACCAAGGCACAGAGAGGGTGGGATCTGGCCCCGGCCACCCAGCTCACGGGGTGGGGCAGCAGGACCCCTCCCCACTCACCCTTGAGGGGTGTGTGTGAGCAAAGTGCCGTCCAACCCCCACGCAGGGGACCCACAGGGACGATTAACATGTGGAACAGAAGTTGTGTGAATCGTCCTGTAGGGTTTCCATGGAGAAGGCTGGCGGTGGGGGGTGGTGTTGAGGAGAGGCCAGTCCCCCAGGAAGTGCCACCTAAGCCTTGAGATGGCAGGCGGAGAAGACACAGCACAGAACTCTGAACCAGACACTCATAAAGTCAGTCAGTGAGCTGTCATTTACTGAGCACCTACTAGGTACCGAATGAGACTTTGGACTGGGGCTCCAAATGAAAACCTGGACCTGCAAATATGGAAGGAACCCCGTCACACGAGTGTATGACAAATGTCCCTGTCCCCAACTAAGGCTTGGGGGTGCAGAGGAGCAACTTGCACAGACAAGGGAGGCTTGGTCTGCAGCTTGAAGAAGGTGAAAAGCATCAATAGGCAAAGGGAACAGCATGTGCCAAGGTCCTGCGGCAAGATCGGTTTGCCAAGAGGTGGCTCCAAGGCTCAGAGACAGAGCAGGGAAAGGGCAGAGGGTGCATCTGGAAGGGACAGCGGGAGAACCTCAGGGGACTTTGTGGATTGGGCTTCACCTCGGAAAATGAAATAGGGGAGCACTGGGGACCTGGGTGGGGGCCGCACTGTTGGACACACCTGTGCTGGCAGAGCGGGGGTCGCCAGCCAGAGCCATTCAATGAGGTGACTCAAGCCACAGTGGGGAACCGGATCAGAGGGAAGTGAGACCGGAGACGCGGATGGACACGGGAGTGGAGAGACTCAAGACGCAGCCCAGAGTTGGCAGAGACGGCAGGGGAGGGGGCTGGGGAGTCCAGGGGAGGACAGGAGGTACAAAGAGGGGCCGGGTGGCATCTAGGTCGAGGACCGAACAATTTAAATTCCTACAGTTGAAAGAGAGTTGGATCTATCACTGTACCTATGTCTGACACTTAGTAGGGCCCCAGCATCTGGATATGGATGGAATGACAGAAGGAGGCCCAGGGTTACCTGGACAAGTTCGTTTATCTCTGTCTCCATCTCTCCCTCCCTCCCTCCCTCCCTTCCTTCCTTTCCGTTCTGGGGCTTGAGCCCAGGGGCACTTCACCACGCAGCCCCATCCCCAGCCCTTTCTATTTTTTATTTTGACTCAGGGTCTCACTAAGTTGGTGAGGCTCTTGTTAAGTTGCTAAGACTGGCCTCTAATTTGTGATCCTCCTGCCTCGGCCTCCCAAGCTGCTGGGATTACAGGCGTGTGCCCCTGCACCCTGACAAGGTTTCTTAAGGAGGTGGAGCCATCTCCCAAGGGAGCTTTAAGGGAATGTAGGGTGCGGGAGGGTTCCTATTTTTTTAGTGAAGTGGTTACACCCATCTTTTGCAGTAGACATTCTGGCAATAAGCAGAGGTATTGGTGATCACAAATTGGGGTAAGTGGGGTGCGGGGATGCTACTGTCGTTGAGTGGGTAGACCAGATGCCATCAAAATCCCACAGGACAAGGACAGCAAGAAAGATCTATCTGACCCAAAATGTCAACTGCACCAAGGATGAAAACCTTGACCTACAGAAAAGATTAAATCGGTATTTCCAGGTGGGCAATGCCCAGGACAGTCTCACGCTAAGAATGGTCCCAAGAGCCTTTGGAATTCGAAGGCCCTCCTGAGCATTCTTTTTTCTTTCTTTTCTTTTTTTTTTTTTTTTTTTTTTTTGGACAGCCCTATTTTATTTAGAGACAGGGTCTCACTGAGCTGCTTAGGGCCTCACTGTGGCTGAGCTGGCTTTGAACTCACGATCCTCCTGCCTCAGCCTCCAGAGCCACTGGGATGACAGGCGTGGGCCACCTCGCCCTGTCCTGTGCTCCATTCTTACCTGAGAATTTAAAACCACCTCACATACCACAGCGTACTTTTGGAATTTTCCTGGAATATAGCTGCAGAGGAAATTAGGGAGAGGCAGCAGCCTGTTTATCCAAACCCTATCAAGAGCTGTTTTGCATTCGGGAACATCTGGGCACTGGCCTCCGAGCTGCTCCATGACCTGCCACCCAGCACACCTGAGTCGGTCGGCGTTGGCAGACCCGTTCACGGCGACGCCACCCGTTCATATGAATATACTAATTTAGCTCTTATTTCAAAATGTCAGAGAGAAGAAATGTCGACGATATTCAACTGAATATTTATCTGAAATTCTCGACTTACTCGTGATATGTAGGTATAAGCACCAGACAGCTCCATTATGTCTCCTGGCATAGAATCGTTCCTTGATAATTTACATATCGAAATAGATATTATTTTATTATAAATTGCTTTCATTTTATTCATCTTTTATATTACGGTTAGGGCATTATATTGATTTTTTTTCTGAAATTACGTGTGTATGTAGATGGAATGTGCGAATTTCATTTCAGAATTTAAAAAAATGGGTATTATAAAACGTGTAATGAACAGGGGATGTGAGTTCTCTTGAGGCAGGTTCTCACTGACCTGGATGATTTCCTGTATTTATGGGTAACGCTGATACCCAAGTGGTGAAAGTCAGGTATCCCGCCGTTCCCAGACCAGTGGCACTTGATGAAGAATTCCCACTTCAACGTGGGCTCTAAGCCTCCGTGAAGGAGATTCTGCTCATGATCATCCAACTCTGTTTCATTAGTCAGTATTTGCTGCGTAACAAATACACCCCCAACTGTCAGAGGCCAACAAGCATTTATTTCTCCTTTCCCAGGCCCTATGGGTTGGTGAGACTTGGCTTCAGGCTGCGTGGTCTCTCTGTCCCCGTAAGCCAGCATCTCCCTGGGACTGCCACTCTCAAGCACGTAGGTGGGCCAGAGGCCAAGGCCAGCCGCTCACATATGGAAAGCGTCTGTCACGTCATGTCTGCACAATGTCCAATTAAGCCACCTGGCCACGCCCAGTTACAATCAGATGAGCAAACAAGCCCCGCCTCCAGTGGGAGGGGCTTCAGTGGGCATAGAAAAGTATGAAAAAAATGGGAATAAGAGCCAGTTATCCAAGCTGGGCTGTGGTACACACCTATAGTCCCAGGGGCTCCGGAGACTGAGGCAGGAGGATCGCAGGCTCAAGGCCAGCCTCAGCAACTCAGTGAGGCCTAAACAACTCAGGGGGACCCTGTCTCTAAATAAAATATAGGAAAAGGGCCAAGAAGTTGGCTCTGTGGTTAAGTGCCCCTGGGTTCAATCCCTGGTGCCAAAAATAAGAACCGAGAATCCAACCTAACTCCATTTTTTATCTAAACACACATTACATCACAGTTTTCTGTCCCGTGCTTAGTCAGGTTTGTTGAATAAATGTTTTCACTACACAGTGTAAAGTGCACAAAAACTATAAAGGGACCAGAGCCCGGTGGATGATGGACTCAACCCAACCCCGTGATGCCTGTTCTGTAGACCTACCATGTGTCAAACTCTGTCCTCATAACTAGCGGCATAAAACGTTACTCTTTTCGTGTTCACAGATAATGAAAGGGAGGCTCAGAGAGGTTAAGACACTCACTCGCAGTCACACAGCTCACCAAGGTCACGCCCACGCGACTACAGATCCTCGATGTTCCTCTGCAGATGAGAAGAACCAACCTGGACCCAGTTCCTCCCAGGAACCTCCAGAGAGTGGACCCCAGGGCGAACGTGGACTTGAGTTGTTTGCATGTGGGGAAGGCGAGTGGAGTCACTGGGACATGTGACATTTATTTAGTTACATATCTCCGGTGGGAGGTTCGGGGGCCATTAATGCCGTGTGTCTGCATGGCTAGCTGACATGCTACTTCTTGTTATTGCCGTCTCTATTCCATGGTCCGCACACTCAATTTCAATTCAAAGTTTGGCAGTCAAGGTGTCAGGGCTAAAAAATGGAATGGCCTCCCTCCGAAATGAAATAATTTTGTTGTTCAGTTCCGAGCGATTTTGTAATTTCATGCTTGTGTATGATAATTTTATGCTGTCCTGCCTCACGTAACTCAGTTCTGGCAGATTCTGACAGGTGATAAATACAATCTTTTCCGCCCCGCGTGCGACAGGCCGGCGCGAGGGGGGGAGGGGACAAATGGCAATTTCACATCTGAGGCCGGAGCGACTGGAGGCCGCGGCGGCCTCATTCTTTCATAATTTCACGCCTGGGTTCCAGCCGGCGCCACCTCGGTTGTGGCTGAAGGACCCGCGGGTCAAGGGGCCTCCGAGAACGGAGCGGGGGGCGGGGACCGTGGGCCGCCCTGGGCTGGCGCTGGGGACAAGCAGGGGACACTGCTGCTGCTCGGGCTGGGGCACTGCAGAGTGGGGACATCCTGGAGGAGTTGTCCTGACAAAGCTGGTGGACCTCGCAGAGATGGGGCGAGAGACAGACAGACAGACAGACAGATGCAGCTGCTCCCTGTATTGTTCCTGGGGAGGAAGGTTTCCTCTGGCTAAAGGAACAAGGAGGAAACATTGGCGGTCCCCGGGGAAGGTCCTGGTGGCTCAGGAAATGCAGGTGGAGACGGGGATTTGGGGATCAGCCATGGGGGACACTGCTGTCCTTTTTCTGGCGGAGCTGACCTAAGGGACAGTGGGCTCCCTGCCTTCCTCCCCCGGAGGCTCCCTCCTTGCTAAGGTCAGGGGAAGGGGGGCTTGGGCTCAGCAGGAGGAAGCCCAGGAAAGAGCCCGCGAGTGACAGGGACAATCACAACTGCCATTTACCCAGCGATGACCATAGCCAGGTAGTGCCAGTTCTCCCAGAGAATCAAGACCACCAGACACCCACTTTACAGATGAGGAAACCGAGGCCCAAAAGTCTAGCCAAGGCTGGGTGTGGTGGCCTCGCCTGTCATCCCAGCAGCTTGGGAGGCTGAGGCAGGAGGATCACAAGTTCAAAGCCAGCCTCAGCCACAGCGAGGTGGTAAGCAACTCAGTGAGGCCCTGTCTCTAAATAAAGCACAATATAGGGCTGGGGGTGGGCTCAGTGGTCGAGGGCCCCCGGATTCAATTCCTGGTACCAAAAAAAGAAAAAGAATCACAGGGGTCTCACACAGAAAGGACAAGTGGACGTCACCTGGGGAACGGTCAGGGATGGGTGTTCTGGAATCCCTCTGGGCACAAGCAATGACCACGTCTTGTCTCCAGCATCCTAGTGCCCTTGGGCCACCCAGGGTCCACCGATATTTGTTACTGGAAATGGACCCACGATTTCTCCATTCTGGATTCTAGATGAATGCTTCTGAGAATCAGGAGGGGAAGGGGGCGAGCGGGTTCTGAGCTCCACGCACTGGACCCCAGGGTCTGTGTTCACCTGTGCATCACCTGGAAGCAGAGCTCACTCACCCACCCAAGAAGCATTCAATAGTATCTCAACTAATCAGAGGGTGCAGCCCCCGCTCTCTACATGTTGCATAGAGTCCCAGCCCAGTGACCACAATACTGAGTGGCAGCGCAGTTTCTATATGTGGAAATGAACAGGAACGATGGTGGCCTGGCCTCATAAATGTCCTTGGACTATCAAAGAAGACTGAGAAGAAAAGGGTCTTATCAAGCAAGGTCTTAGAAGTGGAGTATGCATGGATAGCATTGGATTATTTTAAAGGTCCTTTGCATCAGAACCCTCTGCGTGCCACCATTCCCCGGGTACCTGTCCACCCCAGCCCCTCCACCTGGAAGCCTCTGACACCTCCTCGGGAGTCCAGGGAAGCCTCTGTTCTTCCAGGAAGCTGTCCGGAACTTTCAGACCCGCCAAGATCCCTCCTGTGGGCTCTTACTCCAGGCTGCTTCCCCCATACTGACTTCTCTCCCCTAGGAACTGACCCTAAGGTGCCACAAGCTATATGAGGCCCTGTGTATTGAGCCAATACCCTTCTAGAATGGAAATGCAGTGGTCACAAAGCAAAATTTGTGACCTCACAGAGCTAGAATGTGAGGTCAGTCAACACTAGACACACAGCACGTGGCTCCTCGCATTACCAGCTGTGGGGGAAAGAAGCCAGGAGGAAATAAACCTCTAAGGGCTGGCTGATGACGACAAAGGTCTGCTGTTCACTCAACATCCCGCTGGCCCCTGAGCTCCCTCCAGGTGGGGGCTGCATCTGACTTGCTCATTCTGTGAACCTGAGGGGAAGATAATGCCCAGGACTTAGAGGTTTCAGTAAGTAAGTGATGACTGAAGCAATCAACTGCTTGGATAGACGGAAGGATAGACTAAGGACAGACGAAGGATAGACAGAAGGATAGACGGAGGATAGACGGAGGATAGACGGAGGATAGACAGAGGATAGACGGAAGGATAGATGGAGAATAGATGGAAGGATAGGTGGTTGTGGGATGGATGGATGGTTGGATGGAATGGATAGATGGATGGGGGTGTGTGTGTGTGTATGGATAGATGGATGGGGGTGTATGTGTGTATGGATAGATGGATGGATGGATAGTTGTGTGGATGGGTGGATGGGTGGGTGAATGGGTGAGTAGATGGATAGATGGGTGGATGGATGGATCAATGGATGTATGGTTGGATGGGTGGGGGAATGGATAGATGGATAGGTGGGTAGGCGGATGGATGGATGAATGAATGGATGGATAGATAATGGGTGGGTGGATGGAAAGATGGGTGGGTAGATGGGTGGATGAATGGGATGGATGGATGGATGGGTGGATGAGATGGATGGATGGATCGATAGATGGGTGGGTAGATAGGATGGATGGATGGGTAGATGCATGGATGGATGGGTGGATGAGATGGATGGATGGATGGGGGGATGGATGGATGGGGTGATGGATAGATGGATGGGGCATGGATGGGTGAATGGGTGGATGGATGGGTAGATGGATGGGTGGATGGATGGATGGATGGGATGGATGGATGTATGGATAGATGGATAGATGGATGGATTGGATGTATGGATAGATGGATGGGTAGATGGATGGAAGGATAAGTGGGTGAGTAGATGGGTGGATGGATGGATGGATGGTTGGATGGACGGATATATGGATAGATGGATGGGTGGATGGGCGGGTACATGGATTTATAGATGGATGGATGGATGGATGGATGGTTGGATAGGTGGATGGGTGAATGGATTGTTGGATGGATGGGATGTGTGAATGGATGGTATGGGTGGGTGGGTGGATGGATGGATGGATGGACAGATGAACAGACAAATGGGTATGAACCCTCCTTCCAATATACCCATACTCTAGTTCCTTGTATCAATAAATGTCCCCTCACTGGGAGAAAGGAACTTTGTAAATGTGAGTAAGTTAGGGATCCTGTGATGGAGAGAGTAAACTGGATTTTCCAAATGGTGTGATTTAACTAACACCTTCTAAGAAGGAGGTCGATGAGTCAGTCTGAAGAGAAAGTGACAGAATGATGGAAGCAGAGATTGGAGTGATGTGCTTTGAACATGGAGGAAGGGGCCACATTCCAAAGAATGCAGGTGGCCCATAGAAGCTGGAAATCAGCAAGGAAACAAATCGTCCCCTCAGAGTTTCCAGAAGGAATCAGCTTTCCCCAAACTTAACTGTAGCCCAGGAAACTAATTTTAGACTTCTGACCTCCAGAACTTTAAAAGGATAAAGTTATATTGCTTTAATCATTAAGTTCATGATGGTTTGTTACAGCAGCAACAAGAACCTAATACAGATTGATAGATGTGTGGATAGATTAGGGAATGATGGGCAGATGAACAAATGGATGGAAGGATGGATGTGCAGGTAGATAAGTAGATGATTGGATAGTGGGTGATTGATGGATGAATGGATTGATAGGTGAATGGAAGGATGGGTGGATAAGTGGCTGCTGGATAGGTGGCTGGGTGGATGGGCAGATGAATGGGTAGATGGATAAGTGCATGGTAGATGGATGGATGGGTGGTTTGATGGATGGATGAGTGGGTAGGTGGATGGGGGTTGGGTAGGTAGATGGGTGGGTGGGTGGGTGGATATGCAGGCAGGATGGATGAGGGACTTGGGTGCATGGATGAGTGGTGGGAATGATGGACTGGGTAGCTAAGTGAAGAGCTCTCTCTGCCCCTTCCTAGCCATGTGTCCATTGGCAGGACAAACACCCACGGATGTTCAGACAAATGGATTAAGTGGAGACTAGGAGCAGAAACAGATCCTGGGTCACCAGAATATTGCACTTAGCAGGAGGCGCTGTCGTAAACAAAGGGAGAATTTCTCCCACAAGATGAAACCGCAGCACGGTGGTCTGGGCAAATTCACAAAACCTCCAGGATAAAGGGTGACCCAAGCCATGGGTGGTGGCTTCACAGCAGCGTTAGGGCAGTGGTGTGTCTTTCGCCCTGAAAATCCACCCTCACAGAGCCTCCCGCTGCCCAGCACCAAAGAGCCTTGTCCCTCCTGGCATCAGCCTAAGGAGGCGACAGCGTGGTAAGGAGCAGACGTCCAGGTGGACTCCGGGCCCTGCTGTCTGCCGGCTACCGACCTAGAGGAACCAATGACAGCATACAGGGTGACCTGAGGGTTAACTGTGATGCCAAGCGCATCCTGGGCTGGGCGTGTAGTATGTGCTCAATCAGCCGCAGATCTGCTGCCTTTCCGCAGATTTGACCAATATCTCCTATTCTCCTTGGGGTCATTTCCAACTTTTCAAGGGAAATGGACGTTTTAAAAAAATAGCTTTTGAGACATAGAGCCAATAAGTAGGAGGGACCCCTTGTAAATGTCGTCCCCCAGGTCCCCTGTGAATGGTGCAATTGCCAGAGTTGGAGATGGCCCTGCCCCCCAGATCCAGAACATGACCCAGGGAAGCTTCAGATCATCGACTTCAAGTCACCTTTCTGTACAAACGGGGATACTGAGGCCCAGAGAGGGGTAAAGAAGTCAGGCAGGTGGGGTGATCCCAATGGCCAACGAAATCAACATCACGGGACCCTCCCCTGCTCACGGCCTCCTGCAGGAGAGTCAGCAGCCCCTGCACACGGTGGGGAGGGGAGGCCCCGGTCAAACAGGTGCCCTGGGCTCTGAGTCACACCACTTCATGGGGTGCAGGCTGAGTCCCCGAGACCCCTGGAGCTCAGGTTTGCACCCCGAGGCGGTGGCCAACCTGGGGTTCAGACTGGGACACAAGCTGCGCTGGCCAGGGAGGTTGAGGACACCTGGGAGGGGCAGGGGCAGGACCCAGTCGGGCGGGGAGCCCCCTCCCACCAAGCCTCTCCCCATGGCGCTGAGGAGATGAAGGCAGATGGGAGCGAGGCTCCTCCAAGCCAGGGGTGGCACCGATGACTGGCGAACCCCAAGAGACTAGTGGAAGGTGCGGAGCAGATTTGTCCCCTGCCTCAGAGGAAGCCAACCCTGCTGACACCGTGTGTCAGGTTTGGTCCTTAAATGTCCCCAAAGGCCACAGATTGACCTCTTGGTGGCCAGCCTGTGGCACAGTTGAGAGCTGGCAGGAGCTTTAAGAGGTGGGGCCTGTGGAAGTGGGGGGTGAGGCCGTTGGGGGCGTGCCCTCCAGGGGGATGTGGGAACCAGGCCCCTCCTCTGTTTCTTGCTGGCTGCCATGAGGGAAGGGGAGCCGTCTTCTCTGCTAATGCTCCTACCAGGATATCCAGCTCTCCATAAGACCAAGGGCAAAAGGGTCAAGTTTGGAACCACGAGCCAAAATAAACCTTTCTTCTTTTAAGTTGATCTTCTCTGGTATTTGGTCACAGTCATGGAAAGCTGATGAGTACATCTTGATATCAGATTTCTAACTTCCAGAACTATGACACCATAACATTTCTTTTACTTTTCTTTTTTTGTTTTCAGTCCTAGGGATGGAACCCAGGGTGTCCCCATGGTGGGAAAATGCTCTCCCACTGAGTTCCACCTCCAGCCTGAGACAACACCTTTCTCTTGCTCAAGGCACCCCGTCTGGGAGACTTTGTTAGGCTGCCCTCACACAGTCACCCAGATTTGGATGTGGCTAGCATCCCGAGGACCAGCTCTGGAATATCCCTGAGCCACCTACCCAGGCTCCCTGCTCTGGGAGGCTGGGGTCTCTGCCCTGCAACATGGTCAAGTCCATCCAGAATAAACGCGTGGCCCTGGAAACCTGAGACTGGGCTCTTACCTGGTTTCCATCGGGAAAGCACTTACTGAGCACCCACTGCATACTACACCCTTCCCTGACCTACCTGCCCAAATCATGTGGATGAACTGTGTGACGCTCAGGAGGGAAGGTCCCTAACCCTGACCTTGGGGGTCCCAGGGTACTTGGTAGAGCTCCAGCTACTGAAGCAGATGCTGCCATCTTAGTGGCTTCACTCAATGACAGCTCATTTCTTTCTTTTTTTAAATAGTTTTTAGCTACACATGGACACAATGTCTTTATTTTGTTTATTCATTTTTATGTGGTGCTAAGGGTCGAACCCAGGGCCTCCCATTTGAGAGGCAAGTGCTCTGCCCCTGAGTCACAACCCCTGCCCCAGAGAGTCCGTTTCTTATTTGGGGTACCATTAGCTGCAGGGTGGAAATAGGAAGGGGCTGGGCACAGGAGATGTTCCAGGACCCAGCTAGAGGAGGCCCTGTCTCCTTCAACGAGGTCACAGTGGACATCAGCAGGGGAGGAGAGAGTGGAGGGTCCCACAGGCCACCAGTGGCACACACCACTTTGGCCCCCGGGTCTGGAAGGAATGGACAACGGGTTTCTGAACAACTCACGGGAACTTACTTGACCTCTGGTACTAGGCATTAAGGGCTCCTTGGTGCATTTTCTGTTGCTGTGACAAAATACTCAAGACTGGATAATTTTTGAAGAAAACAGATTTGCCTTGACTCACAGTTCTGGAGACTGGCAAGGTGCCTCATCTGCTCGCTCATCTTCTGGGGAGGGCCTTGGGGTGGAAAGGAAGCAGGTACACTTGGAAGAGAGACGCGTAGGCAAGAGGGACAGGGCGCATGTCCAGATGCCTGTGGGTGACTCTGGCTGGTCACTGGGGTCAAGCAGGGATACCATATCCCCACTCACTGTCCCCAGCACCCAAAATTCAACAGAAGACCATGCATTACAGAGTGGGGGGGGCAGCACTTATTAAGGTCTGCCTGTGAGCTAGAAAGGAGAGTTCCAGACCTCCTCAATTGTCCCGCCAGTCCTGCCCCCAGCTATGAGTGATGCCCGCGACTCCATCAGTGCGGGTCCTGGAGCCCAGAGGGGGAAGCTCCCTGGCTACAGTCACACACCAAGGAAATCAGAGTTGGAGCCATGACTGGGCTATGGGGTAGGGGTGGGACTCCAGAACCCTGGGTTCTGTTCTCTGCACCATGTGGAAGACATCTGCAAGTGTCCAACTGTCCAAAGGAAAGGGGTTCAGGGTCCAATAGTCCTGAGGGACATGCAGACCAGAACCATGATGAGCTGGACACAGTGGTGCATGTCTGTCATCCCAGCGGATGGGGAGGCTGAGGTAGGAGGATTGAGAGTTCAAGGCCAGTCTCAGCAACAGCGAGGCACTAAGCAACTCAGGGAGAACCTGTCTCTAAATAAAATACAAAATAGGGCTGGGGATGGGGCTCAGTGACCAAATGCCCCTGAGTTCAATCCCTGGTACTTAGTAATAATAATAATAATAATATGCTACCTCATATCATTGGGATGGATACTATTTTCTTTTAAGGGAAGAAAATAATGTGTTCAGAGAGGATGTGGAGAAATTGGGACTCTGTGCACTACTGGTGAAAACGTAAAATAGGGCCTCCCCTACGGTCATTCCTCAAAACATGATCCAGAAATTCCACATCTGGGTATACACCTCACAGGATGGAGAGCAGGGTTTTGAAGAGAGATTTGTACCCTCACATTCGCAGCAGCATTTTCCACAATAGCCACAGGAGGAAGCAACCCCGGGGTCCTTCCAGGAAAGAATGAATGCATAGAATGTGGCAGGTCCATACAATGAAATGTTACTCAGCCTTAAAAAGGAAGGAACTTCTGACACATGAGTGAGCATCAAAGACCCTGGTGAAATGTGTCAGTCTCAAAAATGCAGATGCTGCTGGGTGCTGTGGCAAATGCCTGTACCCCAGGGCTGGGGAGGCTGAGGCAGGAGGATCACCAGTTCAAGGCCAGCCTCAGCAACTTAGTGAGGCTCTAAGCAACTCAGTGAGACCCTGTCTCTACATAAAATGCAAAACCGGGATGGGGGTGGGGCTCAGGGGTCGAGGGCCCCTGAGTTCCATCCCCGGTTCAAAAAAATAAAAATTGAGATGGTAAATTTAATGCGTATTTTAGCAAAATTTGAAAGACAGAGATCAGCTAATGTTCTCTCCTCCCCTCTTTCTCTGTCCCCCCCCCCACCTCCTCTCTCTGGGGTCACTCAGGAGGCAGAGAACAACCAGGAAACCAGGGGCAGGGTCTCCATGCTGGTCCCGCTCAGCTCTGGGTCCTGGGCTGACAGGCGACTCTCCAGGCAGAAACTGCTCCATGCGATCGCCACATGGGTGTCCCTCCTGTCCTCTGCCTGCTGGCTCTGACGCCCTCCTGGGCTCTGCGGTTCTGCCCTCTGCCCCTCCCGCGCCCGGCTCAGGCCCCGCCCCGCGGACTGGGCTCTGAATGCCTGGTGTCTTTGGTGCCCTCGGCGACCAGTTTGGCCCCGGAGAGGGCACGGAAGGGCCTCCAGTTCCCCTCTGTGCCCAGACTTGCTTGTGGACGGAGACACCCCGCTCCCCGCCCCCCAGGGCCTGAAGCCTGCCCTCCAAGGAGCTGGGGGTGCCCGCAGCATCTCTCCAAATGTAGCCCCCCTTCCCTTGAAGGGAAGTGAGTGGCGTCGCTTGGAGAGCACAGGTCCCCCTCCACGAGGGCCCACCACAGGCTCAGATTCTCCCCAAGCTTGAAACAGAAGGGGTGACTGCGCCTGGCTGAGCCCCAGCCCCCGCCGCCACCCACGGACCCCCTCCCCTCTGCCCCCTGCACAGCACCCCAGATTCCCCCCCACTCACCCAGCAGCAGCTATGCACCCCAGGTGGGGACACCTGAGAAGGGGAGCACCAGGAGCTCTTCAGAAAGCCCCAGCTCCTCTGCAGTGTCCCCCGAGGAAACGTGACTGTCAGAGTCCCCCCCACCCCGAAATGGCCGGGCAGGGCAGCGGCCTCCCTGCCTCTCTTTCTTCCACCTGCCTCTCTGGCGGAGGCTCCCGCCCACGGGCCTTCGGCTTCTGATCTCCGTGTGGGTCCATTCATCATTAGCCAAGGTCAAGTCGCAGGTGCCTCCTATCATTTCTCAATTATGGGTGGCCCCTGGGCCCGCTCCATAAAGTGGGCTGCGCTGCGCTCATATTAATTAAATATCCCAGGCTCCGGGGAAGGAGCTGGGGAGGGCGCTTGGCAGCTGGCCCCTGTGGGCGTCCGGCTCCTTCCGGAGGTAAAATGTCCTCATTCATCCGCTCGACAGGTATTTATTCAGCCCTTACTCGTGCGCGGGGCATGCACTGTGCTCCCTGCGGTCTCTGGGTCCAGGTAGCAGGAGCCCCCAACAGGGATGGGCGCGCACAGCAGCGGGAGGGTCCTCCCACACCAAGGCACAGGTCTGTGAACTGGAGGGATGTGTCCTGTAGGGGGACTTGCTGGACCCCAGGGGGGGCAGGAAAAGAAGACCCTGAGCAAGTGGCATCACGTGACAGGGCCCCTTGATAAGCAGGAATGACAGAGACCAGAGGCAGGTGGCTCAGGACAGAGGGAAGGAGGCAGAGAAGGAGGAGGCCGGTTCCTAGCCTCCCTGCAGCCCCAAAATCAGATTCTGTGCCTCTCAACTTGGCCCTGCCCTGTCCCCCACTACTGTCCAGGATGAAGTGACTGACTCCTCTCAAGCACTGGGCATGCGTCAAGGGTGGTCCCGGAATCCTTGGCCTGCAGGGGCCCCTTTCTCCCTTCTTTCTTACTTGGGGAGGAGGGTACCAGGGATGGAACCCGGGGCACTCCACCACTAAGCCCCATCCCCAGCCCTATTTTGAATTTTTATTTAGAGACAGGGTCTCACTGAGTTGCTCAGCACCTCGCTGTTGCTGAGGCTGGCCTTGAACTTGCCATCCTCCTGTCTCAGCCTCCCCAGCCGCTGCATGACAGGTGTGTGCCACCGTGCCCAGCCTTCTCTCCTTTCTTGATACTGTAGAAATGAGCAGTCAGAGAAGTCGGTCTGTCTGCCTCACACCTGCAGCGAGTGCGGAACATTTCAGAGCTGCTGCTTGTGAGGAGGGAGGACGGCTGGCATCTTTGGAGGTCTCCCCGCTGCTCGGCCTCCCTTCTGCCTCTCCCTTCTTTCAGTGAGTGTGGCACTTTTCCAAAGCAGGAAGTGAGCTGAGCACAGCACCCTAGGGAGGGCCTCCATGCACGGGCCTCAGGACAGTGACCACCAATGCCCAGCGGGTCCAGCCCTCTCCTGGAAACTCCATTTGAGGATTCTAGCAACCTGACCATCCTAACAGAACAGTCAGAGACACCGTGAAGGCTCTCTCCACCTGGATGTTCCTCCAAGAGTCATGGCTGAGTGACAAGCACTAATAATTAGCATCTCATGAATGCCAAGCACGGTGTATGGGCTGTGCTTGGATGGATTCTTCCCTGGCAGGAACCTCAGTAGTTTGTTTTACTGCTTAGGAGACAGACACAGAGAGATTGCACGACTTATCCATAACCACACTGTCGTTCTGCGAAGGTGGTAGTATAACCGCTGACCCCTCATGCTTCAGGGGGGGAAAGCCCAAATCCTTACCTTGTAAAAAGCACTACCTTCTCCAGTGCACACCAGAGGAAATTAATTCAGCTGATCACGGAGTTTCCACACATGGAATACTACATGGCCATGAAAAGAATACAAGCAACAATAAATGTTGGTGAGGATGTGGGGGGAAAGGTACATTCATATACTGCTGGTGGGTTTGCAAATTGGTGCAATCATTATGGAAAGCAATATGGAGATTCCTCAGAAAACTTGGAATGGAACTACCATGTGGCCCAGTTATCCAACTCCTCAGTTTATACCCAAAGGACCTAAAATCAGCATAGTACAGTGACGCAGCCACACAATGTTTATAGCAGCTCAATTCACAATAGCCAAGCTATGGAACTAACCTAGGTGCCCTTCAACAGGTGAATGGGTAAAGAAATTGTGATACACACAGACACACACACACACACACACACAATGGAATATTACTCAGCCTTAAAGAAGAATGAAATTAGGGCAATTTCTGGTAAATGGATGGAGCTGGAGAATATCATGCTAAGTGAAATAAGCCAATCCCAGAACACCAAAGGCTGAATGTTTTCTCTGATATGTGGACGTTAATTCACAATAAGGGAGAGGGGGCTGGGGAAGGATAGAGTCAGTTTAGATTAGGTAGTGGGGAGTGAAGGGAAGTGAGGGTGTCTAGGGCAGGAAGGACAGTAGAGTGAATTGGACATTATTAGCCTATGTATGACCACATGATCCATCGGATCTGACATCATGTACAACCAGAAAAATGAGAAATTATGCTCCATTAATGTATGATGTGTCAGGGTGGGTTCCATGTCCTGTATAACTAATTAAAACAAATTTTTTTTAGAAAGTACTTATCATTGTTAACATTTAGAAAAATCGGGATGTGGGCTGGGGATGTGGCTCAAGCGGTAACGCGCTCGCCTGGCATGCGCAGGGCTCTGGGTTCGATCCTCAGCACCACATACAAATAAAGATCTTGTGTCCACCGAAAACTAAAAAATAAATATTAAAAAATTCTCTCTCTCTTCTCTCCCTCTCTTTCTCTCTTTAAAAAAGAAAATTTTAGAAAACTCAGGATGCAAAAAGTCAATACAGAATTATCCGCTGTAGTATTTCAACAATATCAAGCGTCAGGGAAAGATGGGGAGCTGTTCCTCCAGCCGCTCTCCCACTCTGCCACCGTCCCTCCACCTGACCATCATCCATTCAGCAGGGTCCAGTGAGTGCCCCCCCATACCTACTGCCCCAGGTGACCGCGAGGCCATGTGTGGTTGAGGGACCACCCCGGTGGGCGTCCGCCCCCTGGAGGGAGCGTGCTTCTGGCCAGGTGGCTGCGGTCACCCACGTACTTCTGCAGAGAGGTGGTCACGGTGACTGTGGCTGTGTGAGGTGGGACAGAGACCCTGGTGCTGTCGCTAGAGCTACGGCTCCGACCTGCACGGGGCCGAGGGCCAGGAGGGCTTCCTGGAGGAAGTGGTGTCCCATCGGCACCCTAGAACGTGCCCGGGAGCCAGCTAGGGGTGGCCCGGAGGGGGGCATCTGAAGTCCTTGCAGGGCGGGGGGTAGAGGGCCAGCCACGCCCAGGACAGAGGGACAGCTGGGCAGCTGGAGGGACGGGAAGCGCTGGGGAGGACCGGCCTTTCTATTTTGCTCTCCCCCGTCTTCATAATGAGCAGCATTTCTTTCATACTGAAGGGGAAAGGCATAAAGAGGGTTAAAAGTAAAGGAGTGGCGCTTCCCGGGAGGACGGAGTGTCCAGGAAAGGGTTGGGATTCCAGAAAAGAGGCCCCAAACAGGGCTGGGGGGCTGGGGCGGTGCCGAGGAGCCCCCCCAGCCTCCCTCCCGGCAGCCTCCGGTCCGGGCGTGGGGAGTGGATGTCAATGTCGTGGAGGGGATGCAGGTGGGGAGGCATTAGGATTCTGGAGTCCTGAAAAATGCATAAGTCTAAAATGAGACTAGTGAGACACTTACGGGGTGGACGCCTGCGAAGATGACCGGGCTGAGGGTACGATGGAGAGGCTCTTCCCGGTGTGATTACCAGGCTAATGATCCGCTGTGGCGTCACCCGGGACTGGGAGGCAGGCCTGGTTTGGGGATGACTTTCAAAGCCAGGATGCCGTCCACTGACCACCCTAGGAGTCCCGGGGCGCAGCACCCCACCCCGGCCCCCCACCTTCCTCCGCTGCTGCCGTGGCTGCTGGCTTCCAGCCACCACACCCCCAATCCCCTCCTCCGTCCCCAGGCCTGCATTCTTGGTCATTTGGGAAAGCCCTCTGGGACCGTCAACTTGAAGCCGCCGTTTGGGGGATCGGGGTCAGACGGCTGGAAAGGGGGGCGCTCTAGGAGGTCCAGAGAGGGCTGTAGAAAGGGAGGCCTTGACAGGCACCTGCCCTCAACACCCTTCTGCCTGGGCCCCGGGAAAGATCCAGCAGACGGCAGATGGACACCAGTGGACACAGGTCTTCCTACAAGACGCTCGGCTCCTTATTGAGAATCCCTCGGGTTGCAGGAAGCTCCGAGCCAGCAAGGGGCAGAACGATGGAGGAGGAGGTCAGAGCTGGCAGAGGGCGGTTCGGAACCGGGACTCCGAGACATGGCGTGACGGGGGGCTCCCCTCTTGTGTGAATTGGGCACAGGGCCATGTGGTGGTCGCCTCAGGGCAGCTTGGAACAAGAGAGGCCTCCCAGGGAAGAGCCCCAGAGGGCGGAGGGCTGCCGGAACCACGTTTGGAGAGCTTCCTTCAGCAACATGGCAGTCTCTGCAGGTAGCCCGGCACGTAAGGATGCACGACAAACACATGTCACTTCCAAGTCCCCAGAAGATCCCAGAATCGGCTCCTCTTGGACGTTCTCGGCCATTAGGACACTTTCCTCGCACACCAGGAAGGGCGTAGTATCGGGAAAGTGGGGTCACCCGGGGGGTCAGAGAGGTACAGGGCGGGACAGAGCCCCCTCCCACGGATTGGCAGTCCAGGCTGCAAGTGACCAGCCCAAGGTCCTACACATCCCGGGGTCCTCCTCCCAGCCACACTGGGAGAGGAAGGACTGTCCCCGCAGCCGTTAGAACAGCACAGGGAACTCCTCGCATGAGAGGGAGGCAGGAGAAGCTGGTTTCCCCCGAAACGTGAAGGTGTCTGTACTTACCTGCAAGGCGGCTGGCGGCCTGGGCAAATCCCGGGCAAGGAGTAAACCCCGTGCCCACACGTGCCCACCACATCTCAGGTTTACAGAGCTGGAGGGCCGTCCCCATGGTCCTGGAGCCCAGGGTGGGGTTACCGATCATCTTGGATGGTGCTTCATGCCACCAGAGCCCACCACCGCCCAGGTACCTTTCTGCCTTCAAGGACAACTTGAAGCAAGAGACACGAGTCCTGATCCAGTCCCTCTTGGAAGAGGGAACTAAGCTTTCCAGGTGGCTTCCAACTGGATAGAAGGCTCCTATCCTGGTTCCTAGAGAGAGCTGCACCAGCTGAGACAGGAAGTCTCTTCCAGGATCGAGAATTCCTTTTTCAATTTTTTTCCCCCAATTTAACTCACCTCGGAGTCTCTGCTCCCAACACAGTGAGCATACGGAACTGAAAATACTCTGGGGACCCCACCCTCGTGGCTTCTAATCCTAACTTGCTCCCAAAGACAGGATCAACCTCCAAATACCACCAAGACAAGAATGCAGGGAGGGTTTCCGACGACCACAGGAAAAGCAAACCCGTGTCCACGCCCATTCCCAACAGCCTGAGCTCTGCCACTGACAAGGTGCGGGACTGTGGGTAAATCTGAGTCCGTCCAACGTCTGCCTCCACCTGAGGTCAGGCAGGATGAAGGCACCGTGTTGTGTTCCCCGGGAGGACCCACGTCTGGGACTGAGCCAATATGAGGGATGACAAGGGATCTGCATCTAGCACATCTTGGTGGATGGCCAGCGGGTACCCAGGGCACAACCCAAGGGGACTCTGCTCTGGCCCCACACAGGTGCAAGATCAGCCCGAGAGTGGGAGTCAGATCAGAAACACCGGGAAAGGACCGCTGCTCTGCGTCCCCTTAGTCCCATCCCTGACACTCGGACAAGGACTCTTGAGCAAAAGAATGTATGGGGGACTTGTTCTCAGAAGAAAAACGTGGTAGAACAGGGAGAACTGGGCTGAGAAGCAGAGGAAGCCTTTTGAACAGATCTCAGTTGAAGTCTCACCCCTGCCTGATCCCTGGCCCCAAAATGACACCCTTCTGGTAGGCAGGGGAACGCGTGTATTCGTTTGTCACCGACTACACGCCATCGCTGGGTGAGCAAAACTCCCTAGGTGTTTCTGAGCAAGGTAGCCAGAGCGTAATTCTCCAGAAAGTTACCGGGGACATGAGAGCTGCCCGCATCCAGTGCTCATCAGAGCCAGGGCTGGGGCCTGAGCGATCATGAGGTAGAGGAGATTTGGATGGTCTCCTAGCCCATTTTCTGTTGCTATAACAAAACACCAGAGACAAAGTCACTTATAGAGAAGATAATTTCATCTGGCTCATGGTTCTGGAAGCTGGAAAGTCCAAGAGCATGGCACTGGTACCTGGCGAGGGCCTTCTGGCTGCGTCATGACATGGCGGAAGGCATCCGTGAGAGACAGCAAGTGCCAGCCTGAGTCTCTCTTCCTTTCCTTCTAAACCATTCTGAGGACTGCACCCTCATGACATCTCATCCTCATTACCTCCCCAAGAAAGGACCAACCGCCAACCGTCACCAACGTGTGCATTTAGGGGTGATGTTCCCCACCCACGGACTTTTGGAAGACACAACTAAACCGTCGTAGATGGTGACCTCTCTGAGCACCGGCTCCAGAGGCAGCTGTGGGGATTCAGGAGGGACGTGCGTGTGGCACACCTTGTATAGAGGGTGCTTAGTAGGTCCTCAGCAAGGAGTGACAATGCGGCCCCAGACAAAACAGGACGTTCCATGGGCGCAGACTCCTCTGGGTCTTTGTGGTTCTGTCCCGGGTGTCCAGTTCGGTGCTGGACTCTCTTATGGTCTGGGTATGAGGTGTCCCACCAAAGCTCCAGGAGTGACCCAGAAGTGTTCCCAGGTGAGAGGGTTCTGAGAGCCGTGGCTTCATCCATTTGGTGAGTTAATAATCAGAATGGACGCGCATGGCTGGAGGAGGGGGTTCCCTGGGACTGTGCCCTGGGAGGGGGCATTTCCGCTGGCCCCTTCCCTGCCCCCCCCCACTCCTTTGCTGCCATGAGCCGAGCAGCTCTTCTCCGCCACCCCCTTCCGCCATGATGTCCTGCCTCACCTCAGGCCAGAGCAACGGGGTTGGCCCACCAAGGGCTGAGACCCGGAAACCGGGAGCCCAAAGCTAACTTTCCTTCCTCTGGGTTGTCCTGCTCAGGTGCTGTGGTCTAACACAGGCGCACAGTAGGTTCTCAGGTCTCTGCAGGTGAGTAGCACATTGTTCCAATGTCCACCATCACCCTGACCCTGGCCCATCTGACCCTGCAGACAGATGGTGGGTCAGACCACTCTTCCCCAGCCCGGGCTGAGACCAGGCCTCCAGGAGAGAGCATCCTAAATTCCACTTTGGTTTTCATTATTTCCCTCTTGCATTTCCAGCGGGTGGATGCTCAGCTTCTCTGCCTTTTAAAGGCGGGACAAGAAGCCCATTCTGGCATCTTCTCTGCAGGGCTGGCTGGAGGTGACCTATGGCCCCACACGGATCACTGGCACCCTCACATCTCCCCTGTAGCCATCTCCGTGCCAGACTTCCATGCAAGTCACTGTGACCCCAAACTCTTTCTCTGGGATGTGGCTGTACATGGCTCCAAAATTCCAATCTCAGACGTGTGACTTTTGTCAAATCCACCCAAGCTACACATGGAAAAGGAGATTTTTTTTTTTTTTTTCATATTTTGGAACACAAACCTGATTTTTTCACAGGAGGTCCGGAATGCTGGGTGAAGGAATCCACATTTAATCACTTGCCTCCAAGGGACGTGGCAGGCTCAGTGTGCCACTGTGCTGTGTGATCCCAGACAAATGGCTTCACCTCTCTGTGCTCCAGCCACCCTCAGTTCTCCTCTGTTGTTCACAAGTTCCAAGCACCTCCTGTCTCAGGGACTCGGTCTGTGCTGTTTTTCTGCCTGAAACACACATGCGCACCCCACCACGTTCACCCCAGCGCACCTCTCAGCCCTCCTTTCAAACGTCACCTCCTCCACCACCTGTCCTATGAGGTCCTCCGCGACCTCTCCCTGAGCCGCCACACGCCTCTCTGCTCCCGTCCTGTTCCTGCTTTAGAGCCGAGTGAATCTGCAGGGCAGGGCTGTCTGACGTTCAGTGCTCTACCCCCAGTGCCTGGCACCGAGTAGGTGCTCAAGAAACCCGTGAGGATAAATGACAGGTACCCCCGCAGCCCAGCTGAAGGAGGCGGCCTGCGCGGCCCACCCCCAGCCCTGTGCAGTGGGCTCGGGTCATTGTAATTGCAAACAGATGTCGTTCCCCCACCCCTGCCAGCCGCCTTCACCCCGCCGTCAGCCGTCTCCCCGCCGAGTGCTATATATTTTCAAGGCTTTTCCCGTGATATGCACTCACACCGCCCCCCGCAACTCAATCTTCCCCTCCCCACTGTCCATTGGCATAATCAACCGGGACCCGTCCAGGACCTGCCAAGCTTGTATTAATGTTGGCTCAGGGGGAGATTTACTTCTTCCCGGCAGAGCTCGGGCTGGTTCTGGCTCAGCTAGGCCTCCCACCCTTGTCCACACTCACTTCACACACACACACACACACACACACACACTCACACACACACTCACACACACTCACACACACACTCTCACACACACACAACACACACTCACACACTCACACACACTCACACACTCACACACACTCACACACTCACACACACTCACACGCACACACTCACACACACAAACACACACACTCACACACACTCACACACAAACACACACACTCACACACACAAACACACACTCACACACACTCACACACACAGTCACACACACACTCACACACACACACACTCACACACACTCACACACACACTCACACTCACACACACTCACACACACACACACGCTCAGGGTTGAGCTAGTGCTGATTCTCAGTGGGGAGGGGTCGTCCCTTGGCCTCTGCCAGATACAGTCAGTCCCAGAGGTTTCCAGAGTCTGTGTCGCGGGCCCCGGGAGCCCATCGCCTGCCCTGCGAGGGCCACAGCAGCCTGGGAATGTGGTCTCGCTGGGAAGTTTCAATGCCACCAAGACCAAGGTCAGACGGCTGTGCGATTTGAGGGGGTCAATTACCTCTCGGTCCTCAGGTTGCTCCCTCATGAAAGGGGGACATTGGTGGAGTCGTGTGACACGGTGACACCTCCACTACAGGTCTCAGCTGAAAGAGAGGAATAAGACAGCCCCCACCCTGGAGGGGGACAGGTGGAAGCAGACAGAGGGCCTCTCCTCCCTCACTCCAAGAAGCAAATGGCCTGCAGCCCCTGACCCCCGCTGGCTCATTCCAGGAACACAGAGGGAGAAGAGCACCTGCCCTGAGCCCCCCTGAGCCCCGCTCCTCTGACTCTGTCCCTGCGACATGTCCCCAGGCCCACCCACAACAAACTTCCCATGGATCCCCTTGCACATGCTGTTCCCTCTGCCTCGATTTCCCTTCCACCCATTCTCTGCCTGGGAAACTCCTATTCATCCCTCAGAGCCCAAGTCCAAAGCCACCCCTTGTTGGAAGGCTGCACCCTGCTTCTCCTGAGCCTCAAGCAGATGCCATTTCTCCTGTCACTGCAGAATCTCATAAAGTGTTCTACATGAACCTCTCCTACCCTGGCTTTTCCACTAAAGCACAAACACATGAGGACAGGAACCGCGGAACCCGGTGTCTGTCACTTGGTTGAAACTTGATCAATGTTTAAATGAATTGTTTTGGGAGCTTCACTCCCAAGACTGGGACATTCTAATTACCTAATGGATGTTTCTGGAAATAATCGATGACTGACTGACTATTGGCCTATCTCTACAGCCCCAGGGCTGCGGCCCACATTTCTGGCGCTCCCTAAGTCACTCACACCACCGTAAGTGGCAGGAAGTCTTTGAATGGACTTCATGTCCCCAGTGCGGGTTATGGCGTCTGCATCTCTTGGGCTCAGGACACGCAGCTTGATCCCGCCCCCTTGCTGGGGGTCCCCAGGCTCAGGGCAGCAGAGGATTGTGGGCAGAGCTCTGTGCCACCTGTCCGTTCAGCACCCCAGGCTCCTGGTGGCTCTGCCAGTTTCAGTAAGTAGCACTCTGGAACCATCCTGTGTGTTGAAACCCAGCCAGCAGGTGGGCGGAGACTGCAGAAGGTCACATGTCAGTGGATTCCATGGGTCAGGTCAGGAACGGTCCGCGTCACTTCCGCTCATGTGCCTTTGGCTAGAATCCAGTCACATGGCCACACCTAGCCACAAGGGAGGCTGGGAAATGTAGCTCACCTGCGTGCTCAGGTAAAGAGGAAATGAGTCTGACGAGTACTTAGCAGATTTACCAACTAGTCCATCATCAATAAGTATCGGAATGGATAAATGGATAATGCTCTTCTCTATCTGGATTCCAGCCCATGTAATAGTAAATGCTCAGTAAAGTCATGGAGAAAATTCACACATCACTGTATCCTCAAAAGCCTGGTGTCTGGCATGGAGATGGTACTCTATGGATGGATGGACCGGTGGATGGAATGGGTGGACAGATGGACAATGGGTGGATGAATGGATGGACAGATGGACAATGGGTGGATGAATGGATGGATGGGTGGATGAATAAATGGATGGATAGATGGAGGGGTAGATGGGTAGATGGATGAATGGATGGATGGATGGATGAATGGATGGATGGATGAATGGGTGGGTTTGTGGATGTGTGAATGTATGGATGGAAAGATGCATGGATGTGTGGGTGGATGAGTGGGTGGGTGGGTGTGTAGATGGATGGGTGGGTGAATGGATAAATGGATGGATGGATGGATGGATAGATGGATGGATAGACAGATGGGTAGATGGATGGGTGGGTGAATGGGTGGAAGAATGGATGGGTGAATGGGTGGAAGGATGGATGGATGAATGGGCGGGGGATGGATGGGTGGATGTGTGGATGGAAAGATGTGTGGATGGGTGGGTGGATGGGTGGGTGGATGGGTGGGTGGATGGATGGATGGATTGATGGATGGATAAACGGATGGATAGATGGATGGATGGATGGATGGGTGGGTGGGTGAATGGGTGGAAGGATGGATGGATGGATGAATGGATGAATGGGTGGGTGGATGGGTGGATGTATGGATGGAAAGATACGTGAATGGGTGAGTGGATGAGTGGGTGGATGGGTGGGAGGATGGGTGGGTGGATGAGTGGATGGATGGGTGGATATATGGATAGAAAGATGCGTGGATGGGTGGGTGGATGGGTAGGAGGATGAGTGGTTGGATGGGTGGATGCATGGATGGAAAGATGCATGGATGGGTGGGTGGGTGGATGGATAGATGGATGAATGAATAGGTGGGTGGGTGGGTGGGTGGATATTTGGATGAAAGGATGGGTGGATGGATAAGTGAATGGATAGATGGATGCATGGATGGGTGGATGAATGGATGGGTAGGTGAATGGATAAGTGGATGCATGAATCGATGGATGGATGGATGGAAGAGAGCAATAAAGGAAGGAATCTCTATAATCCCCAATCCTAATCATTCTGGACACACATTAAGTGTTTTGGAAACTTTTACCTCCATACACCAGGGCAGTGAGCTCCACCTGCAGACTTGAACCTTCCCAGGCAACTCTAGAGACCGTGGCCCTGGGTCCCACCTCGTGGTCCACGCCAGTCTTGCTGCTCATTACACCCTCCACAGTGACCTGGCCACCTTCAGCTTCCCAGCGGGAGGGAGGTTACCGCCATGCGTCCCAGGTGTGCTGGCTGCGGCTCTGAGCAGGACCGGGGGCGGGAGGGGGCGGGGAGGCAGCGCAGGGTTTGGGCTCAAGGTCTGCTCCCTGCTTGAGTGATCAACGTCATTTCCATACTATAATTACATTGCCCAATCCTCTCCTGATTTTACTGCTATCTTGTAAGCCGTCCCGGTTGTGAGTAATTTAAAGCTATATGAGATGTCAGCCTCCGTGAAACAATCACCCCTCAAAGAAATATGGCCCTAGATCATAATTGATAAGTCCCATTAGGCAATGGGGCCTCTTATTTCCTCTCTGGTCTTCTGAGATGGCCTTGCTGATTCGCCTAACACAGGCTGTGTCCCCAGCATTGCCAAGGGAGAGAGATTCATTCGGCTTGAAGGGGACAGGGGCTCAGGGGCCCTGGGTCAGAGAGCGGGAGAATGGGGTGGGGGTGGGGGGCTCTTGGCTAGAGTGCGTGCACCCTTGCTGATTTTCCTCCCTGGATTATCTGGTCCAGGGAACCCCCACAGGAGAGTTCCCTGGGTTCAAGTCAAGAGTCCCAGGATCTGTTCTTGTGAAGCTCCCTTAGGATCCAAAGAAAAGGGGGATGGTGCAGTGGCCCACGCCTGTCATCCCAGTGGCTCGGGAGGGTGAGGCAGGAGGACCATGAGTTACTCCCTGAGAAGTACTTCAGAGCTCTGCAGGGGGCCAGGAGGGCACACACCTCCCAAATGCACCCCGCCTCTGGCCCGGCTCTCTCCTGCTTAGCCGCTGCCCGGGCAGGTCGATGAGCTGGGCTGTGTTAAGTAATTATGGGTCTCGTGTGCTCTTCTAAAACTTAGAAATGGTTCGCCCAAATACCTTCTCCCATATTTCATCCCTTCACCTCCCTTTCCTAGGTCCAGGGTCAAACAGGAGAGCAAGTTGGAGTGAGGAAGAAAAAAACACCCAATGGAATTCTAGGCAATGGAA
The DNA here is from genome assembly GCF_048772815.1 of Callospermophilus lateralis. Classification (NCBI taxonomy): domain Eukaryota; kingdom Metazoa; phylum Chordata; class Mammalia; order Rodentia; family Sciuridae; genus Callospermophilus; species Callospermophilus lateralis. Next base: position 115,186,408 of record NC_135305.1, on the reverse strand, counting down.
TTCTAGGCCCTACCCTGTGGCCGACTTGCTGCGCTGCATTGAGCAAGTCCCCTCCCCTCTCTGGGCCTTGATCACTTCATCTTAAAATGGAGGACTAGTGTAGAACATTTTAAAAATTAGTTGCCAGTATTTAAAATTAAGATATCCTGTGTAAGAGGTATACCGTTTCTCGCATGAATTCTGATTGGAAACACAAGACTCATGATCACACGTGGCTTCCGACAGCTAAAACAGAGTGGCCGCTGCCCTGGTCAGGTAGGGCATGTGCCCCCTAGCTAGCCACAATCCCCACTACTCCCTATTGCCCTATCATGGCTCCTGGTGGGTCTGTTATCAGTGGCCCTTCTAAGCCCATGTGGCTGGGATTTCTAGACGTCTTTCTGCCCTCCAGCTTCATCCACCCCCAGTAAACTCACTCTCACGCTGGGTCCAACGGCTGATGACCATCCCTTGGGACAGCTCCTCTCTAACACTGCCCAACCCTGAGCGGCGCTGATTCAGCACCACGGACAGATCCCCGCGGCCCACGGGAGTCCTGCCCCCACCCCCACACCCCGCAGTGTCCCACCCTGTGGGCGGCCGTGGCCTGAGAATAGCAGGCTCCGTGGTACCTGGAAGCGCGTCCTGTGGATCCCTCTCAAGCCCCAAATCTTCAGTGAGGCCGTTCTCCGCCTGATTGACCTGTTTGTGATTCTGTCCTCCCTTGTGATCCGTGGGGAGGGCGGGAGCTCGCGCTGGGGTGGGGCGGGCGATTCTTCTCTGGCAAGACGTGTCAGAGCGCCTGTCTGTCTGGGGGCGTAGCTGCTGTTTCCCAAACACCATGGTCCATGTTGCTGTAAAGAGTGACGGGTCCGCTCTCTGCCATCACCGATGCGCACTTCTCCTCTTTTGATATCTGTTTTTTTCCTTCCAAAATGCACTGGGTGATTGAGAGGCCTCGGTTGCTTTTTTGAGATGCATCATAAGGCGCTCTCCGTGAGCAACTTGGCCAGGCCACGTGCACAGAGAGAAAACTGTCAAGGCCTCCAACTCGTTTTTCACTGGCACCTCTTTGCCAGTCTCCCCCGCCCGTGGCGTCTCTCTGGGGGTCCACGGCTGTCAGGGGGAGATCAGTTGGTGAAGCTGGTTTCAACTCCTTCTAAGGACTTGGCACGGAGTTCAAAACCTGCCAGTCAGCAAAGGGCACTCAAAGCCAAGTTAATGTGGCCCAGTGCTAGGGACCAGGAGAAAAGAAGCTCAAAGGAAAGACAATAAAAAGACACAAAAAATAGCTGATCGTCAGCAGCTCTGGAGGCTGAGGCAGGAGGATCACGAGTTCAAAGCCAGCCTCAGCAATGGTGAGGCCCTAAGCAACTCAGTGAGACCCTGTCTCTAAATAAAATATGAGAAAGGGCTTGGAATGTGGTTTGGTGGTTAAGTGCTCCTGAGTTCAATCCCCGAGACCAGCCCCCACCCCCCAAAAAAAAAATAATAAGAAAAAGAAAAAGAAAGGTGATGGTAGACGTTAGCTAGAGTTGCAGAATACCCGCACCACAAAGATCCAGCCAGACCTGTAATCCATGTCTCAGGCCTGTGTCCCCCATTCTTCTCAGGACTGTGACCTGCTTTTCACCTCAAGGAACCAGGACTTTCCCAGACAGAGAACAGGCAGGTGCTCCCTCTCGCCTGAGGCTCTCAGAGGGCTGACGGATGAGAGATGGGACTGCGACCCTCTGAGTCATCTGCTTGTTCTCTGAGCTCTGACAAAGCAGAAAGACAGCGAGCCAGACGGAGCCGGGGCCAGAGAGGACTGTGACGTTATACCTAAGGGTGTCATTCATGAACGCGTCTTCAGGCTCTCTGGCCTCTGGCGCATGAGGCTGCCCAGGTGGCCAGCCCCCGCAGCCCCGCCTCAGTCCCGGACTCCACCTCACTTGGCCCTGTGTCCCTGGGATCCCTAAAACCAGCTCTGCCCTTGGCAGCCTCTGCTCAAAGACAATCCTCTGTGGACTTCAAGAAGGAGCCCCCCCCAAAAAAAAAATTAAATTAAAAAATTAAAAAGAAAAGAAAATCATGGTGCTAGAGAGGCCCCCCGATTGGCCCCCAGCCCGTCCTCCAGACCCCACCCCTGGGGACCCTTCCCAGCCCCTGGGGGTCAGGCCACACCTGTCTCCTCCAAGGCCCTGACCTTCCCCGTCTCTCCGGCTCTGCTCAGAGCCTCCCCACAGCGGAAAGGCTGTTTTCTGCCTTTGAATTCTCCCCTGTTTTTTTTAAAAAGGATAAAATTCCTACATGTAACTATTTATCCATTAAATATCACCATTCAGAGAACAAGAGAGAAACCCACAGAGTGAAAAGTCCAGAGGCAGCACAGTCACGCGGGGAGTCCTATTCAGAATAAATAAAGAACACACCGTAAGGCACGGGAACAGGGAGGAGGAGCCACCGGGAAAACCAATGGGCAGGCGCCGCGGCCGGCACGCCCACCCCGGGCCCCCGCCGCCAGCCAATAGGGAAACGCGCTGGCGACACCAGCCACGGAGGCCATGCCCTCGAAAACCGCTACAGAAGCCCCTCGCACCCACCACACGGAGATGAAGTCAAATGAAAATGAAAGGAAATACCAAATGTCAACAGAGACACGCAGCCCCGACGCGTCCCCCCTGGTGGGAGTGTTCATGGGACAGCCAGCTTGGAAACTGCCCGGCGGTGTCTGCAAAACCTCCACACACGCGCAACCCGTGACCCAGCACGACCCCAGGCCATGCCCGGCGGAAATGGACACCGAGAGGCATGCACGAGATTCCATAGTGCCACCACCCAGGGTGGCCAGGAATGGGGCTGGACACGTCCAGTAACAGCAGAAGGGGAAAATGCATCGTGGTGTATCACACCCCGAGATTCTGCATGGTGACAGGGACACAAAAGACAGAACCTCATAAAACATGGATGGAGCTCACCAACAATAAGTAAGAGAAAGGGGATATAAAAGAGGGCGTCCTCTATACAAATATAGCACAGAAGAACCTGTGTGCTGAATGTCAGGTCAGGGTTCACCTGGAGAGGCTAGACGTCTCTAGGGACTTACGGAGAGCTGGCGGGAATCTCTTTGGGATACTGTTCTACAGTGGCCTTGGTCTTTCAGTAAATGTAGCAAGCCACACACTTGTCCACAGATTTCTGGGACTAAAAAGAAGAAGTTAAGGAAATCCCGTCTTGCCCAGCGCTGTAGCCACACGCCTGTAATCCTGGTGGCTAGGGAGGCTGAGGCAGGAGGATCTCAAGTTCAAAGCCAGCCTCAGTCTCAGCGAGGCCCTAAGCAGCTCAGTGAGACCCTGTCTCTAAGTAAATACAAAATGGGGCTGGGGGTATGGCTCAGTGGTTGAGTGCCTCTGAATTCAATCCCTGGTACCAGCCCCCCCCCCCAGAAGAAATCCCACCTGCATTTGAAGTCCAGGTCAAGTCTGTCCTGGTGATAAGACTCCACACACACTGTCCATTCTCATTTTATTTCACTTCTTCCTGTGCCTGCTGAGGACAACTAGGGTGTACCCATTGTGTCCATCTTCTGGTAGGTTTTGTTGTCTCCTCCACCCTCTGACTCATGCTGTCACATAGTAAGTGCTCAGAAAAATACATACTGGATGGAGTGAGTGTCACTGTGGGAAAAGAAAGTGCTAAATGTCAGGAGACCTGAGAGTCAAACTCACCTCAGGACCCTTGCACTTGCTCTCTCTCTTGCCTTAATGCCCACATTGCTTGTCCCTCTCTCATTTCGTCCAGTTGTCTGTGCAAAGTCCCTTTATTAAGAAATCCTTCCTTGACTGACCGACCTGTGCAAAATAACGCTATCCCTTTATTGTTCAAACTCTTCTGTTCTGCTTTTCTTCTCCTTGTTTTTCTTTTCATCTGATCTATTATGCATTTATCTCTTTATTGATTTCCCTTTCCTTCTGCCACTGCTAGAAACTAAACCCCAGAAGAGCATAAACTTGATTTCCTTTTCTAGTGTACTTCCAAATGCTAGAATAGCATCTGGCACTTAGTAGGTTCTCAGCAAGTATTTGTTGAACGAATGTGTGAGTTAAAGTCTTGGCAACTCTGGCTATTTTCTCGCTGTGTGACTTTGGGTGAAGAGATGAGCATCTCTGAACCTAGCTTTTCTGCATCTGCCAAGTGGGGCGAGTAGCAACACCCCTTTCCTTGTTGTGCGATAATCCATGGAAAGCACTTCTCTCAGCTCAGGGCACAACATATGCCCTCAGGAGGCGACAGCTGCTCTAGCAACGTAGCTCATCTTCCCTCGAAGCACACGCGGCTCGTCTTCCCGTCTCTGGAGCCGGGTGCCTTCTGCAGCTGATGTGCCCTTGCTGGCTTGGCAGTGTGGGTTTGGCTTGGTGTCCTTACACTTCGCAGAGAGCCTGGCATGTGGCTGACTGGGAAGAGGAGTCGGTGCGGTCGGAGAGGCTGGGCTCTGCCAGCAGCCCTCTGTGTGACATGGCAAGAGCTTGCTGTCCCTTGTAAACCCGGTGTCATTAGTGATAGAATAGGCGACAGTCACAGCCCTTCCCAGCTCTGTAGGTGCTGCTGTGGAGCCCACCCCCATACACGGACCTCCTCGGGGACCAGCCGTCTCCCGGCCCCATCAGAGTCCCCGAAGGCTCCAACGCCACCAGCGGAGGCAAGCTATGCCCACCACTCGCCGTCACTGGCCTGGGATCCTAATTCTTCCCCTGCATCTGCATCCAGACAGTGCTGGACGTGGCCACTCGGGGTTCCCACTGTCTCTGCGTCCCACCTCTCTCCTCTTCCTCAGTTCTCCCCTGGTCGGATTGTCACCACCTGCCATCTGCCCCACAGGCACCAGCTCAGTCTTTGTGTCCCACAGGCCACCAGCCACGCCGCCCGGAGGTCCACACCTAGAACCAGAGACTCTCCCTCCTCTGTGTCGTTTGAGGTCAAAGAGCCGCCAAAGCGGGCAGGGATCTCTGTCCACGGAGCCCGCCGGGGCCAGGCTCCTTCCACCCTGCTCAGAACCAGGAAGAGTCCGAGAGTAAAGCGTGGAGGCTTCCAGGGCGGGCGAGTACGCAGACCACAGGCGAGTGCCCAGGGCGGTGTCCCCATCCAACCTCTTTTTTTTTTTTCAAGTATTCTATTTTTTAGTTGTAGTTGGACACAATACCTTTATGTTATTTATTTATTTTATGTGGTGATGAGGATGGAACCCAGGGCCTCGCACGAGGTTCCTCGCACGAGCCAGCCCAGCGCTCTACCGCTGAGCCAGGACCCCAGCCCGCCATCAAACTTTTTTTACAAAAACAGATGGCCAGGCATTATTGGGTCGGCCCAGCACTGCCCTGGAAAGTGACCCTCATCTCTATGGATGACGCTGTTTCCCCATCGCCATGACTACATTTAAGACTGGGGAAAGAGACTGAGTGGGAGGAGAAGCTTCCGGTGAAGGAGGCAGTGTGAACGCGGCACCCATCACAGCCAATCACACTTCACTGGCTAGAACCTGGTCACGTGGCCACGCTAGTTGCAAGGGGATCTGGGGAATGTAGTCTCTAGTGAGGCAGCCCTGGGCCCTTCTAAATTTCAGAGGATCCATTACCCAAAGAAAGGAAAGGAGATGAGACATTTGGGGACCCTGGAGAGTCCTGACCTCAGTGTCCCAGCCTACAGACCTGGCAAGCTACAGACCTGGTGACCCCTCTCTTCTTCCTGAGTCATTGTCTATCCTTGGTCCATCCAGAAAGATTTTTCTAACTTGCAAATATGAGCTTGTTGGTCCTGTGGTCAAGAGTCTTCCATGGCTCCCCATGGCTTCTGGAATCCTAAAGTCAGTCAACAAATACTTGGTGGTTATTACGTACTTGGGGGTTATTATGCTGGGTGGATGGATGGATGGATGGATGCTAGGCAATGGGGCATCACTGGTGGAACAAAAGAAAAGGCATGGCCCCTGCCTTCAAGGAACTTTCAATCGAATGGGAGTAAATATGCTCCTTGATTCAGTGCACAAGGTCCTTGTGACCTGCGCCTCACCTCGTTCCTGCCACATCTCACACAGCCCAATCTGCAGCCTCAGCAAAGACACACTGGGTTCATCATCTGACTTTCACAGGTTGGTCCCTGCTGTGAGGCTACCTTTCCCCACACTGCCCCCTATCGGTCACCAGCTGGTACTGGGCCTCCTTGAAGAGCCAACACCAGCATGGTCTTCTCTCAGAAGCTTCCCTGGCCGAGCCGGGCTGGACTGCTCCCACTCTGGACCCACAGCCCCCTTCCTCTCCCCATCACGTTCCTGACCTCCCTAGTCTAGTCTTCACTCCAAATGGCCTTCAGATCCCCATCAATAGAGGACTCTAGTTTGTTGGCCCCCTGTCTCCAGGGCTTTACAGTATGGGTGGTAAGGAGGAGGGGCTGACAGAGGGGGGAGGAGGGAGGAGAGAAAGGTGGAGCCGTGGAGGAAGAGATGAAGGAGGACGCAAAGAAGAGCGGAAGGGAGGGAGGGGTGGATGGATGGATTAACTGATCAATGGATCAGTGGGTAGATGGATGGATTGTGGGTGGGTCGATGGATGGATGGATGGATGGGTGGGTGGATGGATGGATGGATGGATGGATGGGTGGATGGATGGACAATGGACAGACAGATTTATGGGGGGGTGGATGGATGGATTAACTGATCAATGGATCAGTGGGTAGATGGATGGATTGTGGGTGGGTCGATGGATGGATGGATGGATGGGTGGATGGATGGATGGATGGATGGATGGGTGGATGGATGGACAATGGACAGATTGATGGGTGGGTGGATGGATGGATGGGTGGATGGATGGATGGATAGATGGATGGATGGGTAGATGGATGGACAATGGACCGATTGATGGGTGGATGGGTGGATGGATGGATGGGTAGATGGATGGACAATGGACAGATTGATGAGTGGGTGGATGGATGGATGGATGGATAGATGGATTAATCAATCAATGGATCAATGGGTAGATGGATGGAGGGGAGGTTGGATGGATGGATGGGTGGATCAATGGATGGAGGGATGAATAGATGGATGGATGGTTGGGTGGATTGATGAGTGAAAAAATGGATGGATGGACAGATGGACAATGGACAGATGGTGGATGAATGGATACATGGATGGATGGATGGATGGTTCAAGGAATGGATGAATAGATGGATGGTAGGAAGGAAGGAAGGAAGGAACAAAGGAAGAAAAGAAGGAATTACACTTACCCCTTGATCCAAGAGCCTCTCACTTCCCACCCGTCCACAGTCCTGAATTTTGACCATTAGGAAGAAGAAACTAATGAAGTGTCTGCAGACATTTTTAAATCTTTTACCGGAAAGGCTCATTTTCATCCTGTCTCCCTTGAGATTTTTGTCATGTTTTCTATTCCGATGCTTTATTTATTTCTACCTATTTAATGATGATACAACCCACACTCGTCCCTTCTTCTTGCCCTTAAACTTCTGAATTTTTAATCAAGCAATGTAAACTTCAATTTTTTTTTCTTTCTTTTTTTTTTCTTTTGCCTACAAGATATGAAGGTCCTGGGCCCCGACAGGAGGGAGAGTGATGAATTATGCAGGCTGCGGCGCCCATCTGACTCCGGTGATGCGTTGGGTTATAATTGCACAAACTATGGCGTCCCCAGATCTGGGAAATGTGGTTTTCTCGTTTCTCAGACATCTTTAGAAAAGGGTGACAGCAGATTTCACAAGTGGAGAGAAACAAGAAAATGAGATTTTTTTTTTTTTTCCAGAAACAGCCAGGGCTGGGACACGCATCTCCTCCTGGCCCCTCCAAGTGTGGACCCCGCTGCCTGGCCCACATTTGGCAGGAGACTCTGTGTCAGCTTCAGCAGAGAAATAAGAGCTCGGGGCCTTCCCACAATGAGGGCCATTTATCAGGCAAGATACTTGGTGACTCAGGGGACTGGAAACGGGCTGTGGCATCTCCCGGCTGAGGCTGAGAGTTGGAAGACATCTGCCCATGGGTGTACCCAAGAAACCTAAGATTTGCTTGGTCCCACTGATATTTATTAAGCACTGGCTGCCCCCCACACTGGTCACTTACGCAGGCGATGGGGACACCAAGCAGCTTTCATGGGTCATATATTTTCATAGCATCGATTTAAAATAGAATAAACCAATGACAGAATTCCAACTGGTTTGGTGGTTAAAAGACGTTGTTGGGAGCCTGAGGACAGGGGTGGGGCGGCTCCTTCAGATCAAAGTGGGCAGGAGGGTTCTCCGTCAGGTGATGTCTTAGCCAAACCCCCTGGAGCCCAGAGGGAAGCTGGCTGCCAGCAGAGGAGCAGCTCAGCCAAGCCCCGGGGCAGGAGGGAAGTGGGTCTGTGTAGGGCGGAAAGTCGAGCCCCGGGGCAGAGGCGGAGCACACAAGGGCCCTCTTCCCGTAAGCTCACCAACATGGAGGTCCAGCGAGGACTCCTGTCTCTTCAGTATTTTAATAAAGTATTTTCTGTCGCTACCTGGGGACTATAAAATGTAGGAGCCAGAAGGATTTTACAGGTGATTCATTTTAAGCAGAACTGGCCACACAGAAATGCCAACGGACTGTAGAAAGCGTGGGGATGGTGACGTATTAGGGCGCTGGAGTTGACAGTGTCTATCAGCAAGGAGTCTTAGGTGGTAAGTCCCTTTCATAAGTGGCATCCCAGAGAACACCCATCACCATCCCCTGAGGCCTGTGGTGCTCATTTTATGGGTGGAAAAACTGAGTGTCAGTGGTATGCCCACGTTCAGATGGTCACTAAGGGGCAGTGCTGGAATCGGGGCCCAGGTGCCTCAACTCCATGTTCCCTTCCATTTCCGGGCCCCAAGTCTCCTGAGCCTCAACCCACAGTGGAGGAACTTGACACTGGAAATAAGAACAGTAGGGTTCTGGTCCCCACCCCGTGCCTCCAGGGCTCTGTGCCCTTGGCCAGTTCCTTTCCCTCTCTGAGCCTCTAAGTCATTTGTACAAGACTGACCATGGTGGCAGCTTTATTAAATGCTTGAAGGATAAATTGAGACCATGATCACAGAAAAGCTTTAGAGTTTAATGGTTAAGGGTAAAGTCGGAGAGACACGACTTCAAATCTTAGCTCTCCCCTTAACCTTCTGGATAACGTTGGGCAGATGATTTGAGACTGATTTCTTCAGAAGTAAAACAGAAAGGTTAAGTGGAGACCTATTGTGATGATCATCGTTGATATGCCATTAAACTTTCCTGGTACATAACTAAAAACTCTAAAAAATAATATTATCTTCATCACCATCACCTTAACCACCACCATCACCTTCACCATCACCATCACCATCACCACCACCATCACCATCACCACCACTACCACCACCACCATCACCACCACTACCACCACCACCACCATCACCACCATCACCACCACCATCACCACCATCACCACCATCACCATCACCACCATCACCATCACCACCATCACCACCACCACCATCACCATCACCACCATCACCACCACCACCATCACCATCACCACCACCATCACCACCATCACCACCATCACCATCACCACCATCACCACCATCACCATCACCACCATCACCACCACCACCATCACCATCACCACCATCACCACCACCACCATCACCATCACCACCACCATCACCACCATCACCACCATCACCATCACCACCATCACCACCATCATCATCACCATCACCACCACCATCATCATCACCATCACCACCACCACCATCACCACCATCACCACCACCACCATCACCACCATCACCACCATCACCACCATCACCACCACCGTCACCACCATCACCATCACCACCATCACCACCATCATCACCACCATCACCACCATCACCATCACCACCATCACCACCATCATCATCACCATCACCACCACCATCATCATCACCATCACCACCACCACCATCACCACCATCACCACCACCACCATCACCACCATCACCACCATCACCACCATCACCACCACCGTCACCACCATCACCATCACCACCATCACCACCATCATCACCACCATCACCACCATCACCATCACCACCATCACCACCATCATCATCACCATCACCACCACCATCATCATCACCATCACCACCACCACCATCACCACCATCACCATCACCACCACCACCACCACCACCACCACCACCATCTCCACCACCATCACCACCACCACCACCACCACCACCACCACCACCATCTCCACCACCATCACCACCACCACCACCACCACCACCACCACCATCTCCACCACCATCACCACCACCACCATCACCACCACCACCGTCACCACCATCACCATCACCACCATCACCACCACCACCATCACCACCATCACCACCACCATCACCACCATCATCATCACCATCACCACCACCATCATCATCACCATCACCACCACCACCATCACCACCATCACCATCACCACCACCACCACCACCACCACCACCACCACCATCTCCACCACCATCACCATCACCACCACCACCACCACCACCACCATCTCCACCACCATCACCACCACCACCATCACCACCACCACCGTCACCACCATCACCACCATCATCATCACCACCATCTCCACCACCATCACCACCAGCATCTCCAGCTCCGTCATCATCACCACCATCCCCAGCCCCGCCCCTGGCGCTCATCCCGGTGAAGTGCTAGCTAAGCTGGACGCACAGCTGGGTGTAGTGACCCTCATGACGGAGCATCCTTGCCCAACGCCAGCCACCCTTGAACCTAGCGTGAAGCCGGGGGAGACTTGGCCACGAGCCCCTGGTCCCGCACCCCGGCCCTGGTGTCCTGGTCCCATGCCCTTCGCTCGGCCCACACTGATGGAGTGTTCCAGGGCTGGTGCCAGGGACCCAGCAGCAAGGAGGGCTGGACGCCACCCGTCCCTTCATGGAGCTCAGGGGCGAGAGGGAGCCCAGGAGAAAACAATTAAACCAACAAATCAATCCCCTAATCACAGGTTCTGTGTTATTTAATTACCGAGGGTGATTAATGGCTCGTGGACCCGAGGAGCCGGGCAGGGCCAGCAGCGCCTCGCGGCGACAGCACGCTGGTTCCTAAGTCCACCAGATGTTGGCAGGTCGTCGAAGCGTCTCCGGCTGAGGAAGAGGCTCCTATCGGGGCCGGCCACCCCGGCTCCGCCCAGGAGCCCACAGTGCCACCCCACAGGACACAGATGGGGCCGCTGCCGCCCACCCGGGGAGGAGAGGGGGGAGGCCAGGGCGCTGCTGGCCGCGCTGCTTTAGTTCACGTTGGACGCGAAATATGAACACCACTGACTGCAGGTGCCAGGTGGGCAGGTCACCAAGGTGGCCAGCAGGAGAGGAAGAGGCAGAAGCACCCTCAGGACCCCAGACGTGCCTGCCACGCCTCCCCCTCCCCTTCCCGAGGACCTTGGGCGTCTGGGGGTCAGCTACCATCACTCACCCCGTGAACACACTCAGGCCCCCTCCCCCGCCTCTGGAGCCGTGACCACGCAGATCCCCAGCTGGGGAGAGGGCCCCCTCAGCCCTCCTCACGGGGCAGTAAGGAACTGGTCCCCAACGGCCAGGGCCTGGAGTCAGACCCAGGCTTCCCAAACAGCCCTGAGCCTCAGTGTCTTAATCTGTAAACGGACCCACTGGCCACCCCCGCCTCACGAAGGGACTGTGAGCACCGCGGGAACGATGTGCACTCGGCAGGTGACGGCGTGAGGTGCTCAGTGACTGAACTCACCACAGAGCAGGAAGGCTTCTCCCATGTCCAGACAGAGTGGGTGACCTCTAGGTTTGTTTGTCTGTTTATTTATTTACTTGGTACCAGGGATTGAACTCATGGGTTCTCAAACTCTGAGCCCCATCCCCAGCCCTATTTTGCACTTTATTTAGAGACAGGGTCTCACTAAGGTGTTAGGGTCTGTAAACAAGTCAGGATGGCGCCTGGCACTTTGCAGAGGGAGTGGTTTGTGAAGTGACGCCAGCGAGCCATGAAGTGTGGAGATTCCTGATTGGTGGACTGCTGTATCGAGTTATGCTAATTAGATAAGCCGTGTGGAAGGTATATAGACCCCTCCTGCCCTACAATACACGGCTCCCACTCCTGCTGCATCAATCTACACCAGTTCCTCGTCACACCCCCACCCCCCCACCCGCCCGTCAGGTTGCCCAGCCAGCGGGGCTGCGGCACTGAGGTGCTTAGGGCCTCGATGTGGCTGAGGCTGGCCTTGAACTCATGATCCTCCTGCCTCAGCCTCCTGAGCCGCTGGGATGGCAGGCATGGGCCACCGCGCCCGGCTGTGATGGCTCGGTTTTGAGGAAGAAACTGTTGTCTCCAACTGTCTCTTAAGAACATTCTCCAAAGCGGGAATCTTGTTTCCTCAGGAGACCCTGAAAGGGAAGCCATCTATGTCAGAGTTGCTAAAGTCGATGGCACCTTCCTGACAGATTTGAAGTCCTTCCTGAAGCAGCTTCTCGTCCTCCCTGATGCCGGTCACGCTGTGAGCCCCTGCACTCCAGGTGTCCCTGGGCAGTCACCTCTTGGCCCTGTTCCTCTAATGCTCTTGGGTAGCCTCAGCCTCTAATGGTTTGCCTAAAACATACCGATGTCACCTGGGAGGAAGGGCAGCCAGGAGAGGCCCCGGGGAACACCCTGGAGCCCCCCTCGTGGGCACAGGAGAAGCTACCGACCGCTTTCCACCTGGAGATCCTCTCTGAGCCGCATGGACTTCTTTGGCCATTTCCTCCCTGTGACAGGGACTCGATCCTCAACAAAGCCTCACCTGGGCTCCTCGGAGCCCTCCTCACCAGCAGGCCTCGTCCCCGTTGGCTGTCCATGGCCTGCAGAGCCAGGTGACGGCCAAGCCGGGTTAGCGGGACCTGCCCCTGACCCCGGAGACCTGATCCAGTTCATCTTGGTAATCGTCCACCCTTGTGCTGGCTCTGGGCTGCAGGTCCCCGGCCACCCCACTGCACTGAGAACACACCTCGACTCCCTTCCAAGGCCACTCCCCACTGCTGCAGGCTCAGCAGAACCCATCTTGCTCTTTAACCAAGAGTCCACAGCAGCTTTTCTTTTTTTTGGGGGGGAGGGTACTGGGAATTGAACTCAGGGGCCCTCGACCACTGAGCCCCATCCCCAGCCCTATTTGTATTTCATTTAGAGACAGGGTCTCACTGAGCTGCTTAGGGCCTCGCTGTGGCTGAGGCTGGCTTTGAACCCTGATCCTCCTGCCTCAGCCTCCCGAGCCCCTGGGATGACAGGCATGAGTCACGGCATCCAGGTCCGTGCAGCTTCTCTTCGGAGCCCCTCTGGGTTCAGTAGGAAAGCTGGCGAGCCTGCCAAGCCAGGGCTGGACACCCAGGTTCTGTCTGCAAGTGTAGAAAGGATGAGTGAGCGCGGGCGTGAAGCAGCCATGCGCTCCAAGGAAGCTCACCTTAGGGTCCCCTGACGACAAAGTCACACGTGGTCCTGAGGCTCAGGTTGTGCACTGCCTGGGGGAGGGGCTGGCATCGTCAGTATCAACCGTGAACTTCCAGCCATGACAGGCTCAGGGCCTGGGCACAGACAGCACACCCTGGAGGAAGAGAAGCTGGGTCCTGAAACACGGGGGGTGGGGGTGGGGTGGGGGGGTGGGGGGGATGCACCCAGAAGAGGAACCAGGAGACGCTCCAGCAGGGGAAAGGGCTGAGCCAGCATCTGAATCCCCCTGGGGGCCTGGGCTGGTAGGGAGCTGCCCTCGTCATAGTTCCAAAGGATGCAACGTCAGCCACTTCATACGGTTCAGACCATTCATTCTCAAACATTTTGGTCTCAGGACACTTTTATAGATCCTCTTAAGAATCATTAGGAACTCCCCAAAGCATTTGTGTATGTGGGTTGTGCCTGTCAATATTTATGACGTCAGAAGTCATAACAGAAAGTTCGACTGAGCCTGGTGGCACACGCCTGTGATTCCAGCCACTCGGGAGGCTGAGGCAGGAGGATCTCAGGTTGGAGGCCAGCCTCAACAATATAGCAAGGCCCTCATCAACACAGGGAGACCCTCTCTCAAAATAAAAGCATGACTGGAGATGTAGCTCAGAGATAAAGTACCCCGGGTTCAATCACCAGCTCCAAAATTACATAGATAGAAAGAAAGAGAGACAGATAATAGATACGACTGAGAAAATTTTTAAGCAAAGTACCCAAGCACACATTCCAGTTACCGTCAAAGCAACGCCGCCATCCACGTCCCACAGGCTCTGCGAAGTAGTTGTCCCATGCAGCAGGAATCGTATTTGGTAAAAAAAACTCCTTCGGAGACGCCATTGTGACCTGAGAAAGAAAAATCCAGAGACTCTCTTCACATTATGGCAAACTTGAGAGTCTCCCGAAGGGCCTTGAAGCTCCCGGGAGCCCCACTCTGAGAACCGCTGACATGACCCCATCAAATCCAAGGCCCCGGGGCGCGTTGAAGAGCAGAGTGGAGTGGCCGTCCAGCCAGGCGGAGGCGCCTCCCCAGCCCTCCCCCTTCCCTTCAGCAGCAAATGACAGCCAAGGGGACACTGGGTCCTGGGGGTCACCAGGAAGAGTGGGAGCACCCGGTGGCAGGGGACAAGTGGCATGTGGGGACCCTTGCAAAGGAGGGAGTGTCACTTCCAGGCTCCCTGAGGGGTGCTCATGGGAGATGCTGACCATGCCTCCACCGTCTGCCAGGAGCACCTTCAAGACAGCGGCCAGGGGACGAGGGTTGGTCCCCACGGCACTGGCCCAGACCCAGGGGACACTGGGCTCAGACACCAGGCACCCCTTCCTTCCATGTGGGTCTCCATCCACCTCCAGAAAAACAAGCGTCTCTGCCTTTGGGGGAAGAGGGGGACACTGGGACGACTTTTCCAGTGTCAACAGGCGGGGGCCTTGTGGGACAAACCTGGAGATGACATTGCAGGGTTCAGCCATACGGGGCACACCCTGGGCTCTTTTACAGTCTCCTGGACACGGAGGTCAGTAGCTGGATGAGGAATCAAGCTACTCAGATCTGCGCAAGGGCGCTAGACCCGGGTTCAAACTCAGCTGAGCCTCTGAGACCATCTGGATCTTCCTTTCTTTCTTTTCTTACTGTGGTGCTGGGGATTGAACCCAGGAGGCTCCACCACTGAGCCACATCCCCAGCCCTTTTTATTTTCTATTTTGAGACAGAGTCTGACTAAGTTGTAGAGGCTGACCTTAAACTTACGATCCTCCTGCCTCAGCCTCTCAAGTAGCTGGGATTACAGGTTCGCACCACCATGCCTGACTTATGGTCTGGTCTTGAATGTCATCCAAAGGCCCAGGCATGAAAGTCTTAGTCCCCAGTATGGAACTACTGAGAGTAGTGGAAGTTTCCATAAGTGAGATTTAGAAGGAAGGTTTGGGTGGAACCATTTGCTGGTTCCATTTTTCACTAGCAAAATGGAACCGCACACACATTGACTGGCTTCTCAATGTGTGTACGGTTCTATTTTGCTGGTGATATCTTAGAACGAGGAGAGGCAGTGACTGCAGAACGTTGTGAAGGCACTTAATCCACTTGGAAATGTGTAGCGCTGGAGATGCGGCTCAGTGACAGAGCACTTAGCTAGCAGGCACAAGGCCGTGGGTTCCATCCCCAGCACTGGGAAGAAAAACTAATAAGTAAATACAACAGTTAACCTGGTGCCGTGGCCCACGCCTGTCATCCCTGCGGCTCAGAAGGCTGAGGCAGGAGGATTCGGAGTTCAAAGCCAACCTCAGCAACGGCGAGGCCCTAAACAACTCAGTGAGACCCTGTCTCTAAATAAAACACAAAACAGGGCTGGGGATGTGGCTCCGTGGTCGAGGGCCCCTGAGTTCAATCCCAGGGACCAAATAATAATAATAATAGTAATAATAATACAACTGCTAATTTTAGGTCATTTAATTTTATGTGAAATTTACCTCAATAAATCCACCCCCAGAAGGTGCACCTCCCAGGTGTTCCACATTTCCTTTACACTGTCTGGATGAATTCTTGCATAAAGGGAGTCAGCTGCTCAGAAATCCTTAGAAGAGGCAAAATCCAACCGATTCCATCTCTGCAGACCTTCTCAGGGCCTTTACTTTGCCAGTGCGCTCGGTGGTCCTCCAAGACTCCCCCGAGGAACATGCAGCAGTGACTTACCTAAGCACTGGTCCCTGGGGCTCGTGATGGGTGTCACCTCTTTGGGGAAGCCCTGGATTCATGGTTCCTGCGCAAGCAGGACATGGGGGGACGTCAGAGCGCAGCTAAATCCCAGAGGCCTCTCTGGGCTGCTGTGGAACATTCTTTCCTCCCAGCTCCTGGGGGGGGGGGGGCTTAATCTGATGTGAATTCTCTTCCCAGGAAAGGAACAGAGGATGAGGGAGAGGGCGCCCCAAGGGAGCCCCAAGTCAACAGGGGCTCAAGCCCAGCCTCACAGCTGGGGGAGAGTGGGGAGGGGAGTCTCAGGCCGCGGCTTCTCCTGCAGACTCAGGCAGCTGCTGAATTAATGAGGTATTACCCGAGTTGAAGGCAACAATTAGGGCAGTTAGCACCAGAGATAAAGCGAGCACTTTTTCCATCAAAAAAATATTAAAGGTAATTCAATTGGAAAAGCGGCCACGGGAGGGGCCTGGGAGCCGGGGGAGGGGTGAGGCCGGCTGAAGGCTGAGGCTGTGCAAGACAGATTCACCCAAACTCAAGTGTGGGTTTGAGGAGGGGGTTCCCGGGCTCCCCGGCGGGGCTTGGACAAACAGGTCAATGTCAGCCTTCATTTCCCATCGGTGAGGGGTGAAGTGCACGTCCCCCGGTTGGCAGCCCAGAGGGAGTGATCGATAGGGCAATATCAGCCAGCTAATTAAATCAGAGCGCCGAGGTACTGATTTCTTCATCGCCCCGGACCCGCCAAAGACTGATACGCGGGCCTGGGTGGTGCTCCAAGGCCTGGTCCTCCTCCCGTCCCCACTTCACTAGTTGAGGTTTTTCTACAGTACTTCTGCCCACCCAAGGCATCCTCACTGTGCTATTTGGAAACACTGATAATAGTAAAAAATAATATTCAATACCTAACGTCAAAAAGCTCTGAGCATCAGACTTCAGTTCAGTGCTATCTTATTTCATCCTTGAGACAACGCCCTGTAGCAGGCTCACTGATGACCACCGTGTTCCAGATGAAGATACTGAGGGTCAGGGTGGTAAAGGGATGACTCAGGATCAAATGACTGACAAATGTTAGAGTCAGAGTATGAATCCAGGCTTCCTGGAATCCTGATCAGTTGTCTTGACCACGGATTCTGAGAAATCCCAGCCAAAATGGGCCTTCTACCAGCTGGAACCCACCGGGGCCCAACTTCCGTTTATTAATTTATTCTGCCCCAATGAGTAGTGAAGAGCCCCGTGCTGGGTTTAGCAACAGAAGCAAAAGCAGGGAAAGGCAGACACAGTCCCTGTCATCAAAGAGCCACTGCTAGGGGAGCAGAAAGGAGCCCGAGGGCAGGGGGAAGCAGGGTGGAGGCCAGGGAGAAGTGGCGTATGAACAAGGGGGTGAGCTGAGACAGGACACGGCCTCCTCGGGATAACTGTGGGGAGGCATGACCACGGAGACCAGAGCCCAGCCCTCCTGGGGCCAGCCCAGAGCCGCTGGACCAGCCACACGGCCTCTCCCGCCAGATGGAAAGGGTCACGGAGCAGGAACCAGGCCTCTCACCACACCCCAGCACCCAGGCCTGGTGCATAGGAAGCATCCACTGAGTGAGCCTCGAAGAAGCCCTGGAGAGGGACGTCACCCCTCTGGAGCACCTGGGGTACCCAGCACCATGACCTTGACCTTGAGAACAGCCACGTGAAGGAACCTCTTCCTCTATGAGATTCTTGGATTTTATTCAGAGGCAGGGTCTCGCTGAGTTGCTTAGGGCCTCGCTGAGTTGCTGAGGCTGGCTTTGAACTCACCATCCTCCTGCCTCAGCCTCCTGAGCGCTGGGATGACAGGCGTGGGCCACCGCGCCCGGCTGAGACTCTTAGTTCTCTCCACCGTTCTTCCCTGACTCACGGCCCCCAGGCCAGTCTCACCAGCCCCTTCCCCGACCCTCGCCCACTCATTGCCTCTCCGGTTCTGTGCTCTGGCCTTCCTGAGGGCCCACCTGGACTGCCCTCCTCCACCTCTGCAGCTGCCTGCTCTCTGCTGCCCCCTTTTCTGGGCCATCTCTCCACCTGCTCATTTTCTCTGACCGGTGCTTTTCAGTGATGCCTGACTCCAAAAGAGACGAAGACCTGGTTCCTGTTTCCCTTGCCTGTGGGATCCAGGTGGAGAATCCTTGCTGAGGAGACTCCCAGGGGCCTTGGTCCTTCCACTCTGTTTACAAACCTGAAAAACAAGCAGATGACCTGTGATGAAGGATGGCCAGTCTGGGGCATCTCTACCACTGCTCCCTGCTCCTTGGTCCAAGCAGACATTACTAATCAATCACCAATCCTCCCTCACCCCCTGCCCTGCGACTGGATGTACATTTGGGATTCTCATTCAGTGCAACTTTCTGAGCAACCACAGTCAAGAAATGCAAAATTCATGCACCAGACGAAATATATTTGCTACTTCCCCATGCAAAAAAATAAAGTTATAAGGAATTTTCCTCTGATCTTTGGGGATCAGGAAGATGCAATAAGAACCAGTTTAGGAGACTGAGGTCTAACTTCTCAGTTGTGCAGCCTCTCATAAGCTCGACCTTCATAAGCCTCATCTTCCTTCTCTGTAGGATGGGAGATGGCACAAATGCTGGCCCTTGTACAGGTGGCCCTGCTATTTACCTGTTGTGAGAGGTAGGTCTGCTCACCGAGCTTGCTCTAATTGTGTGTGAATGTAAAGTTATCAGGCTCTGAGTAAGGAGAGCTCAGGACCTCTCCTAATAGTGCGAGAACTTTGTACATTGATTGAAAATATATTTCTTTCATTCCGGGCACGGTGCGCACTCCTGTCATCCCAGTGGCTCAGGAGGCTGAGGCAGGAGGATCACGGGTTCAAAGCCAGCCTCAGCCACAGCGAGGCCCTAAGCAACTCAGTGAGACCCTGTCTCTAAATAAAATACAGAATAGGGAACGCCCAGCCCACCAGGCAGGAGGCCCCTTGAGGTCTCCACTCTGTCTCATTCCCAGCGGTGTCTCCAGCGCCCAGCATCGGGTCAGACGCACCACAGATTCATGCACAATCAGTGTGACCAGGAACAGGAGGGACACCGCCACCTGTCCACATTGTGCATTCTACACGCCCAGCCCAGGAGAGGGTAGAGCGCCTCTCTCTCTCTCTCTCTCTCTCTCACTCTCTCGGACACAATTATGTTAAAAGAGCAATTAGCAACCTTTTAAGCCTGATTGCCAACTCCCCCATTAATCACTTGCAATTAAAAACCCCAAATCTTCAAAACAATTGGTCCCTGACGACCACTAGAGACAACGGCTAATGACCTGCTCTCCGGGTCTGGAACCGTCTGCTCCGTTAGAGCCTCTGTGTCACCGAGGGATGGAGAGGCCACCAGCGCAGCAACCCCGAGAAGCAGGGGCAAGAAGAGCCACGCTGCGGGGCCAGAGGTCCCTGGGGAGAGGGGTCCTCCTCCCCCAGCCTCCCTCCTGCCTCCTCCCCGGGCTGGGCCATCCAGGCTGGGGCTTGCCGCTCCCTTCCACATGGCCAGGGCTCTCCCGCCCTAATTACTGCGGCTAATTAGCTCCTCGCAGCCGCCGCAGCCCAGATGAGGCGACGACGTGACACCATAGCCCGCGGGGCTCAGGACCTGGCTGGCTGCCCCCGGCCGTGGCCACCCCTCCGCCCCACGAGGACACCCTGTGCGCTGACCCCCGTGTTCGGGGAGCGGGAGGAGGCGGAGGCCGGGCCACCCGCCCGGTCACCGCGATCGCGCCCCCCGCGGCCCCCCGCTGCGGCAGCCGCCACCCCGCCCCGGCAGCAGCTAATTAAATCAATAGGAGATAATGAACGGCAATTAGAGGTCCGGCCTGGCGCGTCTTCTCTTGTAAATACTGCTTCTCTCCCAACGGGGAGCTCTTTTTTAATAATCTGTTTGTGTTTCATTTCCAGGAGCTGCGATTCCCCCAAGAAGCGCTTGGGAAAGTGATTTGTTTGTGGAATCGCGGCCTCGCAGCTCTGCTCCCGCCCGCCGCCGACCCACCGTGCGCTGCTCCTCATTTGTGGCTTCTGTTCTTTTAATTTCTGTTTCCTGCTTCAACACCCTGATCCGGGAGCCATCCGGGCAGGGCATTTCGGAAGACAGAGCTGCACCCCCCCACACACACACACCCCACCCTCTGCTCCCTCTTTCTTTTTGTGGGGCTGAGGATCGCAGAGGGACTGGAGCCAGGCTGAAGACGCCCATTCCACAGACGGGAAAGCCGAGGCCCAGGGCCGCCCTGGGTGGCTGACCAGCTGACCACGCCCCTCCTCCAGCCGGCGGCGCCCGCCCGCGGGAGGCCTCTGCCCTCAGGGAGCTTGCGACTGTGTCTGGGGAGAGACAGGCGAAGGCACAGATCAATTAGAAAGCAATTAAGTGCCTAATTGTGTGGCACCAACAAGCTCAAAGAGTTCAGGAAGGGAAAAGATCCTTGGGGAATCGGGTGGAAGGGAGAGAAGTCGGAACGTTTGCATCTGACTCTGTCTCCCCTCAGACCTATTTGCCAAGCCCTGTGCTGCTGGGACCTCATCTGGACGCCCCGTGGCCCTGCAAGGTCACTAAGTCCGGAAAGGAAAAGCACCCGCCTGTGTCCATTCCTGCCCCTCTCCTCGGTGGTAGCCCTCCAGATGTTCAGTTGGCCCAACAAGAGACCTGGGACTTTTCCTGGCAAGGTGGCCCACGCCTGCCATCCCAGCAGCTCAGGGGAGGCGAAGGCAGGAGGATGGCGAGTTCAAGGCCAGCCTCAGCCACAGCGAGGCCCTCAGCAGCTCAGGGAGACCCTGTCTCTAAATAAAACACAGAACAGGGCTGGGGTGGGGCTCAGGGGTTGAGGCCCCTGAGTTCAATCCCTGGGACCAAAAAAGGAAACAGAGAGAGAGAGGGAGAGAGGACTACAGCTTGGTTTTTGTTGTTGTTGTTGTTGTTTGTTTTTCTTTTCGTTTTTCCTTGCCATCTGTACCCAGTTCACAGGGCCTCGCCCGCGTCCCCCAGTATTACCGCTTTTGTTCCATCAGTCGTGTCCCTCCGCGGTACCAGCCCCTTCCGTCCTCCCACCTGGATTCTTCCAGCGCGTTCCCCGGCCTCCCGGCTCCTCCAACCCACAGCAGCTAAGCTACGGAGCCAACCTGCAGTCAGGGCCACTGTCTGCCCTCTGGCCCATCGTCCTCCTATTGAACCCTGCCGCTGCCTCCCTGGAGGGAAAGGCAAGGACACCAGGGTGACCCCGAGACCGCTGGCCCTTGCTTACTTTCTTATCCTGGCTTCTTGCCGTCCAGAGTCCATTGTTTCCTGCAGACAGTCCCTTCAGGGGGATGCCCCCTGTACCTCCAAGGAACTGCAGCAGTCTCTTCCTCCACTGAGCACTCCTATTTGGGGGGTGGGCGGTACCGGGGATTGAACTCAGGGCCCTCCTCCACTGAGCCCCCGCCCCAGCCCTGTTCTATATTTTACTTAGAGACAGGGTCTCACTGAGTGGCTTAGGGCCTCACTTTTGCTGAGACTGGCTTGAACTCACGATCCTCCTGCCTCAGCCTCCCCCGTCTCTGGAATTATGGACGTCCAGCCTGAGAACTCCTCTCCAGTGCTCTCTCCATCTCTGTCACAGTCGACTCTTGTCCCTGTCTTCAGCATCATCTCAGGGAACACTTCCTCCAGGAAGCCTTCCCGTCCATCACTGATGCAGGCCGGGTTAGAGCTGGGTGCCCGTCCTCTGCGCTGCCGCAGCCACCAGCGTGGTCACAGGACCCCCAACCAGGCAGCATTGTGAGCGACCGTCTCCCTCCCCCCCCCAATGGAATAAGAGTTCTTTGAGGTGGAGGACATACTTTGTTGGTCAAGAGGGCTCCCAAATTAGCACACAATAGACGCCGAATGTATATTTGTTCAATGAGTCATGAATAAGTCAATGGAATTAAATACACTTAAAACTCATCAAATGCAACTCGAGCAAAGCTGAGACCTCAGGAGGCCGAGGGAGACCTCCTAGCTCCATGCCCCAAATGGTAGCTGATTCAGAGGTTGACGTTGTTGTGACAGTTAACTCAGGATTCAGCCCACCATATGCATTTGATTTTGATCAAATCCAGTTTTGTTTGATAATACAGAGGACTAAATAAATACGGAATTGGTGTGCCTGAGGACCTCCAGAGGGCGAGGACAAAAATTGACAGTGACCACAGAGGAGGGGCTTGCTGGGGGACGTGGGTGTCACTGGAGACTTCCCAGTGGGGGGTGGGGCTCAGGGAGACTGAGCGTCCTCCTCAAGGTACACATCTGGTCAATACTGCTGCCCCGACTCACTGAGCCTTCCTGCTACCTTCTGCCTCTTGTAAAAAGCACAGTCCTGGGCTGGGATTGTGGCTCAGCGGTAGAGCACTCGCCTAGCATGGTTGGGACCCGGGTTCAATTCTCAGCACCACATAAAAATAAAGGCATTGTGTTGTCCGTCTACGAAAAAGATTCTCTCTCTCTCTCTCTCTCTCTCTCTCTCTCTCTCTCTCTCTCTCTCCTTAAAAAAAAAAAGAGCACAGTCCTCCTCAAAGATAGCTTGACAGTGTGGAGATTCCTCAGAAAACTTGGAATGGAACCACCATTTGACCCAGCTATCCCACTCCTCAGTTTATACCCAAAGAATTTTAAATCAGCATATTATAGTAATGCAGCCACATCAATGTTTATAGCAACTCAATTCACAACAGCTAAGCTATGGAACCAACCTAGGTGCCCTTCGACAGATGAATGGATAAAGAAAATGTGGCATATATACCCAGTGGAATACTACTCAGCCACAAAGAAGAATGAAATTATGGCATTTGCTGGTAAATGGATAAAACTGGAGACTATCGTGCTAAGTGAATAAGCCAATCCCAAAAAACCAAAGGCTGGATGTTCGCAGTGATATAGGGATGCTGATTCATAATGAGGGGAGGAGGGAAGGATAGAAGTTTATTGGATTAGACCAAGAGGAATGAAGGGAAGGGAGGGGGATGGGAATAAGAAAGACATCAGAATGAATCAGACCTAACTTTCCTATGTTCATGTGAGAATACACAGGCAATAAAACTCCACATCACAGACAACCACAAGAATGAGGTCCTAATCAGAATAAGTTATGATCCTTGTATGTATAACATGTCAGAATACACTCTGCTGTCATGTACATCTAAAAAGAACAAATCTAAAGAATTTTTAAAGGTAGCTTAAAACCCACCATTCCTGTGCTGGCAGAGCAGAGCTGGATATTCTGTGGAATTTGGAAAATGAAGTTTGGAACCAGCTCAAGAATTCAATTTGCAGCCTGAGCTGCATTGTGGGTAATGAAGAGTCTAGGGTCAGGGCTGTGAGGTGGACATAGGGGACATACATCAGAACCTACAGATAACGTGATGAGGAGGTGAAATCAGGAAGGTTTCTGGGAGTGGAGACCATGAACTGGACCAAGCCCCCCTCCCCTGTGAGTGCGCGCTGGGAGAAGGCTGAGTGAAATGCTTCAGCACCACGGACAGCTCTTGGGTGGCCGGTCCCCAGAACTGGCCTTACCTAACTTGGCAGCATGTTTTAAATGTGCAAGTGATATAATAGTCATTAATTTAAAAAGGAAAAGAAAGGGACCTAGTGTGTACTTTTCTACCCCAGAGGACCGTATGTCTCCTTTTCATGAAATGAGACACACAGACGTCCAAACCTCCCCGGGAACCTCACCTACCATCTCAGCCGGGATGACCCATGAAATGCCTGACCTAGGTCTCCTCTAAAGCACTCCTGGCCCAGAGGAGGTGGGGTGGGTACCAGGGATTGAACACAGGGCACTGGACCACTGAGCCCCGTCCCCAGCCCTATTCTGTATTTTATAGAGAGACAGGGTCTCCCTGAGTTGCTCAAGCCTCGCTGTGGCTGAGGCTGGCCTTGAACTCGCCATCCTCCTGCCTCGGCCCTGGATCCCGAGACTGTGTTGGAGAAGAGTACGGCAGCGGCAGCCCCCGCGAGGATCCAGTCTGTGCAAGGCTCAGGCCAGTCTTAGCCCAGGTTGAGGAAGGCCCGTCTAGACCTCGAGACCAGATGTGGAGAAGTCACCGCCAGCGTCCATCAGTCCCCCACGGGAGGAAGCGAGACAGGAACACCCGCGTGGCTGGCATCAGGACATCTGGGGAGACCTGAGCCGTGACCGTCATCCTGGATATCTACTTCGGGCATTTTCTACCCCCCAGGCCCCTTATGAACTTGACCTCACTTCATTGGCCCCACCGCCCTGTGAAGCAGGATCTGCTGACCCTCTTATGTCATGAGGCATTTCCGGCTCAGAGAATGGAGCTCAGGAACTAGCGAGGAGTCCACAGAGCTGGGTGTGGACCTCCAGGGCGGACTCCAAGGTCTTGGGGCTTCTACCCTGCTCCATCGCCGCTTGCAACTCCCGGGGCCAGTCAGACTTGCAACCCTTGGCCAGAGAGCAGGAGCCGCTGGGGCCTGTCCCGGGTCACGCTGAGCTCCTCCTCCTGGTACCTGGGAGCCCCTGCCCAATGGCCAGGTGGCGGCTCCACAGCTGCCTTCCTTCTCCGGCGCTCACAGCTGAAAACCTCATCTTCTCAGGTCAGCCTAGAGCCCTAGCAGGAAGACTCCCCCACCCCCACCACCCACGGCCCCAAGGCCAGGCTCACCCCCCTTCCCTCTTTCCTCGGTGGGGATGGGGACGGCCGTCTGGGGCGGAGCTGTCAATCCGGCTCTGCTCACGTTCTGCCTCCAGCTTCTTCCTGTCCTTTCTCCTCAGTCATCCTGAGTCACTTTTCACTGGGTCACACTCTGCCCCAGCCTGATGCCCTGCAAGAAAATGAGCTTTGAAGTCACATGGAGAAGAGCTCAAGCCCGACACCACCCTGGCTCCGGGATCCTGGCTGCATTTCTGAGCTTCCTTGATCTCGCGTGTGAACTGGACGCGGCGCTGACCACGGCCGCTTTGGGAATTAGGAATTTGGAGTTCTGGCCATCGCAGCCGTAATGTCAGCAGCCCGGATGGCAATCGTAGTAATGACATTAGCAATAACTGAAGTCGCCATCGCTAACTTGTTCAATGCTCCCCTACCAGGCGCTGTGCTAAATGTCTGTCAATAACTAACGAAATCCTCAAAGTCGGGAGGGTTCCCCTGGACTTCACAGGTTCCACATCCCTGATCCAAAATCTGAAACCTGAGGTGGTCTCAAGGGTGGAACCTTGTGAGTGCCAGAGTCTTGGATGGGTGCTCTTTACAAATTTCAGATGTTCCAAGATGTGGCCTTGGAGGCAGAGGGGTGGAGGAAGCACCGAAGGAGCCCTGAGCCAAGGACAGCAGGTGGCCTCGGGAGCTCAAGGGCCAGGAAAGGAGATCAGTCGCCTCTCTAGCCGCAGAAGAAATTCTGCCCGGTGGACATCTCGATTTTAGTCCTCCAGCCTCCAAAATGACAAGGCTATCACTGTGTGTTGTTGGTGGCGATTTGTGACAGCTAGGGTAAACTAGGGCAGTTGGCGTGGAGCTGCAGACTACCGTGACCTTGACCTCTGCAAGGTCACCATCATGAATTTACAGAGGGGGCTTTTAGGTGGGGTTGTCCCTGCTCCTAGGGCACCGAGGGGTCTCTCTGGAGAGTAGAATATTGAGCCCCCTGTGCCAGGGCCCTTGATTGATATTCGGTGGGTGGGGACTGGGGAGGACGTGGACCAGTTCATGTCCCCTCCTCTCCCAGGAGACCTCCAAGCCACCATAGGATACAGTGTCCACAAACCCGGGGCATGCCCCTGTGGGGAGGCTCACAGCTCTTAGACTAAGGCTCTGCTGTCCAAGGGCAGCTGGGGTCATCTCCTAGGCTCTGTGCTCAGTATCTTTTAAGAAGTGAGGATCAGAAGTCCAAGGACATTAAGCGATTTTCCCAAGGTCATCAGAAACAGCATGAAAGGAAGGTATGCCCGGCCAGCAGTCCAGCCTCCTGAATTTCCGGGTGTCCATATCCTTCACCCCATGCCATGGAACCTCCTGCCCCAGAGAAACCAGCTCTCCTGTCAGATCACTAGGTGCCCGCGGAGGACCCAGTCCCGGCCCTCTCCCAAGAGGAACTCCCAGAAGAGAAATGGTCATTTCCTGTAAGGCAATGATGGCATGAGAGATGATCCCAAGATAAAATATGTCCCTTCTCCTATTTAGCTTGGATGCAAGCCCAGGAGATGTGGGGTGCAGCGACAGGATGGGCGGGGGAGAGGAGTGGGGTGGGGGAGGGGCCGGGAGGGGAGTGGGCGGGGCCGGGAGAGGAGTGGGCGGGGCCGGGAGATAAGTGGGCGTGGCAGATAGCAGAGCAGTGGGGACTGGCAGGGAGGGTCCTCTGAGCCGCCAGGACATCTGAAAGTGATCAGATCCGCGACCCTGCAGTGTGTCGACGGAGCCTTGGTGTCCACCCTGGGCTCTGGGATGCGGGGCCCAGCGTAGCCACTGTAGCATCCCCAGGGACAGGAACGGTGCCTTGTGTAACATCTATTTTCAGGAAATGCCGGTGGCAGGCAGGATAACTTGGAGTTAAGAGAACCAGACCCCCTACAGCCCAGGAGCTGGGACTCCTAGGTGCTGCTTCCTGTCTCCGGGTTTTGCTTCACCATCTGCAATCTATCTGCCAGGTCGTTGGTAAATGAATGAAGCCTGTATTAGTTGACCTTATGCACCTGGACACTGGAGTCAGATCTGTGCTCAGATCCCCACCCCATCCCTTTCCAACCACTCATTTCACTTCTCTAAGTCTCATTTCTTTCTCTGAAAAATGGGTCCCTGTAAGAACTCACTGTCTATTAGCTGGTTATATCAGTCATTCACACTCTAGTATGAATAAGAGCTGAAGGAAATTGGCTATTTCTTTCAGTGTTTGGGCTGTGTACTCTTCCAAGCAATATCCATGTTAATATTTTTTTTTCACAACAACCTTATTAAATTCAAAGCAGGAAAAGAAATTGCTGATAAATGGTTGAGTCAGGATTCAATCCAAAGCCCACCTATCTGCACACCTTGGCCCCTTAGCACCATGTTACATCCACAAGTCAAAATGACCACTGGACCATGAGAATGCGCTTAGAGTGGTGTATCTTCTAGTCCGGTGCTTCTCTGGCTTGACCGGGTGCAGGAAATGTTCTCCTGAATCAGTGGGGCTCCGGTGGGGCCCAAGTGTCTGCACCTCTGACCCGCTTCAGGGGTGGCTCAGGCTGCGGGTCCACTTTGCATCGTGAGGTCCTAGACAGTAGGATTCCACGGTGCTCTTGAAGCTGGGCGTGACCTAGTCAGATGGGGCTCTGCGAGCAAGCCTGGCCACGGGCAGTAGATCGCGGCAGGTGAGGCTGCAGGTGCTACACGCGCCCGAGGTCCACTGAGCTCCGACACCCCGGGTGCGGCGCTCCGAGATGCTCCCAGCCTCCGCGGAGACGGGGCAGGAAACCGCAGGCATCTTTCAGCCCCACCCCCTCCCCAGGCCTAAAAAGCACAGCAGCTCCCGGGCAGCCTCGGCTTCAAAATGATGTTCTGAGTAGCCACTCAGTATTCCGGGGACCACGCTGGACTCAATACATCAAAGGCTGAAGGATCACATACCCCATTAGCGGCAGAGTTTAATTTCCCTTCGGGGCTGGTGGTTACAATGGAAACTACTAGAGCAATTACAACCCGCCCCTGCTGACAGCCCGCTCAGATCAATAACAGCCCCTCGCCAGGACCAGGCTCATTCGTCAGGAGGCTCCGGGCCACCCAAGCCCATCCCTGCCGGGCCCCCTTGAGGGGAGAAAGCACCGCCACCTTCCCCAGGCCGAGCCCCCTCCCTGGTCCGGGGGCTGGAGAGGCTGAGACTCTGGGCGGAGCCCGGAACCTCACTGATGGATGACTCCGGGGACCGGGTCCCCAGACCTCGGGCGCAGAGCAGGGAAGGAGGAAGACAGGGCCCTTGTCCGCGCGCGCAGACACGGGTAAAGGAAACAGGTCGGACAGGGATGGTGACATGGTGACGTTCGGGCAGGGCCTGAAGGACGTGAAGGACAGTGTCAGGAGGGACAAGAGGAACCGTGTTCCAGGGGGAGGAAACTGCCCGCTAAAGGGCCCCAAGGATGGCGGACGGGAAGAGAGGTGGCCTGGTGCCCCATGACGGGCCGGGCTGGAGGCGAGGGCGGGGCGGACAGGGTCTTGTTCTGGAGGGCGTGGGCCCAGGTGGGTTTCCTGCAGGGGGCTGGGGCCCCAGGGGGACGCAGGGCCACTCCAGGCAGGAGCAAGGCCTTGCACAGCTCGGGCCAGGCCCCCTTCTGCCAGGCGCTGTCTTGCAGGAGCATCTGGTCACTGATTCGGGGTCCAATGCCCGGGGTCAGCACTAATGGGCCCCAGGGACCAGGAGGAGGAGCAGAGACTGGGGATCCCTGTGGCCTTCAGGCTGAGCCGGGGTCTGCGGACCTGCAGTCCCTGTTTTTCCTGTGGCCATTGCTCTCACGGAGGTTTTCAGAGCCTCCCAGCAGGATCCCGGTCTGGGGCTGCAGTTCCCTTCTGCCCACCCACCCCAGGGAGAGGCCTCTCCCCACCAGGAAGGGCCAGCCGGGTCTCCCACCCACAGCCGGCCCCGGGCCACCCCATAACCACACCTGGGCACGTGCGGAGAGGGCCCTGGAGACTTCTGGGAGGTGGCCCCTCCCCCACGCTCTCCCACTGTCACTCAATCTTCTTTCCATTCTTTTTTTTCAATACTGTCATTCTTCCCTTGATTTATTAACAAAACCATTATTAAATCCTGCTCCAGGCGAGGCGGCACAAACTGATAAACAGACACACAAAAAAGATTGGGGTGGGGAGAAGGTGAGGAGGGGGGCAGAAAACAGGGAGGAAGGGAGCAGGCTTCAAACCAAATGAGGTTCTCTTTAGCCTCTGATCTGAGCCTCCCTGGAATTTACACAGCAACCTGGCTTTGTGGGAGTCTCCTCCAGGGAAAGCCACTGGTCTCTTTGTTGCCGTGGGTGGCAGTCGTCCAAATCACTAGGAACACCGAGAGCACCGATGCCCAGGACTGATTCCCAGCTCCACCACCTACCAGCTGTGCAACCTGAGACTAGTGGCTTGACCTCTCTGAGCATCAGTGTCTTCACCCCAAATCTGAAAACGAGCGTAGCAACTCTTTCAGCGGGTTTCTGTAAGACTCAGGGGTAAGAGTGTGATAAAGCTGCCCGACCGGAGAGCTATTTCAACGACCACACAAGAACTGTTGCGATCTTGCTGCACTGCCCTGGGGGTCCACGCGACCTCATCTGAGCCTCAGATTCCCCTTTTCCTCCTCTTCATAATACAAAAGCCCAGGTGGGGTACAGTGGCCAGGAACACAGGCAGTTCTAGCCTCCTACAGGACACAGAGGATAGCGGGGGACAGGGGAGATGTCAGGTGGCCACATGGGTGGGACGAGAGGCCCAGGCCAGCAGAGGGTGCGAGGGGGTGGCTAGGGACGGGGAGAGGCTGCAGCCAGCCCAGGGGGCTGAGGAAGACGGGAGGGAGCCGTTCTCCAGGCATGAAATACAGCCCCCCGCTGATGCAAATGCCTTGGAAGAATTAGTGCCAGGAGCTGATTTGTAGTTCATCTGCCAGGTGAGGCAGAGGCCTGCGTGGGAGGAAGGCAGGGACTGCGGATGGATTCCCAACACCCTCCACCTTCCCAGGAAAACCAGGGCCTGTCTCCCGCTCCAGGGAGGAGGGAGCAGCTCCTGCAGAGAAACTAGAGCAGAAGGAGCGCCCAGCCCTCAGCTCAGCGGGTCAGGAACCAGCCGTGCACCCGCTGCAGGTCCCCGCCAATGACCCTCTCCAGGGGTCAGGGGAAGGGCAGAGTGTGTCCACTGTGCAGATGTGAAAACCGAGGCTCCGGGAATTGAAACAGCTACACAGCGGAACAGAATGGGGACTGCCCTTCTGCTCCTGTTAAAATATTCTTCCTCTAGTGGGAAAACCAAGGGAAGGAGGAAAAGGCGGGGCCATGGGACCCGACCCCCGAGGCCCAGGTGGCTCCTGGCAAGCAGAGACCTGCTACAGACCATCACACTCCCTGCTGGGCACGGGACTCAGCGGAAGGTCCCTGTCAGTACAGCCCTGGGGCCCCTGGAGGTAACCCCCTCCTGGAGGGTCCTGGAGGTCCTCAGCATTTATTCAAGGAGGACAGGAGGGCTGTGGAAGAGGTATGGTGTGGCTCAGATGACATGAAGTCACCCAGGAGGAGAGGCAGGAAATACTCCCAGGATAAGCACTCCCAGAGTGGGGGATCCGTCCTGCGTCAAATCCAGTGGTGGCCTGCCTGTGGGATGAGCCACATTAGGTCCGCTATTTCTACAGGACTGACTTCCTGATATTTTATTTTCTTTGAACCTCAGTTTCCTTCTCTTTAAAATGGGTATAATGTATCACTTTTAAAGATGGTTGTGACGTCAGGTGCGGTGGCACACGCATGTCATCCCTGCGGCTCGGGAGGCTGAGGCAGGAGGATCGCGAGTTCAAAACCAGTCTCAGCGGTGGTGAGGCGCTAAGCAACTCAGTGAGACCCTGTCTCTAAATAAAAGACAAAACAGAGCTGAGGATGGGGCTCAGTGGTTGAGGGCCCCTGAGTTCAATCCCTGGTACCCCCTGATTAAAAAATAAATCAACTATGGATACATTTAATCACAAAATGTGAGGAGCCAGACTCAAATGCCACAAAGTATTTGATGCCATTAAATGATGGTCTGAAATAGGCAAAATGATAGGGACCGAATTAGAACTTGCCGGAAGGGGGTCCTGGAGACCAAATTGTTCTCCAGGTTGATAGCGTCGGTGGATAGCAGTTATACAACTGGAAACATTTTGTCAAAGCTCATCAAACTGAACCCTTCAAAAGGGTAAATTTTATTACAGATAAATCATACCTCAGTAATATGAATTTATTTTTTAATTTTGAGGTTTTGACAAACATTTGATGCATGCAAATAACCTGTAGCGAGGGACCAGAAAAATGAGTAGAGCTGAGTTGCAATACCCCACTTGACCAGTAGTTGTCGCTAACAGCCTCCACTCCTTTTTCCCATGGGACAGTCCCCCCCATTCCTTCACCCACTCAACCTTGGATAAAATGACTCTTGACTCAAATGAAAATTTTAAAATTCAAACTCTGTACAACTGCATGCCTGTAACGAATCGGGTGGTGCACTTGCTCCTCACCACCACCAGATCAATGATTGGTCCCACTTCACCCCCGGAGCCAGTGAGACCAGATTCAACATAGCGTGTGACATTTGAGATCCTGCTCTAGAGACCCCCACTGGACATGGCCGGAGCATGTCCTGAAATCGTCCTGCTCACGGCAGGACTCTCGGGATGCCAGGGTCCAGTTGGGGCCGGGTCCCTGGGCAGTGAGTTCGGGGCGCCGCCCTCCTCCCCGGGCCTCACAGCTGTGCCTCTCCCCAATAACAATATTTTCTCTGCTCCTCTGAAGAGAGAGTCGTGTGTTAAATGGGAGATCTGCTTGAGCGAGTCACTGGGAACCTAAGTGGAATCCTATCGAGGAAGTAATATTTATGATCTCCATAAAGCAACCTGCTCAGGCCGCATGCAGGGGGCCAGACGGGAGGCCCAGATGGGCAGGGAGCCGAATCGCGCCTGTCAAAACCGGGGTCTGGGGCTGTGAGTTAAAGCCCTTCAGCCGGGGAGGAAGTGGAGATGCATTCGGTCAGCGGTGGGGTGTTCTGGAAGCCTCAGAGGTGGGGGCCTCGAGAAGGGCAGAGGAGGGCCAGGGTCCCCTGCAAGGGCAGACAGCTGGGGCGCTCCAGGGCCGTGCAGAGGAGAGGTACCTGCGTGGCCAAGATAAAAAGGATGGATTTCTGGGGCATGAATAATAAGAACGGGGAGGACAGGCAGGGGGGGGAAGGCAGGGGGCGGGGGAGCAGCTGCTGAGCTGAGTCTTGCCCACCAGGCGGCCAACCCCGGCTAGTAGGGGCTGAAACCCGGCCACTGCGTCTGGACGCTGCGTTTCCTGGACAAGAGTGAGTTCTGACCAGAGGAGGGGACCCTTGCTCCTTCACACACCGGAGTCACATGGCTAGCCACGCCCTGCCCAGTCCAGGAGGCCAGGAGGGACCTTGCTCCTCCCTCACTGCCCCCTGCTGGGCTGGCCGCCCCATCTCAGGACTGACCAGGAGCATCCCCTCCCCTCAGTGGCATCCCCCTCAGTCCCTGCTGGGGATGCCCAAGGGGGCCCTGAATTCGGCTCAGAAACCTGAAGCTCAGTCTAGAAGCCCAGTCCTCCCTGGATCAGGGCGCCATTGGTCAGCGGTCCTCTTGGTGACCTCGTCCCGCCACTGCACACCTCAGCGCTGCCCTGAATCCCCGCTGCTCATCATGAGCGCAAGAGCCCGGACAGGCTCTGGGGATCGATCGCTCCTTGATTGTCGTGGAGGATGACAAACTTGATGGTGGCGACTCAGACGTGGTGCGGGCCAGCAGGCAGGACCACGGTCAGGACTGATCCCACAACATCCTGCGAACCTCCGTGGTGCTTGTCTGTCCAGCGGCCATTGTCCTGTCTCCTGGGATGAGGGTGTCTACCTTCCTGGAGGGACCCGCACTCCTTCCACTCCCTGACTCCAGTTGCCCCCACCCCTTCCCTTACCACCACAGAGGGGTCTGTTCCTGCAGGTCACCGCGATGGGTCCGTGACCCTCACCCTTCAGTGACAGCCACTTCTGTGACTTATTGCAACTCTCAGGAGAGGGACTGTCTTTCTCCCCGCAGCGGGGGAACATCGCAAAAGGGTTGTACTGCTGGAGGCCATCTGACCACAAGGGACAGAGACAAGATAGCCAGGTCAGAGAAAAGCCGAGCCAGGAGGAGAAAACCCAAACGTGGCACCTGAAGCTATCCAGACCTGAAGCTGTCACCCTTTTTCCTCCCCTAGAGCAACTCATTTCCTTTCTAGATGAAGAATTTCATCTGGGTTCCTGGCGTGTTTCATTGAAATAAAACTTATCAGTGAGCAGAGTTTCCCAAGTCTAGTTCTTTGTTGACCAAGGCTGAGATACAGAAAAGGAGGCTTTACATCAGGAATTAAAAGACCTGAGATTTCTAGTGCCTGAATTAAGAAGATAAAAGATCCTAGGATACTTGTTTCCCTCCCCAGGCACAGTTATCTATTATGTGAAATCTAAGTTCTCTTTGGTCAAGTTTTTCCTTCTTTATTTTAAATGGATTTTGTTTCTTTAGACTTTTGTGCAGAGCAGTGGCTTCTGGGGTAGGCAGGAGGGCAGCATTGCTGGGGACAGGACCCTCTGCCCCTCCTGGAATCCCTGCCCCACTTCCCACCTTCCCCTCCCTGAGCTCCCGCCCCCAGGCGCCGGGTGGATTCTGCCTTGAACCCCAGAGCACTGCTCACTGGCACGGGAACCTCAACAAGCCCCATTACTTCTCTGAAGGCCAGTTTCCTCTTTGTAGGACACGCAGCCAGACACCATGCAGACTTCTTTCTGAGCATGGCCACCTCCAATCAGCCCATTTTGCAGAGGACAAAATTGAGGCTCTGAGAGGTTGAAATTCATACCTGAAGTGAAGTCCTGAGCCGGGACTGGAGACCAGATCCGTGACTCTAGAGCCCAAATACCAACTAGCACTAGGTACAGGAAGATCTAAGACAGTCCAACACGCGCTCCATGCCTGAAAGAGCAGCTGTATGCTGGGGTGAAACAACAGAATGCCCTGCGGTTGGTGCTCTGCCATCCAGAGCAGCAGCCCCAGTGGCCCAGGTCCCCGAGGACCTGAAGTTTAGATCCACTGAATTGTAATCATGTTAAATAGAAAAGCTGGTGGCAAGTACATTTGATTGAGATCCGATGCTCCATTCCCTGAAGGGAAGAGGGAATTTGTTTGTAAACACAGAGATTCAAAGTCAGGACGACCTTTTTAAAAAATTAATTAATTTAACTGGGTGAGGTGGCTTATGCCTGTCATCCCAGCTGCTAGGGAGGCTGAGGCAGGAGGATCGCAAGTTCAAAGCCAGCCTCAGCAAATGCAAGGTGCTAAGCAGCTCAGTGAGACCCTGTCTCTAAATAAAACGCAAAATAGGGCTGGGGATGGGGCTCAGTGGTGGAGGCCCCTGAGTTCAACCCCTGGTACCAAAATAAGAAGAATTATTATTTATTTATGCATTTATTATGGGTACTAGGGACAATTTACCACTGAGCTACAGCCCCAGCCCTTTTTAATTTTTTTCTTTACACACCCACAAACACCACATAAACACATATATGTGAAAGTATATGTATAAAGAAAAATATATATGTGGTGTTTCTGTTGTTTGGGGTTTTTCTTTTTTTTTTTTTTTTTGTATTTTGTTTTTGCTTTTGTTTTGAGACAGGGTCTTGCTCAGTTGCTGAGGCTGGCCTCAGAACTTGTGATCCTCCTACCTCAGCCTCCGGGAATCACTGGAATCCCAGGTGTGTACCCTGGTCACAAAGCACAGGGCTCTGTTTTTACCTCTCAGTCAGCCAATGACTGGCACTTGACCTTGGGAGGTGATTCCCATTTACAGTGAAGCAATCCTCTTCCCCCATTGGATCGTGACTCTCCCCCATACATAAATCCCACCCAACTGGGCACTTCCCGTCACTGGGCCGGTGCTGGGCGTGGACACGAGGGCGGTGAGCAGGAGAGGAACAGGACCCGGCTCTGGAGAAACGTCCGGAATCGGATGCTTGTCCGCAAATGCAAACGCCGCGCAGGCGGCAGGAACGCGGCCCGGGCCCGCGGCGCATGCAGATGAAGTGGCATCTCGGTCCAACAGACGTCTCCTGGAAGGGACTTGGCAGGGTCTCCAGAGCATGTTGTATTAACTCGAGAAAGTTGGGAGGGTTATGCAAATAGGCCTGTTGAATAAAGAATATTCCTAGTAAAATCATTATGCACGACGCTTCCCCCTCTGCATAAGGTGGCAAAAATTATCTCCCTGGTGCCAATTATGTGCTTGTTAGCACTGACGTTCTCGGCGCCATTACACGGAATGGGTGCCGTTTATGTACGAGCTACACTGGGTTCTATTGTAATTTTTTCTCTGTTTACAACCCGGTATAATAAATGTCATTTTTTTTTTCAAATGTTAAGGTATTTGGTATTTAATCTATCATTAAGGCTGGGAGGTGGTCTGCCCCTGAAAGACGCTCACACCCAAACACGGTCCTGCGCCTGGGAGGGGAGCGGGCGCGGGGCGCGGGCCGGGGGCGGGGGACAGGAGGCAGGATCTGACACCATGTCCTTGAACGGGGAGCTTAATTGTGCCATGTGTGCTGAGACGTGATCAGACCCGGAAATTTCCAGAGCCCTTCTGCAGGCTTGATTTTTGTATCAACGGGCAGAGAGGCTCAGCTTGGGTTGTTGATTCAAATCATACTGGTAGTATATTAAAAAAAAAAAAACAAAAAACAAATAAATGAAACAAAATGGAGAAAGAAAAAGAGAGGGAGAGAGAAAGAGAGAGAAGATGTCATGGTGGGGAAATGATGAATTATCCAGTAAATTCTCTGGAGGATTCCAATCAGTCTGTGGGGAACAGGAGCAATCCGACCTCACGGGCACATATTAAAAATCATAAAGACCTAAATCTGAAAAGTAAAAACTGGACAGAAAAGACAGGAGGATATTTTTGTGATCTTCAATGAAAAAGGGGAGGATTTCTTAAAAGTATCCAAATACCAGAGCTCCCGGCAGTGATTAAAGATAGATTTGCTTACATCCTATTTAGGTATTTGTTCCCTGGACGCCTTAGATAAATTTAGCACAGTGCTTACAAGTGAAAAGAGAGAGCTGCCGAGAGCTGCCTAGAAAATGCACAAAAGCAAATGCTTTGAAAGCCTGGCAATCAGGTGAGCAAGATTTATTAGTAAACAATTCACCAAAAAGGCGGCGGGGTGGGGGTGGGGAGAGAACTGCTAATGACTAGAGGACGGTTTGCCGAAATGGCAAGTGATGCCTAGATCCAAATAGCCCTGAAGCAGCCCTGCCCGGCGCCCCATTTGAGGAACAGGAGTCAGAGAGGAAGAGGATCAAGTCTTAGCAACACTGTAGCCACCAAGAGTCCCACACCCAGCTGGAGTCGGGGCAAACCCTGCTAAGAACCCTCTGACCAAGCTGGGCGACATTCCCTGTGCAGGAGCCCAGCGCTCCTGTCCCTGGGGATAGAGCTGCAGACAGGCCCGAGGGCGCTCACCTGTCATGTACCCGCGGCGGGAGACAAACCAGGAAGTATTCTGCCGCTGTCAGAGGAACAGGCAGATGGACCGGCAGCGACATGGTAGATCTCAAAAACTCAGCTGGGCAAGAAGAGAGCCAGGGAGAGACCTGGGAGCCTCCTCTGGAGTCCACAGAAGCTCACGCCCCATGTCGACTCATTCCAGCATGCACACACAGTGGGTTCCCGTGAGTTCCACAACCCAAGGAGCCATGCGTCAAAAATACCAGAGGAAGCCAGGGGCAGTGGATCCTGCCTGTCATCCCACAGCTGGGGAGGCTGAGGCAGGAGGATCACGAGTTCAAAGCCAGCCTTGCCATTTAGCCAGGTGCCAGCAACTCATGAGACCCTGTCTCTAAATAAAATACAAAGGAGGGCTGGGGTGTGGCTCAGTGTTTGAGTGCCCCTGGGTTCCATCCCTGGTAGCCCCCTCCCCATAAAAAGAAATACTTAGGAAAGATAAACTGGGAAGGTACTGAACATGCGCAGACATTTTTGATGTCATTACTCCCTGAACAATACAGTAGAACAACTATTTACATAGCATTTACATCACATTAGGTACTTAAGTCATCTAGAGATGATGTAGAGGACCCAGGAGCGCCACACAGGGTTCTGTGCAAACACTCTGCCATTTGACATAAAGGACCTGAGCGTCTGTGGGTCATGGTGTCCTTGGGGGCCCTAAAACCAATCCCCAGCAAATGCTAGTGGGCAGGGGTTGGAGGAAATAGAAAGGAGGAGGAGGCTGGTGTGGGCCAAGGGGGGGTGGGAGATGGGAGATGGGTGTCGTTTACAACAAAGAAGAGTCCTCCCAGGTAGTCTACTCAATAGGGCGCCTCTGAGCCCCCTCCAAAATGAGGGAGGGAGGGAGGGAGGGAGGAAGAAAGGAGGGAGAAAGAAAAGGAAAGTAGAGGAGTATCTTTTTGTGCCCTGGAGGTAGGCTAAGGGGACGGGGTTTAAATTGGAGCTATAGGAACACTGATCAGGGGCAGGTAGGTAGATAGAATCTGCGGATCACTTAATGTAGATAGTTGAATCCACATAACAAATCACCAGGACCCTCACTGTTGGAGTGCTGAACGGAGGCTAAGCAGGGGAATGGTGTCTGTGCTCACCCACTGCAAACAGGGCCGACCTTGGACTGGAACCTGGTCTCCCCCATTCCTTTGGCATCATATGGACCTGGGCACATTTCTGCATCTCAGGCCAGATCCAGGTCTGCTTCTCCAGCGGGGACAAACCTGGGGCCTCTGGGCAGCAGGTTTAAAGAGGAGGTGCTCAGCAGCGGTCCTGAGTGCAGTGTGCCGTGACCTCTGCCACCCACAGAAGGGAGACGTTTGCCCACACTCTTAGGATGGCTTCTGCTTAAAGAGAAATAACAGAAAATAAGCCGGGCACAGTGGCCCACGCCTGCCATCCCAGCAGCTCGGGAGGCTGAGGCAGGAGGATCGCAAGTTCAAAGCCTCAGCAAAAGTGAGGCCCTAAGCATCTCGGTGAGACCCTGTCTCTAAATAAAATACAAAATAGGATTGGGGATGGGGCTCAGTGGCCGAGTGCCCCTGAGTTGAATCCCCAAGACCAAAATAAACACATGAATAATAACAGAAAATAAGAAGAGCTAGCAATGATGTGGGAGCCTGGGTCCCCGTGCATTGTCAGCATCATGTGGAAAACAGCAGAGAAGGTCCTCTGACAGCAAGACGTGGAATCACCACATGGTCCAGTGATTCTATTCTGGGTCTGTCTCCAAAAATCTCCAAATACCTGCACTGCAACAACCTAAGGTTGCAAAGAGACGTTTGTATGCCCACCTTCTCAGTCACGCTATTCACCATAACTGAGAGGCAGGAGGCACCCGAGTGTCCATCTACAGTTGAATGGCTGAGTAGCATCCCTACGATGGAATATTACTTAGCCTTCAAAAGGGAGAAAATTCAGACACACGAGACAACGCGGCTGAACTTTGAGGGTATTATGCTAAGTGAAACAGACCTGTTTCAGGAGGATGAATCCGGTATGGATTGCACTTCCATGAGGCACCTGGGATCATCAAATTCCCAAAGTCTTCACAAGGGTGGTTTGCGTGGGTTGGGGAAGGGGTCCATGGGGAGGTGTTCAGTCCACGAGCTCTAGTTTTTGGGATTGGTTGTACAATCCGACCACCCTTGATACTGTTAAACTACTGACACCACACCACCACCAACCCCAGGACAGACCTGGATCTGCAGTGGCCACCTGTCCCCAGCCCAGCTCCTGACAGCTCTGCACAGGTTGGGACAGAGTGCCTCCAATAACAGGTGGGTCACCTTGAATCATCTCTTCCCAGGCTCCTGCAGGTGCCGCCCACCCCGCCCACAACAGGCTGGCCATCCAGCTGCCACCTTTCTGGGTCCCGTAGCCCCAGCACCAGGAGCTGTGGCCATTCAGGTAGTGAGTGGTGGCCACTGGGGATCCTGGTTAATCCTGGGGGATCTCCCACACTCTAAGGGGATCTGGAAACCAGCCCCCTGGTGGGAGTGGGGGCCCAGCTGGTGGGGCTGGGTCCTGGGGTTCTCTCACTTGTTCAGGGCAACAAAGCCCAGCAACCAAGGAGGCTCTGCTTGACTCTCTGGGCACTGGCCAGTGTGTCACCTGCAAGGCTTTTGGAGAATGACAAGTGCCGTTCTCTCTGTGCCTGGTGCTCTTGGCTCCATGGCACACACTGCATTCCCAACCGTAGTTGATGCTTCTTCCCTCACATCTCCTGCCAGATCTGAAGCAAGCCCTTAATAGAGTGGGTCGGGATGTTCCCACAAGACCCAGGACATCACGGCCTCCTGTTGCTGTCATGAATCCCTGCGGAGCTGAGAGGAGCACCTTCCAGCTCTGGGTGGTCAAGGATCCATGACTTCTTCAAGCACTCTGCGCCTGGACTTTCCAGGATAGGTGTGGGCACAAAAGAGCCCCAGCAGAAGATTGCTTTTGTTTTTTTTTTTTTTTTTTTGGTACTGGGGATTGAACTGAGGGGCCCTCGACCACGGAGCCCCACCCCAGCCCTACTTTGTATTTTATTTAGAGACAGGGTCTCACTGAGTTGCTCAGGGCCTCACCATTGCTGAGGCTGGCCTTGAACTTGCCATCCTCCTGCCTCAGCCTCCAGAGCTGCTGGGATGACAGGCGTGCCCCCCTGCACCCAGCTTCCTCATTCTTAATAAGTGGAATCCCACTCCTCCTGCCCATCCCCTCGGTCATTCCCTTACCCCTGTCTGGTCCCCCTCATCTCTCACTGGGATGCCCCTGGTAGCTCCCTCGCTGGCAGACACCATAGTTCCTCCCCCAATCCCTGTGTAACATTTGAATTCTAAACTTCAGGTCTGCCCCGCCACTCCAGTGTCCTCCACAACGAGACGCTGGCTCGCCAATCCTGCTGGGCCTGGCGCAGCCCCCCCCCCGCCCTCTGCTCCGTGGTTTACGCACAGCACACACCACGGCGCTCAGGGCTCGGGCACACGCTGGTTCTCCCCGTGGGCTTCCACCTCTGTGCATCCCCCTGCCTGGACTGTCCTCCCCGCTCCGCGACAGAGACCCTGACTAACTCCCACTCACCGTCAAGCCCCTGGGTTTGCACCCTCCCTGAAGCAAGGCTCCCACTCCCACCACCACCAGGCTGGTCCTGGACATGCGCCTGCACAGCGGCCCACACCCCGGGGTCCTGCAGGGCTCCAGCGGCCTGCCGGCCTGCTGTGGTGAAAGGACCTGGGACCAGGACGGGTGATGGAGTCAACCAGGTGCGTTCAGCACCAAGGACAGCGACTCCGTGCTTCCCGCCCCGTGGAGACAGAGCCCAGCACCTGAGCGTTCCTCTGCTCCCCTGGGGATTCTGCGGTGAAGCCATTTGATGGTCCCTCACCCAGAGGGGAACAGACACGGGGTCAGGATGTGGGTGTCAAAGATGGGACCCAGTGAAGAAAGACCTGAGCTCAGACAGGGACAGCGTCTGCCTGTGATGAGAACCCCCTTCTTGTTCTCCACCTAAACATTAGCTTTTCTTTTTCACATTTTATGATTAAAAGAGAGAGAGACCCCAAAGACTGAAGGTAAAACCATACACGAAAGGCGGAGGTTCTGGAAGGTACAGAAAGGCCAAGAGCATGGCAAGTCTGACTCCTGGGTCTGACTCAGCCGTCGACTCGCTGTGTGATCTTGGAGAGGTCAGATGCCTCTCTGGTTTTCAGCTCTGACAGTATAGAGGTTGGGGATGGATGGATGATACATGTGCTCATCCACCCGGCAAGGGTTTGTAGAGGGTTCCATCAGCATCTGGAGATCAAGAGTGGCCAAAACAAGGTTGTCCACTCCTCAAGGATTTCACTACCTGGAGGGCAAGGTAGGCACCAAACAGAGAGATGGGACTGAGCTACAGGAAATGGGGAGGAGCCGAACTTGGAGGACCACACAGGCCAGAATTCCGAGGACTTTATGCCCAAGATCTCTGCAGCCATCACAGGGCACTTCCTGTGTCCCTGCACCCATGGAGGGACTTGCTGCTCAAACCCCTGGGCCCCGGAGCCAGACCCTGTCCTGCCTGGATCCACAGTGCAGCTGCCACCCCCTGTCCCCGAGGGCTCCTTCCACGCCCCCCGCCCGGCCCGATCCCCAGCCCCACGCCTCCCACTGTCCCCCATTTTTCTCCCTGTACTTCTCGCCTTTCATTTCTGACCAAACTTCAGATGACGGGAACACTGATAAATTAATGATCGTAATTAATAAAAATTGACTCTGTGCTAATAAATTATTATGAAATGGCCTGTCAGGTTTTTTAATGAAATGCAAAAGCCACAGTAATGAGATGAGTGTGTGCATTTTTTCAGCCAAGACGTGAGGAAATACATCCACGGGGTGCTCGGGGGTCTACCAAGGAAAGAACCGGGGGAGGGAAAACAGGCCTGGGGCGATGCTCAGAGGGGACCCGAGGATTACTATTCTGTGGGTGCCTATCTATTAGACTCCTTGCCCAGGGTTTTATATTATCAGCCCCACGAGAGACACACTGCTGTGACCTGTTACTTCTGTACATGCAGAAACTGAGGCCCAGAGAGGGTAAGAAACCACCCTGTGTGCACAGCAATAAGGAGTCCTCACCTCCGTGTTTTAGATTCTGGACCCCTCTCCTGAGCTGTTAGGCACTCATCGTACCCACCCATTCATACACTCAGGAATAAGAAGCCAGGAACACAGAAGTAATATCTAATGCAGTCTTTGATATCCTGGTTGGGACCAGGCTGCTTAAACTCTCTGAGCCTCAGTTTACCTGCCTGTAAAATGGAGAGGGCTCTATCTTCCACCTGATCTCTGTGCGTGTGCATGCGGGGATGAGGTAAGATAATGCAAGGATACACCAGGAGCTCCAGGATGGTCCTTCTCCTTCTCCGAGAGTTTGGCATAGGAAACTCTGTCCGTGAGACAGTCAAGCTTTGCACGACAAGGTATCCAATGTCGTGGGAGGAAGGCGGGGGGGACCTCATTGGTGCCCTATCCCAGCTCTGTGGAGTGTTTAATATTACAAGGTTGTCCCCGTTCTTCATAAACTATAGCCATGAATGTAAAACAACCAATTTTTACAACAGAATTGTTTAACCCTGCACCAATTAAAAGTACCTGTTATTAAAAAAGGTAATTATGCTGTAATTAGTTTGACACAAGACATTAAGCAGATTATTATCAAAGCCAGGGAAATAGTGACTTCAAAGCAATTTCCCCTCTCCAAAGAGCATTTACATGCTGCCACCAGAGCGCCAGGCTTCCTGGAGGCGCTTTTTAATACGGGGAAATGTGGCGTCTAACTCTTCCGAGCAGCTTGGAGCTTTATGGCAGGGACAGGGACGGCCCGCATTGCAAATGAACCCGGTGGCTGGGCTGCAGGAGCCTCCCCGGAAACCCACGAGGCCAGAGAAGCACTAAAGAAAATGTCCCCAGCACCCACGTGCAGTAGGACCATGCTTGGGACCTTCAAGAGTCATGTCTCACATCCCCAAAAGGTAAGGGCGGCGAGACCTCACCTGCGGAGGACAGAAAGAGGGGGCTCCCCCTCGGAACCTAGGAAGGAAGGGAGGGGATCAAATTCCCTCCTCCAAATGAGGAAAAGTGCTTCCCCTAACAATTTTCTTGTTCAAATGATGTGTTGGAGCAAGTTACTTTTATTTCTCCAGGACAATCATCTTTCAGGAACTGGATTCTTCCTGAAGACACTGATATTCATTCTCTCTCTCTCTCTCTCTCTCTCTGCATCCCTGCATTATCCCTTCTGTGCCCTTTCCTGGATTTTTTTCTGGTACCAGGGATTGAACTCGGGGCCCTCGACCACTGAGCCCCATCCCCAGCCCTTTTCTGTATTTTATTTAGAGACAGGGTCTCATTGAGTT
Organism: Callospermophilus lateralis; assembly: GCF_048772815.1. NCBI lineage: Eukaryota > Metazoa > Chordata > Mammalia > Rodentia > Sciuridae > Callospermophilus > Callospermophilus lateralis. Next base: position 115,143,573 of record NC_135305.1, on the reverse strand, counting down.
GCTCAGGGCCTCGCTGTGGCTGAGGCTAGCTTTGAACTTGTAATCCTCCTGCCTCAGCCTCCTGAGCTGCTGGACCTTCTCTTTAAATTTAATTTAACCAACACATAATAATCGCACCTATGTGTGGTGCACAGTGTGGTAATTTGACACACGTATGCAACATGTGTACTGGGAAATCCAGACATCCATGTGCAGAGACCCTGCACCTCTCACCATATAAAACAGTCAACCCAAGATGATTTGCAAACCTAAATGTAAGACATGGAAAGACTAGGAAAGAACGCAAAGAAACACTTCAAGACATCGGTATAGTCGATGATTTGGGGGGTAAGCCCTCAAAAGCAGACTAGGCAGCAAAAGCTAAACTAGGCAACGGGATTGCGTCAAACTAAGAAGGTCCTCCTAGCAAAGGAAATAGCGACCGAGTGGAGAGGCAGCCTGTAGAGTGGAAGACATCATTTGCAAGCCCACTTCATTTTCTCTGACCCACTGGATTCCTGGGGCAGCTGGGACAGGAGTGGAGGGTGAACCATCTCAGCAGCTCAGCCCCGCGGAGAACTAGGGCTTCAGAACCACGGTCAGCGGCACGGATATCTATATTTTGATTTATTTGTTTTGGCTCCTGCTCTCATCCTCAACGAGTCGACTGCCACCCAGGTCCCATCTCAGCCAATTACTAGCTGTGTGGCCCTGGAGGTCTCTGTGCCCTCTCTGAGCCTCAGCTTGCCCTCTTACGAAACTCAAGCATCCAACCTAAGGAGCTGTTGTGAGGAACTCACGCCCAGTGCTCACCCAGCAGCCTGGCAGATTGCAAGGTCCTGAAACATGAGAATGATGATTACTATTAACCTGCGCCCCCTGATTCCTGGCCTGAGTGCCCCCATTAGTATGTAGAGCTCTGCTCTCTAAGAGACAGAAAAAAATATATTTACTGACGTAAAGCCGGCGAAGGAGAAAATCCAGACGGTTCAAGAACTGAATTAGATCTCTCCCCTCCTGCAGGCATATAAATACTGTCTACTTGATGTTGCCAGCAAGGTACAAATTTCATTTCCTGGGGAACCTTGCAATAGTACTAATTACTATCTGTGGCTTTCATTAAGCATTTGCGACTTTACCAAGCGCGGCACTAAATCATATCCCTTGGAAATCTCCACCACTCAGACACTGCTGATGTCACGTGAGGTGACATAAGCTGTACCCATTTTGCAGATGAGGAAAGTGAAGCTCAGAGAAGGGAGATGGTAAGAGCTGAGCCAGGATTTAGCCCACATTTTCCTACCCCTAGAATTGACCCACAATGCCTCCCTGTCCTCGTGGGTCACACCGTCTGGCGGAAAGGGAGGCAGGTCATTAGGAGCGGCCTGCAGGGACCGGGCACTTGGCAGGTGTCAGAAAGCGACTCCTCTCCTCTCTCCTCCCTCGCGTTCCGGTTCCCACCTTTCAGCGCCGGGTTGGGACCAGTCTTCTCAAAGGGCCTGCGGATTCCGCAGATGCAGTCAGGGAAGCATGGGGGGCTCTGGGGTGCCACCTGTCACCCTGAGGCCCCCCGTTTGTCACCACGGTGCATACCTGAGCTTCTCGCCTCCCCTCAAGGGCTCTGGAATCCAGGAAGAGAGAGCGGAGCTGCTCCCGGCAATGGGGCCTCCAGCCCAGCCTGCTGTCGCCATGGCAACGGTGCAGACATCAATCTCCTTGCAGCCCCTCTTCCCAGCTCTGCCGCCCCCGCCAGCTCCCGTCATGTCTGGGCGCCCAGCAGCAGGATACAGGGCCCAGGGAAGTCGCAGGAGGAGGAGAAAAGAACAGGAGGGGGCTGGACGTGGCCGAGGAAGGTTCTGGAAGGAGACCTGGGAACCACGCCCCCTCCAGAAAGCTCCATGCTCTCCTCTCCCCTTTCTCCTGGTGCAGCAGGCATCGGGCCAAGGGTTTCGCCTTCACTGTCCCGTTAAAGTTCCGTGTGAGTCTAGCCTCCTGTGTGAAGTCTGCTCTGGTCCTGTCCCCGTCCCACCGCTGTCCCCACACTTCCCCATGCCTCCTCCGTCACAGCAGTGATCATACTGCCTTCTTTGAACTAGCATCTTGATCCTCAGGTGGCCCAGGAAGTGGGCTCTATTATCATCCATGATCCCATTGATCAGGTGGGAAATCTGAGGCTCAGGGAGACTCATGGAGGGTACCCAAGTTGCCCACCAGCAAGTGGCCCAGCCACCATTTGATCCCATCTCTCGTTGGCTGCAAATTCCCGGTCTTTCCAGGGCACCAGGAGGCCTCGGGGATCCGAGCGCAGAGGTGCAGGAGAGAGCTGCAGCCGGCAACTGATCTGACTCATGAATTCGGAAGGGGCTGATGGGGCCAAGGACATGGACCGATGCCAGCAGGAACTGGTCTAAAGTGTTCTGTGGCCTCTGGGTGCTCCCTCAACCCCCCTGACTGCTCCGGAAGGCAGCCCATGGTCCCTGCAGAGAGAAGCAAGGGACCCCCGGGGCCATGGGAGGCTGAGAAGGTCTCTTTCCAAAGAGATGGTTCCAAGTGTCCCACTCCCAGAGCGGCACTCTGAGGGCCTTGGGTCCACCATGAATGTCCACTGGCTCTGCGTCCTCACAGCAAGCCCACCGGGGGAAGAGGCTCCTAGATCATCTCCCCTGAGCCACCCTAGAGACTGGAAAACTGAGATCCAGGAAGGGAGGAGCCAGCCCAAGGTCATCCTGCACCAGGGAGAGGCAGAGCCAGACTTGAACCCAGACCTGCCGACCTTGCATCCAGTCCCCGTGAGAGCCAGTAGGCCCAGGAGCGGCCCCTCCAGGGCGTCCTTGTAAAGAACCCACGCTGTTGGTGAGGGACCTTGTGATGTGCTTAGTAAGTATCAATTCAATCTTCAACACGGTACCAAAGAGAGATGTTCACCAACCCTCCAAAACGGAGCTGCAGACAGTGCCACCTGGAATCCTGGGGAAACTGGTATCCTGGCCTTTCCAGCTTCCAGAGGCTGCCCTCGTCCCCGACCGTGGCCCCTTCCTCCATCTTCAGAACCAGCCACATTGGGTTGAGTCCTTCTTGTGCTCCTTGCTCTCTAGACCTCTGTCCCCCATCTTCTCCTTCTGAGGGCCCAGGGTGACCGCGCTGAGCCGTGCACACGACCCCGGGAGTGTCCTCCTCCCGCGTCTTGGTCCACCTGCAAGCTTCCTCTCTCTGCAGGAAGCCTGGCCTGGCCACGGGTGCGGGGCACTGGGGGAGTTCCCGCCTCCCTGGAGGCATTGAAGATAGAAGCCAGGAGGAGCCAGACCTCAGCAGGCCCCTGCAGATGGGGTGGGAGGGGGGAAACCTGCTCAGGGCGACAGGGCGAAGCAGACCCAACCCACCGCATCCCGGGCCTCCCTCTCCACGCCCCCTGCTGCCTCTGCCCAGGGCTGCTGGCCTCTCTGCCCTGCCCTCCCCTCTCCTTCTGAGGCCGCTGCTCAGCAGCTTGGATACTTCATCCAACACACGTTCCACGTGGGTTCAAAAGCGGTGTCGTTACATCGAAATTTCTAGTATGATCCTAAAGAAAAGGGAATTTTCTTGAAATGTACATTTCGGCTCGTCTCCCTGCTGGGCTCGGAGTCTGTAAGCTACCCAGGGCCTGACAGAGATGGGTACAACCTCCTCTTGTCTCACATGCTTCTAAAATTAGACTGAACGGCTCTGTTAAGCGCCACGGTTAAGATCAAAATGATGGATTCCTCCGATGAAACCAATCCCAACATGTCTCCGTAGCTGGTAGTCAGAGGGCTCACTCTCCATTTGCACTATTATGATCCTGGTAATTGCCTTACACAATTACACTGTGACTACCCTTCACTCTGCAAGGCGTCTGGTGGCCTCCGAGTAAAAAGAGGAGAAACGCTGACCTCCCTCGGAGTCACTTCCTGCCTTGGCCCTAAGATCTCTAGTTACTTCCTGTGAGGTGAGAGCCAATCCCAGCAGAGCTGGGCTGAGACCTCCCAGTTGAAGGAGGACTTCGTTAGCATAGGGATGATGACAACTATGATGAATCGGCAAAGAAGACCTCTAATGCTTGGACAGCCCATTTAACTGATGGCTACTTTCACCATTTAACTGGTGGCTACTTCCTCTCAGAGATGAATGAAGGAATTCTGAGCCCTGGAATACTGGGGCGGGGGGTGGGGGGAAGTAGAATGAGGAACTTAAATAAATATCCCAAGTCCCATTCAGATGGTAAATTAGGTCATAGGATGCTATTCTCCCAGCTTGGATTTGAGGTCAGGACACGTCCAACTTCCTACCAGATGTATGACTGTGGGCAAATTGCTTCCTCTCTCTAAGGCCCTGTTTTTTCCTCCCCAGAAAAGGAGAATCACAAGGATTTCTGTTCAGGGACACTGGGACTACTCAAGGAAATCGTAGAATTACCAGGCTCGGCATAAAGGAAGCACCCAGTGCATGTGCTCTTCCTGGCCAAGGAGGAACATGGGGGATTTTTCATGTCCCTCTCCCACGTCCGTGGGGCTGAGCTGGCTCTGGCTCTCCCCGGGAGGGGACGAAGCCTCCCGCAGTGTGGGCTGGAGGCTGGTGACTTGTCCTGAACTGTGCTTTCAGCTACCCAGACAACCAGCTCTGTGACCCTGAGAAAATGATTTAAACCCCTCTGAAATTAATTGTCGTGTAACGTGGGTAAATAAATCCACACCGCCCCGGAGAGCTTGGAGGCGACTGAGCAGGTCAGAAGACACTGTGAACAACGGCACAACCTCCGCCCTGAAGAAGTCGTGAGCAACCTTTAGCAGTGCCCTGTGCCACTTTCCAGAAGGATCTTAAAAGAGGAGAAACCCAAATAGGGCACTTCAAACAGGAATTCATATCTACTGGAAACTGCGGGCTGCATGCCGGGTGTGGAGAGAGGTATGTTTAAGGGCAAGAACTTGGCATCTCTCTTGTCACATGAGGTCTTTGCTCACCTCTTCTTCCCCTTGGTCACCTTGGGCCAAACCCCAAGTCAACTCCAGCCTCCTCCCTTTGGAAGTCAGTGCCATCTTCATTTACAGTCAAGTTGGCCCTGGACAACTCAGAGTCAGGTTGGGGCAGGACATTTCATACAAAATACCCAAGCCCAGCTTCTATCTTACCCCTAGATTCTTGAGATGGTCTGGGGCAAAGGTAACCCTGGAGTGATTGTGCCCTCCGTGGGACATTGAGGAATGTCTGGAGATGTGTTTGGTGGTGACAAGACAGGAGCATCTTCAGGGCAGAGGCCAGGGATGCTGCTCAACATCCCATGTGCACTCCATGGCCCCCTACAATACAGATGGACCCGGCCCCCATGTCAGGAGCACAGAGGTAGAGAAACCCCATCCAGCCTGAGGCTCGATCATTGGTATGTTGCAAAGTCTCCCAGGTGATTCTAATGAGTGTCACTGGGTTAATCAAACACTGTGCAATTAGCCTTCAGGAATCAGACTCTTGGAGATAAAGCTGCCCTAATCAGCCGCTGTTATTAAATCATCAATAGCTGTGGTCAGACTCAACCCAGAGCTAAGAGCACTCTCAAGACTGATTTCCCAGTCCCTGCGGGGCACCCAGCAGCTCAGCCTTGCCAGGAATGGCAGATCCCCATCATGCACACCTCCTCCCTTTTAAGACTGGGACAGTTATGAGAAAACCGGGCTGGTGTGGCGACCCCACTTCCTGCCCCTCTGTGTCCCTGCATTATCCATCTGTCACACGGCAGCACACCAAGCTGATACAAGTTCCGGTCACTCATGGGCTCATATGACACTCAGAACCCCAAGAGTCAGTTTTAAGATCTCCAGTTCAGCCGGCGCGGTGGCACATGCCTGTCATCCCAGTGGCTCAGGAGGCTGAGGCAGGAGGATCCCAAGTTCAAAGGCAGCCTCAGCAACTGTGAGGTGCTAAGCAACTCAGGGAGACCCTGTCTCTAAATAAAACACAAAATAGGGCTGGGGAGGTGGCTCAGTGATCTGAGGGCCGCTGAGTTCAACCCCCCATACCGCTCCCCAAAATTCTCCTGTTCCCAGAAATCCAGGGGTTCAAATACTTGACCCGGAAGCTGCCCCGATAGTTCAGTGTTGGAATTAGGCCTGAACCCAGTGCTCCCCCGATCCTTGGTCCTCACCACCACACCACACTGCCTGCTTCTCCAGCTGGTGACTTGATGCCCATCTGGGAGGCTCGGGGGCAGGAACATGGTCTCTCCATCCTGCCGCATCTTTACTGTTTCCATTGATGGCATCTCACTGTCTTATTGACCTGCAGCCCAGACGAATTGCCAAAGGCATCTTGGAGCTACCGCAGAGCTGCGAACTCTCAGGAGGATGGAAAGAAACCCCCGTCCACCCCCATGCGCAGAGTGCCTGCAGGCCAGATCTGTGCCCCACGAAACACCCAAGATGGTCTCCGAGGGGCCAAGCGGAAAGCTGAGGTTAGAGGGTGAGCACCTCTGGTGGTGGCGAGTCTGGGGTGAGGCCCACGTGGGTTTACGGCAGCGCCCTGCTTCGTGGATCCCCCCTGTGCCCCGGACGCCGCCTCGCTTCCTGTTGATTGAGCGCCCAGTGCGGGCAAAGCGCCCTGAGCAGATCCCTGAAGACGGTGGCGGGGCGGTGTGTGTGCAAACAGCATTACACATGTCCTGAGCCTCGTAGCACCGTGTCACATATTGACGAGGACCATTACACGACTCCCAGCGAGCAGACGCCTAAGTGGAGCAGCTCCCGGGTTGGAAAGCCTGACGTGCGAGGGGACCCCGGCGCCCGGCTCCCTGCGCCCTGGTGATGCGCCCGCACCCGCGGGCCCCTGCCGCCCTGCCCCCGGCCCCGCGGAGCTGTGGAGCCCAGCGTGCCCCGTGCCTTTCTCTGAAATGATATTTTATTAAATAAACAAACTGGAGCCGTGGCCGTTGATTTATGAACAGTTCCTCACGTCTCACTTGTTCGACCCGCTGCGGATTTACGGCCCTGCATTAACCTCGTGAGCGCTGGAGACGTTTACTAAGATAATGTCGGCAGGAGGGAGAGGGGACTTTACAGCTGAGCAACAATTAGGAGATGCAGGAGGCACTGGAGGGGCTGGGTATTGGGGGTGCTGGGTGCGGGGTCCACAGCGACCTGCGTCTCCTGCAGGTTCCAGGGCGAGAATCAAGACCCACCCTCCCCAGCCGGCCGCACCTCCAAGGCCTCTCTGGAGTCTGGTTCCCACTTTGAGGGACCCTCATCAGCGCCTTGGGGTAGCAATCGGAAAGAGCAGAGGGGACAGCTGCCTGCCAGGGGACCCTGGTGCCCGTTTGCCCCGCCTTTCCTGACAGTGGGACCCAGAGTGCATCTTTGGGATTTGGAGGGCGCGGTCCTTCCTGCTCCGAGTGGGGGTGGTGCTGTCCAGGTCTCCCTGCAAGTGCTTTAGCTCAGGGAAAACAGAAAATAGGGTGGCCTTGGGGGTTTGGGAGGAGCTGGGAAGAGGGGGTGAGCAAGCTGGTCAGAAGATGGAGGGGGGTGGACAGGAGAGACGATGTATTGAACTACAAACTCCTGGCTGCATGTAAGAGCCGTGGGAAAGGAGCCTGGACCCAGCCAATCAAGGCCACCGCACTGTCACCAACTCCCCGGTGATGAGAAGGCACAGAGGCTTCTCACAGGATGGGTGAACACCAGCAGCATCGGCCTCATCTGGGGGCCCTTTGGAAACTGCTGGCTCTCAAGCCCCAGGCCCAACTTGCCGGAGAGAAACTAGCATTCCAACAGGATCCTTGCGCCATTCCCGTGGGCATCAGAGCTTGAGAAGGGCTGCCAAGTGGCACTTGACTCTCAGAAACGCCACCGAGTAGGTAGAGGAACTGCTCAGGTATTGCCTCATTTTTATAGGGGGAGAAACTGAGGCTCAGAGAGGTTGAGCCACCTGCCTGAGCGCACACAGCCGGGACCTACCCCAGGCCCTTCGCAGTCCTCAGCATCTCGCTCAGACCCAGGCTGGGAAGCCAGACACGGTGGTGGCAGGTGCTGGGGAGGTGGTTGTGGGCCGGAACTTAAAATGAGAGATGGAGAAAGGGCGCCCGGGGGAAGGGGATCTGTGAGCAGTTGTCAATTAGTCACCCGGCCTTCCGCAGCTGGCAGAGCGGCCGTCTCCGCTGCCACCCGCCTCCCTCCCTCCGCATCTGCCCTCTCTGCCTTCCCCTTCCAGAGCCTCCTTGAGATTTGAAACTCAAACAAGAGGGCATGAATAATGTAGCGCGATTGCTCCTCGCGTCTCCCCTCAATCCTCAGAGGGTGCGCGGCGCTCCTTGTCTGCCTCATTAGTGGCCGTTCAACCATTTGATTTCAGTAACAATGAGCGCACCTTCCTCGGAATTTTCATACCTATTTGCGTCACCGGAGTCAACACTGAATTTTTGAAACCACATGAAATTTTAATGGTGCGATCTGCATACTGAGCAGCTCTCTCCAAAGGCCCTGCCGCCCCAGCCCTGGTCCCAGCTCCAGGGGACGGGCGAGGAGAACTGCTGGAGACAGGGAGAGTCCCTGTCCCATCACGAGCCTGTTCCCACTCTGACAGCAAACTCCAGCTTCAGCATCTCCTGCCTGTGTGACCTGGGGGAAGCTGCATGGCCACTGTGACCCTCGGTCTTCTCCTCTACAAAATGGAGAACAGCCGAGTTACCCCTGCAGGGATTAAACGAGACAGCCCCTTACCTGGCACACGGTAGGCCACTAATGCCCAGGGGCTCTTCTGACAGTGGTGACGACAGGAAGCTCCCTCCCACCCTGCGCACCGCTGCGACTGGGCGCTTGCCAGACAGGCTCAGGCCTCTCCCACGGTGCTGCTCGCCCCTCTGTCCCCCGACTTCACAGCAGCACTTGCCCCCAGCTTCCCTCTGACACCCTCGATGGCCTAGAGAAGCCACTCCGCCTCGCTGAGCCTTGAGTTGTTCCCCTATGAAGCGGGGAGACGAAGTCCCAGCTTTTAGGGCCCTTGTTGGGGTTCGCTGGCCAGAGGCGGCGCTCTCCACTCGGAGCACACCTCCTGCTCGCGGGTTGGCGTCTCTGAACTCAGGGGCAGAGCCTCCCAGAGCCCTGAACGCTGATGCCATTATTTGTGTGGAGGGCATTCCTGAGGCGCGGGCCCCTGAGCCAGCCCGGGTTGCAGGCCGCCAGGCCCCTGGCTCTCACCGTCCTCACAGGACAGGGCTCCCAGGCGTGGTTCCTAAACGTGCTGGGAACTGGAGCCTCAGAGAGGTGACACGGCCTCTCCTGGGTCCCCTGGCTCCCTGGGAAGGAAAGGGAGGCTGGTTTGCATGGCCTGGCCTTGGGCCCTCTGCTCTGCCACCGCGTCCCCTCCTGGGGTCCATCTGAATAGCCGAAGCGGGCCAGGGAGATGGGGCCACCTGCCCAGAGCAGCAGAACCAGAACGTGGAGAGCTGGACCTGGAAGCCACATCCCAGGGACGGCGACCTCTGAGGCCCCCTGTGACGTTCCACCCTGGCAGGCAGCAGGCAGCGCAGTCCTGGTGGTGCCCAGCTTTGGACCAGTCCAGGGCAATGTGCCCTCGTGCCCAGGCGTCTTGCAAGTGGCTTCGCGTCTCCCAGCCTCCCTTTCCTCACCTGTGGAACCAGGCGACAATCCCAGCCTCTCGCGGGTGGTTTCAGGATTAAGTGGAGCAACGTCTAGAGTGAGCTCCCAAAGCGTCCCAAGACCTCTGAATGGGCGTGGTCACTGAGGATGGGCTGGCAGGGGCTCTGAGAGCTGGGCTGGCCACAGGACCTTGGCACTAAAGAGAGCAAGAAAAGAGCTGGGCACAGTGGTGCACGACTGCCATCCCAGCACCTGGGGAGGCTGGGGCAGGAGGATCTCGACTTCAAAGCCAGCCTCAGCAACTTAGTGAGGCCCTTACGCAATTCAGCGAGACCCAGTCTGTAAATAAAATAGAAAATAAGGCTGGGGACGGGGCTCAGTGGTCAAGGGCCCCTGGATTCAATCCCTGGTACAAAAAATAATTAAAAAAAAAAAAAAAGGAAAGAGACTTCCGTCCTCCCGGGCACCGGCCCCCGTGCTGTTGGAGGCCCATTACCTGCATTATCCATGGTCCCCGTCACCAACCAAGAGAGGAGTGGGCGCGCTGCCCCGGGTCTCACCACCAATGAAATGGAAGGAATTTCTGCTGAGGCCGGCGGCCGCTAACCTGCCAACCTGGGTGACAAAAATCCGTCCAGAGCGCGCAGGGGGAGGGGCTCTGCCGAGGGGGATGGGAGGGAGAAACAGAGATGGCCCAGGAGGGACAGTGAGACAGAGGGAGGAGGGACAGAACCACACACCCTGCTCAGCAAGAGGGCCTCAGGGGTGGCCTCTCCACCGCCCTCTCCATTCCTCTCCTCCGAGGTTGACAAGAAGATGGAGAAGGTGGCCCCGGCCCTGCCACTGAGAAGCCGCAGGTCTGGCCTTGAGACCCAGAGCTCCCAGGGGAGCAGAGCCTGGCCCTCCAGGGGACAAGAGGCTGGGACGCAGTCACGTGAGCTTGGTGAATTTCTAGCACACAAGTTTCCCCGACGTCCTACTGTGTGCTGTCATGGCCGACGTCCTACTGTGTGCTGTCATGGAGAGCAGCAGTAGACCCACAGGAGGCTGCATTGAATGTTCTCGAGAGAAGTCTTTAGTAATTAATTGTCATATTAAGTTGAGTCCATTCCCAGCTTGGAGCGAGAGTCATCCTGTGTAGGGCAAAACACTTTTATCACTTTGGAAGGATACCTCATACCTGTAAATAGCCACCCCCTTTCCTGCCTGCATTCCAGGGCTGTGGATTTCCTATTCTTGATATTTCATTTCAATAGAATTACACAGCATGTGGCCTTTTGTGTCTGGCTTCCTTCATGTAGCTTCTGACAAGTTCTTGCAGTGAGTATTCACAGCAACTTCATAAAATCAAGGAGTAGAGACAACTCAAATGTCGGTCAACTGGTAAATGGATAAGTAAGATGTGGTAGCTCCATGTAACCGAATATTACTCAGCCGTGAAAAAGGAGTGGAGTATTAATACATGCCACAAGGTGGATGAACCTTGAAGAAATTACTCTAGGGAATTAAATTTTTTAAATGATGTTTTTTGTCCTTAAGGCTATAGTCAGACCCCTGACTGACCCCACTCTGGTGTTCTCACCACCCACCCCCCAGAAATGCTGCCTGAGCAGAAAATTGAACACATCCATTGATGTCAGGCCAAGATGGCACCTGGCTCCTTGCTGGCTTTCCCCATGACCTTGAGGAGAGTCCCCCCAGACTTTAGGTATTTCATGTACACAATGGACTCAAGATTTGGCAAGTGTCAGTTATCTCTATGGAATAAACATCGGTGACCCCCTAAATTTCAGACGTTGAAATCTGAGGCCCCCATGTAAGACCCAGCCCCTCCCGCAGTCCATCAGGCACATCAGGTGATCAGCCCTGGCCTCTCAGACCCTGGCTGGACCTGGAGCTCACCGGGCCACACTCCCACTTCATAGATGACAAGTCCGAGGCCCAGGCCCTGGACTGCAGTCAGATGGTGGGCTGGACGCACCCCCCAACACATCGCTCCCCCTAACCCTCATAACCGTCCAGGGAGACGTGTCTCCCAGGCGTGACTCGTGAGGGACAGGAAGGGAAGGAAGCCACCACCAGGAGGTCGGGACACTCGACAGCGAGAAGATGACAGGAAGGACGAGCGGACGCACACGGCCAGCTCCTGATGCCACAGGGTGGCGGGGACCAGCCCTTGTGCTCCCACTTTCCCTGCGTCCTTGTCCCCAAGAGGGCCCTGGACAGGGATAAGCGGGGCTTCCCAGACCATGCTCTCAAGGGACCTCTGACCTTTTGGTGGCCACAGGGAAGCAAGGAGGACAGCATGAGTCACGGACAATAAAGACACAGACAAGGCACAGGAGGTGCCCCAAGGAGGGCCCGAGCAACGTGCTGGGGAGGGACAGAGGACAGAGAAATGTGGGCTGGTACTGAGGGACAGCTGGAGGAGGAGGAGGAGGGAAGCCCCCAGGAGCCGGGAGAGTACAGCCAAGGCAGGAAGTGAGCGCGTGGAACACTCAGAACACTGCGTGTCACCCAGAGACCCTCCAGGACCCTGTGAGCCAGAACACAGGGAGTACCAGGGAGCCACAGAGTGTTCTTGAGCAGTAGAGTAACGAGGTCCAGAAAGATCCCTCTGCATCTCTCTGCATTTCTCCATCCTGTCTTTCACCAGCATTAGTTGAGCACCTACTGTGTGCACTGCCCCACACTGCAGACCAGGGAGCAGGACCCACAGAGGAACAGGGATGAGCGTGAACAGCAGTAATTGGGCCCCACTTGCATCTCCTGTCCCCTGGCAAACGCTTCCCACCCAGTGTCAAATGTCCACCTGCTGGCCTGCATACTTGCATAAAAGTCTCTAGGAAAAAAAAATTGATTATATTCATTCTCTTAACCTCACCCCAACCCGAACATAAATCGTCTCTGTTTATAACACTTCTGGCATTTTGTGCATTTTGCCGAGTGACATAAAATGACAATAAATTTAGGCCCCACCAGCAGAAAAGTACCTAAAATGCCACATGTCACTAATATTGACAGGTTCTAAAAGTAAAACTTGGAAATGGTTCAGGAGACATAAATTAAAATAAAAATATATACTTTGTCCTTGAGAAAGAATCAGCTAAAATTAAACCTGGGTGTGGGTGGGATGTCCAGGAATGGGGGGGAGAAGAGCAGGGCCACCTCCCTCAGAACACAGCCACAGACTGGGAGGCCCACAAAGACCCGACGGGTCCCCAGTCAGCCTGTTCGGCCACTCAGGGCTGCAGCCACCTCCCTCTGGGTATCCCAGTGTGAACACAATTAAAATTCAGGTTCACTAACCACACTCAGTGCTCAAGAGCTATGTGTGGCTAGTGGCTACTGGATTAGACAAAAGATCTAGAACATTCCAGAAAGTTCTACTGGACAGCTCTGTCGCAGAGCAGGAAGCCACCTTATTGCTCTTCAGGGTCAGGGAGACCCATGAATTTCCTCTGCTGCTCCCCAGCCTCCTTCCTTCTCCCTCTCTCTCCTCCCCCTCCCCCTCCCTCTCCACCCCCCCATGTCTGCCTGCCCCCCCCCACCGTCTTTGTCTCTGCCTCTTTCTCTGCCTCTCCCCTCTCTCCCCTTCCTGGTTCTACTCTGGTCAAAACATCAGTGGACGGGTTTCAAGGGCCCTTTAGGGTTTGGAAACGAGAATCCAAAGCCCTGCAAATCTCCATGCTGCTGAGATCTCTGGGAGGTGACTCCAGTGTCCCTTCTCCCAACTTGCTATTTACAGGAAATACCATCTACCTGCCAGGCCTGGTTCTTGAGGGAAACCACCAGTTTAGTGACATACCATAGGTGCTCAATAGATGCACCCTTTTTCTTTCCCCTCTTTAATGACAAGTCTTCAGAGGTCACAAAAATCCACCAGATAAATCTCAGCCCCTTCAGCTCAGAACTTGAGCCACCGCATGTACTGCTGGCTTCTGCACAGAGCCCACTGCAGTCCCCGCTGCCCCCGCTGTCCCCTGAGGCCTCTCGGCCCAGCCTGGGTGCCCTGGGCCCTTTCCCCTTTGGTCTGTTTTAGCACCCCAGGGGAGGGACAGCTCAGAGCCTCCCGGATGGCTGCCACCGGCTTCCCAGAGAGCCCAAGAGCTAGTGGGGCTCACTGCGGCCCCGGGGTCCTGCTCTCAAACTCCGGCTGATTCCACCTGCGTGGTTCCCACATTCCCTCCACATCTATGGGGCACCTACTGCTTGCCAACCTGCTCTGCCCAGCTAGGCACAGAGATGGGTCAGGCACGTCCCTTCCTGGGGGACTCACAGTCTGACTGAGGAAAGAGACTGTCCCTGAGCCACTGTGACACGGGGTTCAAGGGCCTAGAGTACAGATGGCACAGGCTCCCCGCCCGAGAAGGGGGGCTTGGCTTGCAGTCCACCTGGGGGGGGGGGGCACAGGGACATCTGAAAGTGCCCCCCGGGGAGCAGGGCATTTGGATCCATGGGGCAGGGGTGCCACAAAGGATGTGGCAGAAGGAGCAAAGCCAGAGCAGGGTGGCAAGAGTCATTTGCTAGGACTGAGCTTCCCACCAGAGGGAAGAAGGGGTCAGGAGGGTGGAAGGGACCCTCCTTGTGGGTCACTAGGTCAGTCAGCTAGGGGCTGGTCCCCAGGGCAGGAGGGAGCCATAGAAAGCTCTTGAGTGGGGGAGAACACTGCTCCAGGCGCAGTTGGGGCATCTCCCCTCGGGAAGGCAGGAGGGTGGCGGGCAGGGTGGGTTAGGGGCCTGGGTGAGGCCGCCCTGGGGTGGGCAGTGCTGGGGACACAGAGAGGACGGAGGCGAGGGGCTGCCCTCCTCGGCCTGGCCCTCCCCCTCGCTGCCGGCGCCTCGGGCGCCTCCCGCCCCTGCTCCCTCCCCGCCAGCCCCGCTGCCTTCTGGCTGCACAATTTGCGGGGAGCATTATGTAAATGGGCTTTATGCAAATCCAGCCTCTCCCAGCCGCGCGGGCTGGACTCCTGAACTCTAATTAACTTGCCGCCGCCTAATGTGGCCCTCCCGCCGCTCCCCCACCCAGAAATCCGCTCCGGGCCGCGTCCCGGCGCACCCTCTTGGGGACGTGGGGACGTGGGGACGTGGGGACGTGGGGACGTGGGGACGCGGGGACGCGGGAGCGGTCGCCCCCCCCCCCCGGAGCGCGGGAGAAGGCAGCGTTTCAGCCCGTTGACACCCGAGCTCCAGCTTCCGCGCTGCTCCCAAATCAAGGCCGCCTCTCCCGCCCCGCCCCCCGTTTTATTTTTGCTGCTTCTAGAACCAAAAAAAAAAAAAAAAATCCCGTCCTGGGGAAAGTGGATGCGATTTTTCTTGAGTCTTTTCTCGGACCACCTTGGATCACCCTCTCCCCACCCACCTCCCAGGTCGCGAAGGCAGGGACTGGGTGCCCTCTCTCTCCAGGAAGGGGCCAGGCTGGGCGTTTTTCTTGTGATGAGCCCAGCAAGGGCACATCCAGCTCCGCTCCAAGGTCCATTTTTGTGAACTTATTCCCAAAGGTGCATTTTTGACCTGGACAAGACCTCAGCTGCAGGCCCCTCCGCCAGAGTCCAAGTTCAACAAGGGGCAGCCGACACTGGCAGAGACCGAGAGAGGATGAAGAAGTGGGGGGCTGGAGGGAAGGAGGCTGGGAAGAAGCAGAGGAGACTCCCAGGTCTCCATGACCCTGGAGAGCAAGAGGGTGGCTTCCTGCTCTAAGACAGAGCTGTCCCGTAGAATGTTCTGGAATGTTCTAGATCCTTCTGGAATGTTCTAGCCCCACGTAGCTCTTGAGCACTGAAGTGTGGTTCCTGCACCTGAATTTTAATCGTGTTTCCATCTGACCTAGACAAGACCTCAGCTGCACACATGCCTTTCATCCAGCCTCCCAGGCCCATGCAGCAGGGACGGTGCAGGTGCAGGCTCCCTGGTCCCCATGAGTGGCTTCCACCCAGCCTGGGCCTTTCTGCTCAGCATCCCTTTCCCCAAAAAGGCACCGCCAAAGAGCAGAGCCGCAGAGCCGTTTTTTGACAGTCTTGTGCGTGGCCTGCTCACTTTCAAGTACAGAACAAAGCTAAATAAAGGCTTTCCCAGGAAACAGGGAGGGATTGTGTTGTCAGCCCGTTCCTGCCACTGGGATCCCAGACGACGCTCCAAAGGCAGACTGGGGGGAGGCGCCGAGTGCCTCTGGAGCTGGGGGGCCGGGCGGCTGTGTTGAGGGCTTGATGCTGTAAACGGGGGTTTTGAAAGACGCAGCGTATCACGTACTTGCTGGAATTTATTCTGACAGCGCAAAGTGGGAACAAACAGGGGAGCGTCGGTCGATCATTCAGGAAATATCTGTCACCCCTAGTGCCAGGCACCGAGTACAAGAGACGTCTCTGGCCACAGAGCCTGGTGCCACCCTTCTCCGGGGCTGCAGAAGACCAAGATCCCCAGGTGCAAACAGCCTTCTGAGACCCATCTTCCCCCTGGTCAAACCCTCTCCCTCCTCCCAGGCCTCCTGGCAGCTGAACTGTAAAAAGGATCCCTGTTTGGAAGATTCAAAAAGCATGTCTTTCCTTGTTTTTTTAGTTTCGAAAATGAGGGACCTGTATTTGTGCGCAATCCTGAGGACCGGCCTTGCAGACAGGCTATGGATCTGGGAGAAGGAATATGGAGTCACACCCGGGTTCAAATTTATGATACTGGCGCGGCTTCAGTTCCCCAGCCTTTGTATTCTCATCTGAGAAAGGGGTATCCTAAGGTGGAAAGGGACTGAATGAGCAAAGGGGTGAAAATATCGCCCTTTCTCTGACAGGAAAACCATCCACGGAAGCTCTCGAGGCCATCCATGTCTCACTGGAATTTCCAGAACCAAGGTAGAAAACCAGGCTTGTTGGAAGAATTCCAAGATGAGAATGTTGTCACATCCGAAATATCACTGAAGCCAGGTGCGGTGGCCCATGCCTGTCATCCCAGCAGCTCGGGAGCCTGGGGCAGGAGGATCGAGAGTTCAAAGCCTGCCTCAGCAAGTTAGTGAGACCCTGTCTCTAAATAAAATATTAAAAAGGCCTGGGGATGCGGCTCAGTGGTTAAGTGACCTGGGCTCAATCCCCAGTACAAAAAAAAAAAAATCACGGAAGACAATTTTGGAAAGCACTTTAATCTGACCCTCTTAACCCCTCTGAGCCTCAGTTTTCTAAGTGATAACGTGAAAATAATCAAATCAGCTGCCTCGCAAAGGTCAGTGGGTTAGAAAGGTCTCAGTACCAGGTGGATCACAGTTTTAGCCCTGGACCAGGAACTCAGACATAGATGCACCTAATTATACTCAGTGACAGGGAGTTCTTTTTAATCAATCGATTAATTAAAAATTAATTTCCCAGTTTCTCTACGGGCTTTCCTTTTTTACCCCTCTAGGTTTTATGAAATATGATTTAAACAGAAATATTAGATTATGTCTTAATTTCTACTTCAGAAGAAAACCACAATAAAAATGTTTTAAAGATGGTAGAAATTAAATGAGTGTGTTTGCTCAACAGAAGACAAATCACTCTCCCTGAGAATGAGCACTCAGACTTTCATATGCACTGAGATTTATATCCGGATGCCCCAGACTCAGCTTAAATAGATAGAAGACACAGCCAGGATGTCATTCTTGATGAATGACGAATGCTGGGATGTATATGGTCTACTTTATAATTAGGAGAGTCTTCCCACAATACCTTCCCAACCCCTCTTTGCTTTGGAATTTTTATCTCAGGGACACCAGAAAACCCCTACAGGTGCCAATGTAATCCTAGTTTACCTACAGCAGTCAACCCCACCCTAAGGTATTATTCAGTCCTGCCATTCACCAGAAGGCCTCCCCTGGCATGCCATTTCCTATTAAGGGGGGCCGTGACTTGTGTTAAGAAGGATTCTGACGTTTCGATTAAGCACAATGCTGAAGAGTGTTTTCTTGATTAGTGATGTCTGCTGTGGAACTGGGTGGTGGCCAGGGCACATGTGCCTGGTGTTTGCTAACCCCAAGCCAGTAAAACCCCTGCAGAGGATAGTCAGACAAGCTGAAGATCAGAGAGGGAAACCTATTCGTCAGGGTCACACAGCAACTTAGTGGCAGAGCTAGAACTAGAATAAATATCTCCTGGCTCCGTGCCCAGATCTCTTTTCTCTCCTTTGTACACGTTCAGGTTCTTCATCAAGGCCCTGGGGTATCTTATGGAACAGTCATAACGCCTGGCATTTGTCATGTTACTTACCCTCCCCCACGCGGTTCCAAAGAGGTCTGCAGTGACCACACATGTTAGAGAGGAATGGACACATCAGAAGAGGATTAAAATAAAATGGAGAGGGTCAGCCGAGCAAAGGGAAACTGAGAAATGAAATAAGATGATGTCAAAGGGAAACTTGGCACATAAAAACACGGTCCCTGTGCCGTTGCTAGGCAACGGGTGGCCAAAGCAGAGAAGCGGGAGGAATGGAGGGCTGGAAGAGGAAGAATTTAGCCAGTTGGTCAGAAGAAGCCTGTCCTTGGTGTGAGCCGTCCTTCCCTCAGGGCCTCTTGCCCAAGACAGCCGTCATGCCATGCCATGCCACCAAGACATGTCACCAAGATGTGTCACCAAGGAAGTGAGCAATCTGGATGCCGTTCATCCTTGCTCTGTCTCTCAGGGTGGACGACGTGGACAAGTCTGAGAGGTCAGAACTGCAGACGTCAAGGTCACCAGTGACCGCCACATTTCCCGACCCCAGGGCGGGTTCCACGGCTCGTCCCCCTGGACCTGGTCAGTACGGGATGGCTGAGGGGGGCAGCCACGTTGGGCTGCTCTGTTTTGTTTTGTTTCCTCCTAAGACAGCCCAAGTTCTTGGATGGCCTGTGTCAGGGACAGCCCTGGTCGGGAGCCCCTCCCTCCTCCAGTGGCCAAGGGTTGCGGGGTCCAGGGCTCCGCAGCAGGTGGCCCTGCAGAGGCCTCTGCCATGGCTGGTGACTCCTCTCCCACCCTGACCTCTCTCCCTGCCCTAGATTCGCGTGCTCACGACCCCTGGCCATCTCTGTCCAGATGGACCCCAGGGGACCTCAAACTGCTCCTGCCCATCACCCGCCCTGGATGACCCCCGTCCCTTCTCTGTCCTCACCACCTCCGTCCCCTGGCATCCTGGTCCAACCAGTTGCTTAGGTGCCAAATCTAGGACTCGACCTTTGGCTCTTTCCCTTTGTCACACCCAATACCCAGTTTGTCAGCAGGTCCCTGCAGCTGGGCTACAAAACCTACCTCAACGGCGTTGGCCTCCCCCCTCTACCCCAGCCCAGGGTCCCCGGCTCTTCCTTTCCCACCTGGATGCAGGAAGGCCTCCCGGCTCTCTCCTGCCCCCTACAGGAGGTTCTGCGCACAGCAGCCAGCCCATTACCTGGGAAGTGTCACAGCCCAGCTCAAGGCTCCCAAGGGCCCCCATCACTGGGAAAGGCGCGTCCTGGCTGGGACCCACTCTCCTGCTGCCCGCCCCTGGCTCACTCTGTACCATCTCCAGAGCCACTGTCCTGTCGGGCTCCTCACTGATGCTCCCACGTGCTGAGGTCCCTCTTCCTGTAGGTTGGCGTGGACCAGTCTCTCCTCCCCAGACGGCCCCTGGTCAACCTGCGTCCACGACTCTACGAGATGCCGCTTCCTGCAGAAGGC
The DNA here is from genome assembly GCF_048772815.1 of Callospermophilus lateralis. Lineage (NCBI taxonomy): Eukaryota > Metazoa > Chordata > Mammalia > Rodentia > Sciuridae > Callospermophilus > Callospermophilus lateralis. The sequence continues at coordinate 115,124,358 of NC_135305.1, read as the reverse complement.
TCCCAGAACCCCCGATTTTAAATAGACCCTCCCACTTCCCCTTGGCCCCCTCCCGCTTCCCTGCCTCCCCCCAGCATCCTCGGGGCCCCCACAAGAGCCTCCTTCCCCCCCTCTCCTGCATCCCCCCACCCCAGAACTTCCTCCCTGAGAGGCCTCTTGTCCCACCTGCACTGCACTCCACAGAGCAGGGACATTCACCTCATCGCTGACTGCTTTGTCCCCAGTGCCCTGCACATAGTAGGTGCTCAGTGAGCACATGCTGCATCAGTGACCCTCTAAAGGCCGGGCCTACTGCGTGGGACTTCTTCAGCCAAGAACTGCAGGCAGATGGGCCGCTGGGTGAGCTGGGCTGAGGGCTGACAGGACATGGAGTGGGGCCTGTCTGTCCCCTTGGCCAGGGCCACCAGGGACACCCCTGTGATCTCCACAGCATCCCCTTCATCCTAAGTGTCTCCCCACAGTGTCAGCTGATCCTTTGAATACCACCAGGAAAAAAAAAGAAAAAGATCACTATCGTCAAACCCCGACAAATTGCTGAAGGGCCGAGCAGACCCGGCCAATTTACAGCAGGTTCTGACTTTAATCATGTTTTGTCTTAGATTTGGCCCTAATTATAAATCATTCACAACTGTGGTTTAAACCATAAGCAAATCTTCCGTGGCATCTTATTATCTACTTAATATCGCGGAGAGAAAGATTTACGGGATCGCCTTCTGGGAATTAAGCAAAACGAGGAAACTTTTAGGTGCGACTAAAACACATGAAAATGATACTTTTGTCATAAAAACGCTGATGGATCCACGATTATTGTAAAACTCTGGAAACTGCGCCGGTGTCCACATAAATCTGTAATTGGCTGGATTTATTCTTTTTCAACATACGATATTTCCTGCGGTTTTGACCACCGTGGTCGTCCGAGCCCCTCAGATTTACTGTGGTTTTAACTTAATGAACTCCACGGAGCTGATGCAGGTAGGTGAGTGTGTGCGTATCTGTGTGGGTATCTCCTTAAGATGTGTCCCCGAAGTCTCCGTCACCTGTCAGTGGTTAGCGTTTTACTCCAAATATCATTCTTTAAATATTTGAAGAGAGCACACTTTGCCAGGTGAGGTCAACACCAAGGGCAGGAACCGGTCCCGAGCCACATCTCCAGAGCCACTGTCCTGTCGGGTGGCAGCCCAGGGGATGAGGATGGCTAAATGGTCATGAGCCAAGGGGCTGCTTCACCCTGGGAACCTACCCCACCCCTCAGCCTCAGTTTCCACATTCGTAAAATGGGAATGATTATCCTCACCGCAGGCCCCCGTGAGGCCCCGGGAGACTTACACGAAAAGATGGACGTCCGATGGTCCACACAGGGCTGGTAAGCAGCAGATGAGCCTTCACGCTGTGGATGCACCTGGGTGTGGGGCCGGGCTGCAGGATGGGTGTGGTCCAGGCAGGATCCTAGCTGTCAGAGGGAAGGGCCAGCCCAAGCCCAGGGGGCACCAGGCCAAAGGCCAGAATCATCTCCTCACCCAGTAGGACCAAGGAGGTGGTGGGTCTAGTCCAGACCAAAGCCACAGAGGGACAGACAGCCAAACAGTAATTCAGATCTGAAGTATAAGAACAGCAGCCGCACTTACCAACGAGCACCAGCTCGGCACACCCTGCTCAATTCTTCACAGACTTTTTGCTAAAGCTCAGCTGCAACTACTCAAAAAAAAAAAAAGAAAAGAAAAGAAAAATTGAACTCAGGGCACTGGACCACTGAGCCCCACCCCAGCCCTATTCTGTATTTTATTTAGAGACAGGGTCTCGCTGAGCTGCTTAGGGCCTCCCTGTGGCTGAGGCTGGTTTTGAACTCGAGATCCTCCTGCCTCAGCCTCCCGAGCCACTGGGGTGGCAGGCGTGCACCCACTGCGCCCCGAGACCACTCAGATTTGAAATAGGAAAGTGAAGCCTTCGGGGATTCGACCTGCCCAAGGTCACGGAGCGAACAGGCAGCTGCCCTGAGACTCCAAACCCTGTCTCCTAGGTACCGACCGTGGCGTCCCCGGGGTCCCTGGTCCCACAGGCACTGCAGCAGCTGCCGCCCTCCTGGAGCCAGGCATCCAGAGCTGGGGACTCTTTGGAAGGCTAACCCAGGGGATGAGGTCCCAGGGGCCCCAGGAGGGTCTTCCTGTCCCACAGCGAGGTCGGAGGGCGGCGTGGTGCGGTGGGCGTGCCATCCGCCCCCCGTGGGGCCTGCACTGTGTTAATGGTGGTTTATTTTTCTTGCTTCGTGTCTTGTGGCCTGTCAAATTTATTTCGGGAGGGCCTACTCGGAGTCACGGACCCATGGTGTCTGTCTCCCGTCGCCCGGGTCAAGGCCAAGCGACTCTAGACGCTGGACTTTGCTGAGAGGAATCCAAGCCAGGGGCTGAAGCGGCGGTTGGTGTGCAGCTCCACCTGCAGAGACAGGGCCCGCGGCTCCTCCCCCTTCCTTCTCCCTCTCTCCACCCTGACTTCTCCCTCTGTCTCTCTCTCTGTCTCTCCTCCTCCCTCTTTGCTTCAGTCTTCTCTCTCTTTCAACCCCTCTTCTTTCTCTCGTCCTTTCTCTCCTTCCTCTCCTTCTTCTCTTTTTTCCTTCTCTAGTCTTTTCTGTCTTAAACTATACCCAGGATTTTTTTTAATCAGGGATTGAACCCAGGGGCCCTCCACCCCTGAGCCCCTCCCCAGCCCTGTTCTGTGTTTTATTTAGAGACAGGGTCTCCCGGAGCTGCTTAGGGCCTCGCTGTGGCTGAGGCTGGCTTTTGAACTCATGATCCTCCTGCCTCAGCCTCCTGAGCCTCTGGGATGACAGGCATGTGACACAGCCCACGGCCCAGATTTGGTTTTTAGTCAGGGACACTAAGGCCAGCAGATTGAGAGCCAACTCCCTCACAGGCCCAAGGCCCAGGGTTCAATCTCCTGCACCACCAAAAAAAAGAAAGAAAGAAAAGAAAAGAAAGAAATGACACTCAAATGACAGCCCTGTGCTCACTCTGCAGGAGGGGAGGAGCTGCTCCATGCCACAGCAGGCAGGGGGACAGGCAGGGGACAGGCAGGGCCACACCGGCCAGTGGCCGGCAGCAAGCACAGACCAGAGGTTTGACGGGTTTTGTGGAAGTTAGGGGTGGGGTAGGGTAGGTAGATTTAGGACTGGCTGGTTGAATGATTCCGGGGAACTCTGGGCTGTGGCAGGGTCCCTAGTCCCCTGGGCTTGGGTTGTCTTAGGGGAGGTAAATAGTGTCCTGCAGAGAGGGGTCTGAGGAACGCAGGCGGACGGGGGGCTGCGCGGCAGAATAGGGACAGGTTGGCTGTAGGAATCAGCAAACCCCGGAGTAGGTCGGGCCCTCCCTGGTCCCAGATGCTCACGCTTCCCAAACTACAGAAGGTTCCTAGACGCGGTGGCCACGGCTGCCTTTCCGCCCTGCTCTCTTCCTCCCCCTCTTCCCCCCCACCCCCTGCCTCCCAGAGCCTCTTGCAAAGACCCCAGCGTCATAAAAGGACCCAGGCCGAGCCGAGAGCCATCCGCGAGCCAGAACCTCATTTGGGGCCCCAGATGTGCTTCTGACACCGAGGAGAAGCCCAGCACCGCTGGCCGGGCCCTAGCCCTGCCCCTCGGCTCCCGGGCCCACACCCAGCTTTCTCCCGACACGGGTGACCGCCACGTCCTCGCCCCTGAACCGTCCCGTGGGCTGGTTGTTTTGCCCGGGCCTAGAATTACCCAAATCCCCTTAACGACACGTCTGCAAATGAGGACAGTGGAAAAAGGCAATAATTGTGACAGTAACTCACGGGGCCAGGCCTGACACGTCTCTAATTGCCTGCTAAAATTGTCGCTGTCTCCTAAAGTGCAAATTATCACCCGAAATGACAAGAATAATGAATGAGAGGCTCTGATGTAATGCAACAATTAGTCCTCAAAGACACTGTCTAATATGGTAATTCAGAACACCCACTCCTTGTTATTAAGTGCCTGATAATTATTTAATTATCTATCTGCCAGCATGATTTACTTGGTTTATTTAGCTGCAGATGTGGGTAGGAGCTCTCGGGTTTAAGGTCACAGCGAGCTGGCCCCTGCGATGGCCACCGTGGGTTCTTCGGGGGCTGGAGGCGGCTGCCTGGCTGGTCCCCTCCTGGGCGCTGGCAGTCTGGACCCTGGGTCACAGAGTTCCACCGGTGGCCCTGACTCAGGGCTGCTCTGGGGCTGAGGACCTTGAGGGCCGGCGCTGCGGGTCCCTGAGTTCCCTTTGTCCGTTGGACCCTGAAGAAGTACACAGGGGACTCGGGCAGCGGCCACCCAGAGCCCCATGGGTGCCCTGGGTTGGGCTCGGAGCCAAGTCTCCCACACAAGCATTTGCTCGCTTAATCCACGCTCGATTCCATGCCAAGACAATGAGTGTTGGCATGTGACAGGAGGAAACTGAGGCTCGAGAGGTGACGTCACTTACCCGAGGTTCTTGGTGAGTGAGCCAGGGGTGGCCCAGGACAGGTCTCTCTGTCCCCATAGCAAGTTGCTACGCCCTCCTGCGCACTGACAGCTGCCAAGGCCATAGTGTCCCCAAATCTATGGGTCTTTTCAGGGCCAGTGCACACTCAGCAGAGTGTGGGTGGGGACAAAGGAGGGCCAGGGCCATGGTCTCCAAATCACACAAGGGGGACGGGAGGAAGAAAGGAGGCCCCTCCCCCCGTGCTGGACGGAGCTTCAGAAGCCACCAGGAAGACGGACTTGGGGCCCATCTGGGGGACCGCGTCACTGAACGTGCCCCGGCCAGTGTTCCAACCTCTCAAGCCTCCGTGTCCTCTTCTGCAAAGCAGGGACGATCCAAGTGTCCCTGGGCCCACCTGTCAGAAGCACCCTCACCGGGGACAGAGGGAAGCTGGTCTGGAACCCAAACAGGCAAACAAGCTCTGGTGTCCCACAGCCCAGCAGGGCCACCGCAGCTAAGCCACCCTCAAACAGCTTCAGGAGGGGACAAGAGTGTTCCCAGCTACAAAGAGGTGACATGTTGGAGACTCTAACGACCCCGTCATGGAACACATCGGGAAGTGTCACACCGTCCCCCATCAACAGAACCATCACTGTGTGTCGATTAAAGGTAATAATAATAATGTGCCCCCCGCCACCCGGCACCCTCCATTCTGCACCCGTCGGCTTCCTCTGTGATGGGTCTGCGTGGGGACTGTCCTGTGGCTTTGTCACCCCACCCCCCCACACACGCTGGGGTCCTCAGCTCTGCGTGGTGACCAATCTTTGTTTTCTGCACCTGTCCTGTTCCCTGAGCTCCACAGTGTGGCCCAAAATAGACCCTCAGTAAACACCTGGACAGACCAGGCCCCGGGCTGCAGGCCAGCCCCTCCCTTCACCTGAGGCACTCTGCCCGTCACTCTGTCCCTACTGGTGTGTGCCTGTGGCATAGCTGCAACTTGCAGAAGATAGTGACTTCCTTGCTCTGGCGTGGCCGCCCACAGACCCCCAGCTTCCGACAGCTTCCCCGTCCACCCAGGTCACCTGTCCCAGATGACCCTGCGTCCCCCACGCTCACCCTTTCTTACCACTTCCCATTTCTGGGCACAGTGGTCCTGCTTCGGTCCTCCAGGCGGGGGCCGCATGGCCGGCGGGCTCTGCCCTCCACTGGAGCTCTCCAAGGCGGGGCAGAGGGCAGGCTGGGAGCTGACCCCACCCCCACCCGGGAGTCACCTTCAGGAGTGACCGGCAGGAGCTGGGACCAAACAGCCCAGCCCCTCCAGGTCCCTGCAGTGGAGCTGCTACTGGTACCTCACCCACGGGTCCCTGGGGAGGCCAACGCACCCACCCCAGCCCAGCTGCTATGAATGTCGGTTGCCAACGCCATCGCCAAGAATCGCCCGACCAGAGACACCGCACCTAGAGAGGGTGCAAGGGCCTGTCCCACCCCAGGGTGCCCGAGGCCACTAATACAGGAGTACTGAAGGATGAGCAGGGTGTGGCTCAGAGGCAGAGAGATTGCCTAGCTCACACCAGGCTCTGGGAACCATCCTCAGCACCACACACAAAAGAGATGGAAGGCCAGGTTTGGGGTTTTTTTGGTAGGGAGGTTTCTAGGATTGAACTCAGGGGCACACTACCACTGAGCCCCATCCCAGCCCTATTTTGTATTTTATTTAGAGACAGGATCTCCCTGAGTTGCTTAGCATCTCGCTTTTGAACTTGCGATCCTCCTGCCTCAGCCTCCCGAGCTGCTGGGATGACAGATGCGCAACACTGTGCCTGGGCAGTCTTTTTGCTCTAGAGGGTGACACCTCTGTCCACACTCCAAAGCCCTTTATGGGATCAGCTAGAAGCTAAACTTCAAGCAAACCCACATCTTTTACTAGCTCAAGAAAGGCTGGAATCCGCTGCTGCATCTCCTGGGCACAGTATAGTATGTGTTGATTTAGCAGATGAGCGCAGGGAGGAGCGAAGGAATGCCACGCAGGTGCAGCCCGCAGGAACCCCAGCCCAGTGCCTCAAATCAGCGCCAGAATGCCTTTCTCCTACGCTGTCAGCCAGTGAAGAGCCACAAGACTGAGGTCCATCAAGGTCCGGTTGGGAGTCACAGTCATCCTGTTCTTGTCACGGATCCACCGAGGGACTTGGGTCCTGGCGCTGTGGGTCTCCGGGTTCCAACCATCAAGTGACAACAGCAATCTTTTCCCACCTTCTCTTGCAGCTTCCACATGCCGGACATTCGCGTTGTGTGAGATTTTTAATTTGGAAACAATGTTAGACCAGCAGGGAGTTCGCAAAGCCGAGTCCCCGCGCCCCCGGCCCGAGGGTCGCGGGCTCAGCTGGCGGGTGGAGGTGTGGCGCTCCTGAGGATGACATGTCACGGGGCTTAGCAGGCCTGGGGATGACAAGTCACCGGGCTCAGCAGGCCTGGGGATGACAAGTCACCGGGCTCAGCAGGCCTGGGGAAGGGGCGGCCGCGCACACAGCAGCCTCGCCCCTCTCCATCTCTGGGCGCGGGGCGCACCCGCAGTTCCTTTTATTTGCGGTCTGTCCCCCTGTGCCACCGCAAACAAGAGGCTTTATAAATATTTCAAACGCTAATAATTTGTGCCGTCCCTGCTTAGACTTTTAAATGAATCTAAGAGCATTTCTCTTCGAAGAACCTGCCAAGCGGCAGGCGGGGGAAGAAATACCACTGCTCCCGACTGAGATGGTGCTTGATGGAGCGGAGGGGCCGGGGCTGCGGCGGCAGGTGCCAGGCGCCCCCGTTCTCCCACCCGCCTCCCCTGCACCAGTATCTGCTTCTGTGAAGCTCTGCCCCACAGGGCGACGGTCCGCCTACACGGTCCCTGGTTGGTATTTTAAGAGCTTTGGCCTTGCAGTTGGATATTCCTAGGCTCAAATCCCAGTGCTCGTGCGCTGTGTTGCCTTGGGAAAGTGGCTTCACCTCTCTGAACCTTTGTTGCCTTTTCCATTGAAAGATCGCATTTAATGGTGTGTACATACCAGAGCCCAGCAGGCCACCGCTCAAGGCACAGTAGCTAGTATTTGCCTACTGAATATTTCCAAGGCCCTTAGAGTGGCTCCCATACAGAAGTGAATTTCTTGTTCACATAAACTACCCGATGAGATTCCAAATTGATTCGTAAAAATCTTCCTGGCCCATGTTGAGGGAGCTCTGCTGTGGCTCTGGCTTCAGGAAGGTTCTGGGCGCCCAGACTCAGCAGCATGGAGAGGTGCTGTCATCCAGTCTGAAGCTCAGGGGGCAGAGGCGATGTGGGAAACACAACCCATAATAAGTAGGTGAAGTCCTCACAGGAGGAAGAACAGACGACAGGGGAGGAAGGCTTTCTAGAAAGCAAACTAGATCCCGGCAGCCTGCCCTGAAACCCTCCGGAGGCGCCTCACTGTCTGCAGAATCAACTCCTTCCCCAGATGCCCAGGCCCACAGGGTCCGGCCACTGCCACCCTCCCCAGTCTGGTCCCCTTCTCTCTGCCCTTTGACCACTGGGGGTTCTTTTCTACAGACCACCATCCAGGAGTGATCATGGAATTCACCTCCCAAATCAGGCCACGTTGGAAAGAGCAAGGCGAGCCAGGACAATGGGGGCCATCTGGGACGGGCTGGGAGGAGTGGCTGCTGAGTGCCATTGGCCCCACCACAGGGCCTTTGCACATGCTGTTCTCCCTACTCCTCAGTTATCTGGCTGACTGGTCCTGAGGCTCCAGCATCACTTCCTCTTTCTGATGCACCCGTCCATTGTCAGATCCTAGAAACTGTTTTCATCTAAGGTGTTCATTTAAATTCCTAAACAGATGCTCAGTTGTGCATGTATTTGATTATAATCTCTCTCTTTCTGACTAAACTATAAGCTCTGTGATATTAAGAACTGGGCCTCTTCTTGTCCACACCTGGCACATAGTAAGCTCTCAATAAACGCTGGGGTATATGACTGCATGCTGACCTCTGTCTGGAGAGGTCAAAATGGCAATCTTTCAATGTGACAGGACACCCCAGCATGGCCCAGAAGAATAAGCATCAAATGCAATTACACCAAAAAGCAGAGGAACAGCATCTTGGTGAGGGAGCTGCAATCAGTAAAAGATCCTGGACTGGGTCTGGCATGGCTGGAGATGGCTGCTGAGCTGGCCTCCCTGTCTCTCCCTGGCTGTCCGTCTCACTGTTTGATCTCTCTTGCACCAGGATGCCATTGCCAAGAGTCCTCCCTCTGACTTGACTGCCAGCCCCTGGATCTCTGGAACCGTGAGCTAGGAGAACCTCTTCTTTATAAAACGCCCAAACTCAGGTATTTTGTTACAGTAACAGAAGACAGACTGACACAACAAACTAACGGATGTGGGTGAACGTGCTCGCCTGATTCCACGTTCCACGACAAGAGACACACATTCCCTCGTTGGAAGTGCCGGGCCATCTGCACGGCTGTCACTTACATGAATGGCCCCGTGGGATCAGCTTGGACACCGCCATCTCGCTGGTTGCCAGGCTGCCTCTGGCAGGAGCAGCAGCCAAGGTCCCTGGATTGAGGCTCGTGTCTCAGCCGCAGTTGCCGAGCTCCGTCTGCAGACAGCTGGCTCCCGAGTCAAGGGCTCCGGGCCGAGGAGCCAGGGCTGACCCCTTCTTCAGGGCAGCCTGGCTGTGGGTCGGGCAGTATGAATAACGCTGCACTGACAGCCAGATGGACCCTGTGCCCGGCTGGCAGGGCTGCCTCTGTCTTGCCAGGGACAGCACTGAAAATAGAGTCTCAGGGACAGGGAAGGACCCAAGGAGTCCTCTGTCCTTCTCCTGAGTCTGGTGTGGCCTCCCGTAGCTCATCTTAGCTGGGAAGGTGCCTGCTTTTTCCTTTCTTATGGGTCTCCACAGAGCAAAGAAAGTCTTCTCAAGACGCTCTTCTCTTTCTCTTTTGGCACTGGTTCGTGGTGTGTCAAACCCTCTGGTCAGACCGGGTTCAAATCCTGGTTGAGCCACTCACAGGCTGTGTAACCACCGGCAAGACACTGAACCTCTCTGAGCCCCAATGTTCCTCACTGTTAAATGGAAGATGAGATCAGTGAGCAGCTCAAGGGGTTTGGTGTGAGTTTGGCGGGAATAAGGATCACAAGGAATGCTGCAGGGATGGGAAGGATGGTTTGGGAGAGGTACTAACTACATGGCAAGAGCACACTACCCCCTTGGCGTGTGCGGGGATGGTGAGAGTCGCACCTCGGCCTGGGCGGGGGCGGTTCTGTCTGGTTCCAGGGGTTCATAAGACCCCGTCCCCAGGGCCACTCCAGCACCAGCCAGTATACCCACTTCCCAGACCAGTTTAATGGGGGACATGGGACTCGGGGGTCAGGTCTCAAGTCCCCATGTAATGAGGCTGGAGACCAGAGAGACCAAGGGAGGCCGGGAAAACAGTAGGTGTCTAAGGGTTGTGGTCATCAACAAGCGTTCAACCCTGATTGATGAATCATATAAAATCACACTGCTCCAGATCAACCAGGCTCAGGCTCATCTGAAGTAGAGAATCGTAGTGAAGTAGAAGACAGATGTTAGAGCCAGGCGCGGCGGTGCTCACCTGTCATCCCAGCCGCTCGGGAGGCTGAGGCAGGAGGATCGAGAGTTCAAAACCAGCCTCGGCAATTTAGTCAGTGAGACCCTGTCTCTAAACAAAATGCAAAATAGGGCTGGGGATAGGGCTCCATGGTCAAGTGCCCCTGGGTTCCATCCCTGGTACCAAAAGAAAGAAAGAGAACAAGATGTTGGCTACTCAGCCGTGAGGCCCTTGAAAAAGGAGTGCCTCTTTCTACAGGGTGTCCACAGGGTGTCCAGAAGAGAGGTCTCCCATGCTGGTTCATAAAAGCTACTGTCCCTGCACCACAAATGGAAAAGATACTGAGAAAGGAAATTCAGGAGAACGAATTTTAGTAGTGTTGTGGATGATCGCGGTGAGTTCCCTCCAAAACTCATATTGAAAGTCCCCGTTGTGGTGGTCGGGAAAGGTGCTGAGGCCTTAAAAATGTGTTTGGGTTGTGACAGGGGAGCCCTCGTGACTTTGTCTTGGTCATTCTCCACACTGGGTGCCAGAGACTAAAGGGTGGATGATATCTTCCTCTTGCCCTAAAGGAACTGATAATGCCAGTTCTTGGGGAACTGGATTCAAAGGGCTGTCATAGTCAAGCCCACCACTCATGTTCGGCCTTTTCCCATGCCCTCTTGTCCTTCTACTTGAAGGAGCATTAGGTCTTCATTAGAGGCCAAGCAGAGGCAGCACCCTGCTCTTGGGCTTCCTGACCTCCAGAACAGTAAGCCAAACTAGACCTCTTTTCTTTATAAACTCCTAGGTTTCAGGTACTCTGTTATAGCACAGAAAATGGACTAGTCCAATTAGATGTTTATTGAAACACAATTCCAGTCCCAGGGTGAAGTGCTTTACATGTATCAATTCAATATTTATCCCTAGAGTTCCTACAGTATTCCTCACTTTATGAACAAGGAAACTGGGCGCCAGAAAGGGAAAATGACTTTCCCAGGGCAGGTAATTAGGAAGTGTCAACCCCAGGGCCTCTCTGTGAGTCCTGCTGAGCATCTTCCTCATTTAGGCCCCCACATGGGGTACAATACCACCAACTCTCCAAAACCAAATAAGTTTCTCAAACACCTTCTGGTCATTCACAACAGGGACGGGCAGATAGGTTAGGCGTTCAGGGCCTAGGACAGATGAAGCCCATAAGACAGCATTGTGAGGATCAGGGGGCCAGAGAGGGAAGGAGATGAGCAGGCAGAGGTTCTACTCCCTGAGCCCCAGCATCCTCACACCTGCTACTTCAAGAGGTGGGAACAGAGTCCAAACCCACCTTCCTCAATCAGCAGTCACCAACACGGTGCCCTGAGTCCTCTGAATGGAGTCTCATTGCGTGGTGGGAACATCTTGCCCAGGGGATCATGTGGCCTGGACTGGCTTGTACGGGGTTAGCCTGGGTCATCTTGGCTGAGAAGTGGCCATCGTATCGAGTTGGTTCCTGGGGTTGGGATGGTTTTGTGAAATAAACCAATTTGAATTGAGTTGAGCCATGTGGTGGGGAGGTTGGGATGGGTGGGCTTGTGAGGGTCGATTTTAGTTGAGTGGACGCCAGTGGAGTTGGGTGCCGCAGCCCGGCTGGCTGGGCAAAATAACCGGCAAGGGGGGTGGGGGGGGCGGGTGACAAGCAACTTGTGTAGATTGATGCAGCAGGAGTGGGAGCCGTTTACTGTAGGGCAGGAGGGGTCTATATACCTTCCACGCGGCTTATCTAATTAGCATAAACTAGATACAGCAGTCCACCAATCAGGAATCTCCACACGAAACGGCTCGCTGGCCTCACTTCACAAACCACTCCCTCTGCAAAGTGCCAGGCGCCATCCTGACTTGTTTACAGACCCTAACAGTTGGGAGGAATGGATTTGGGGGGTTAGCTGGTTGGGCCTGGGCCTGGATGAAACCGGTTTTCAGTCGTCTATTTTAAGCCAGTCTTTCTAGTGTGGATCCGTTTCCTGTCCAACAACTGGAATCGCTCTGGAAAACTCCAGACCCAGACCATAATGGGTGAAGGTGGAGGATTCCAGATCAATAATGCTGAGAAGCCCGAGTCTGCCTTCCTGACCCGAGTCAGGTTGCTTGCTGCAGGAGTGGCCACGAGCCTGGCGGGGGCTGAGTGTTGCAAGGTGAGCATTTTTACTCAATTGCTGCCTTTCCTTTGGCCCCCATGTGTTCATCCAGCTGCCAAGCATCCTGGGACCCCTCTCCGGCCGTGCTCCACTGGGTACCGGAGGATAAAGGGTGGATGACATCTTCCTCCTGCCCTAAAGGGCCTGATGATGCCAGGTGACGCCTGTCACGTAACAGACTCTCAGCCAACTCCTCCCCTCGGATCTGACCAGCAGCACCGGGGTGTCAATAACCAAGAAGAGCACCTTGAGAATGATTAAAAGGAGAGCGCTTGCAGGCACAGTGGAGAGGGAGAACAGAGAGAAAGGAGGTGAGAAGGGGGCCTACCAATGCACAGCCCAGTAAGTTCTCAGGGGGGAACAATCATCTCATGAGCAGCATACCACCAGTCGTCTGAAATTTAAATAAAATGCATGATTTGGGAAAAACTTAAAATGACCAAAATTGGCATAAGAAAAAATGTTTCACTGAATATGCTGATATCCATTAAAATAGTATCAAACCTGTATCACCCCCTCTCCTGATCATCCCACCCCATTAACTGGGAGTTGCTGATTTTATGAACCAGATACACCAAAACTTTAACGAGCAGAAATATCCAATAATTCATGCGGTATTTTGAAGAATAAGAAAGGTAGGACCCCATGCAAATTCAGCTGGGATGAGTCTCTGTACCAAAACCTGGAAAGAAGAATACTACTAAAGAAATCCGTAGAGGGGGCCTGGGGTCGTGGCTCAGTGGTGGAGCGCTTGCTGAGGCACTGGGTTCGATCCTCAGCACCACATAGAAATAAATAAAGGTCCATCAACAACTCAAAAATATTTTGGAAAAAAAGAGAAATCTGTAGAAGAAACTTCATTTATAAACTCAGATGCAAAATGTGAGATGGAAGCAAATTAGATCCAGCCATCTTATTAAAAGTACACTAGAGGAAGGTCGGGATTCTCAGGAATGCAGGGATGGTTCTGCATCAGAAAAGCCTGTGGTGCGACACGCCTCCTTAAAAGACAAATCAGCAGGATTTGGTGAATATATGTGGAGATTTTTTGAAGAACTTCACCTTAATTTGCAATTCAGATCTCCATTAAAAGAGGAATCAAAGGGAGCTTTCCAAGAGAACTGAGAGATCAAGTACAAGGACTAACAAAGAAGCTCGATAAGATTCCAGAATACACAATCAACATTCAAAAACCAATGGTGGGTAACTCCTGCTTCCAGGTGGAATATTATAGATACCAATAAGACAGTGTGTGTGTGTGTGTGAACAACCAGGGAAAAATGGATGGATTATAGAAATTATATTTTTAAAGGAAATCAGAACTTTGGAAGCAGAAAATAAAAAAGCATATGGACTACAATTCTGGAAAAAGAGAGATGCTTTCAAAAACGGGCAGCACATGGCGGCTGTTGATTTTCCCCCAGGAACGTGAATGATCAAGGGCTTAGGCCGAGATTCTTCACTCACCCAGAGGGTGCATTTGTCCTTTCTTCATTGCTGCAGCTAAATGCCTCAGGCCGGGTAACTTGTAAAGCAAAAAGGTTTACTTAACTCACAGTGGAGGAGATCTGAGAGCATGGTGCTGGCTTCTTCCTGAGGGCCTATAGTGGATGGCATCCCAGTGGCTTGAGTTTCTATGGAAGAGATCACCTCGTGAGATGGGAGGCAGACAGGGTTCCTGGGCCAGGATCACTCTTTTAGAACAGCTCACTCCTCACTCTTGTGCAAAATGACTCACAGCCCAGGAGACCAGCGTTAGTCCCTTCAGAGGACAGTGCATGCTTCATGACCTCATCACCTTGCACTGAGCTCCCGTCTTGAGATCCCGTCACACCACACCACACCACACCACCCCAGGGACCGATCTTCCAACAAGGGCCCTGTGCACAAACCACATACACACCCTGGTGTGGGGGACTGCTGGGGAAACCGGAGAACATCGAGGCTCCTGAGCCAGCAGTGGGCCCCGTCTGCCCCAGATGGGGGGCCACGTAGGGTGCACCCACCAAGAAGCTTAATGACAATGATAAAACTAAACGTCACTCTGAGTTTTAGTAGAACCATGAGTCCAATTCTAAACAAGCTCAGGATAAAACACTCCAGGAAGTGATAGTTTGGGTAGATGTTCAACAATTCCCTCGATTACTGTGCGACTTTAATAATGAAAGTAAATTTCAAATTAGTGCACCTTTGTTACTTATCTTTTTAATTAATACTGTGTCCTCCTGGAAGCTGATCCAGAAACTCCCAGCGATGGGGTCGGAGTTGACACGTGCAAACCCAGCTGAAGGCATTAGTCAGAGTTAAGCTCATACGGGTACAGTCACTTGAGCTTGTTTGCGGGCACTGCTGGTGTCCCCAACCCTTGTGTTACATCACAGTCCTGTATTTAAACAGTAGATTTTCAATCAATCTTGCTAACGCAGCACTTTGGTTACTTAAATTCTGTTCTTCTGTACAACCACTTGGAGTTTTTAAAGCTATGTTAACATTTAAAACAGTGAAATAGATTGTTAACTGTGAGAAGTAACAGTTCTGTTTGGTAAGAACAACTTCTAGTTCACACGTGAAATACCAAAATTTTCAACTTTCTTTTTGTAATTTGTTCTAATTAGTTATACATGACAGTAGAATGCATTTTGACACATCATATATAAATGGAGTATAATTTCTCATTCTTTTGGTTGTACATGGTGTAGAATCACACCAGTACATAGGGTAATAACGTCCAATTCATTCTACTGTCCTTCCTGTCCCCATACCCTCTACCCTCCATTCACTCCCCTCTACCTAATCCCAAATAATTCTATTTTCCCTAGCCTCCCCCCCCCCATTGTGAATTAGCATCCACAAATCAGTGAAAACATTTGGGCTTTGGTTTGGGGATTAGCTTATTTCACTTAGCACAATAGTCTCCAGCTTCATCCATTTACCGGAAAATGCCATAATTTTATTCTTCTTTAAGGCTGAGTAATACTCCATTGTATATATAAACCACATTTTCTTTATCCATTCATCTGTTGAAGGACACCTAGGTTGGTTCCATAGTTTAGCTATTGTGAGTTGAGCTGCTATAAACATCAATGTGGCTGTAACACTGTAATATACTGATTATTTCACCTCACTCCAGTCAGAATGGCAATTATCAAGAATAAAAGCAGCAATAAATGTTGGTGAGGATGTGTGGGGAAAGGTTCACACATACATTGCTGTTGGGACTGTATATTGGTGCAACCATTATGGAGAATGGTAAGGAGATTCCTCAGAAAACTTGGAATGAAACCACCATTTGACCCAGCTATGCTATTTGTAGGTTTATACCCAAGATTTTTAATTTTACTTTTTTTTTAAATTGATGTAAATTTGCACTTAATTATGGGGTATAGAATTGTCATTTGCAACATGTATACAGTGGAGAATGATGAAATCAGGTTCATTTGCATTTCCAACTCTTCAAATACTATTTCAAACTCTTCTAGCCATGTTGAAATGTATAATAAATTATTAATAATCACTATAATCCTAGTAGGCTATTCAACATTAGAAGTAAGTATCAGTCAGCATTTTGCTGCTATAACAAAACACCTGGGGTTGGGGGAAAGGTAAAGAAGGAAAGGCGTAGCTCATGGCTCATGGTTTCACAGGCTTTTCTAAGTGGCTGGCAGGGCCTGAGGCCTGTGGTAAGGCAAAGCACCGCGCAAAGAGTGGGTGGTGGAGCACAGACGCTCGCCCTATAGCATCCAGGAAGCAGAAAGAGGGAGAGCAGAAGGCCCAGCAGGGGCCCCCTCCCCGTGCACGCCCAAGGCCTGCTCTGCCAGGAGGCCCTGTCTCCTTTCCCACCAGCTCTGGGGAGCCCGTGCGATGATGAGCCCATCAGTGGATCAACCTATTGATGAGGTCAGTGCCCTCCTGATCAATCACTTCCCCCAAAGCCCCAGCTCTGAACGCAGCTGCACGGGGACCAGCCCTCCACACAGGAGCCCCTGGGGACACTCCAAGTCCAAACCACAGGAGAGCACACCTCCGTTTGCACTCGGTGCCTGATCCTCCTCCTCTCCCTCTCTCCGCCCCATGCCCTCCTTAACCTGGTGACCTCTGACCTGCTCTCTACTGCCACAGGACAGACGGTTCTGAGCGTCCACAAATGAGAAACAAGAGGCTGTATGCCCGCCCGGCTGTGGCTCCTGACTACTGAAGTGAAATACCATTTTCAAATGGAAGAGCTATTTTTTTATTCTTATTTATTGTAAAACCAAGGGACAAATGAAGAAAATAATGATTATCCCTGATGATTATGTGATTTTTATTCAAAACAACTTTGTCACAGGAATAAAAAAAGAGGCGGCATTCATAAGCAGATTCGCTCTGGGTGTCCAGGGTGCTGGGTGTAGGTCCAGGGACCCAGGCGAAGCTTTTGCGGTGGTGGGGACGTCGTGAATTTGCAGTTTGGAAGACCAGCTGCCCCCAACCAGGCACGGCTGGTGAATGTCGTGCCCACATGGGAAGGAGAAGAGGAGGGTTACCAGGTTCTGAAGGACAGACTCAGGGAGATCCTCCTGTATTCTAAGACAGCCTCCAGGAGGGAGGGAGGGACAGAGACGGAGAAGGGAAGGGGGCGTTGACTTGGGGGTGACCAAGTCCCAGCAGGGTTCCAGGTTGAAAGAAGAAAACCCTGCGTCCCAGGAGCCCCTTCAACCCCAGGGAAACTCCATGCTATTAAACTGTGTGCCAGTAATTCACCATTCAGACCAAATCTTCAAAAGCTGCCAAACACAGTGTTAGAAAGAAAAATGCAAAATCCGAATAGTCACATCCATCCTAAAGAAATTGAACTTATTATTTAAGATTTGCCCACAAAGAAAGCTCCAGGAAAAAGGCTGGAACACTGACGATTTCTAATGTGCTGAAGTCAAAAATGATACCAGGAAACAAAGGTTAGGAGAATAGGCCAAGTCACTTTATGACTCTCAAAAATAGACGAAGAGGGGCTGGGGGTACGGCTCAGTGGTAGAGTGCTCGCCTCGCAGGCTCGAGGCCCTGGGTTCAATCCCCAGCACCACCAAAAAGCATATATATATATATAGAGAGAGAGAGAGAGGAGAAAATGCAGGAAAAGAGTATTGCAGACCGTTATCCCTTTGGAATACAGGCGCAAGGGTCCTTAACAAAATATCATCAAATTGAACGTGACGATAGATGAGGAGACCCTGCATCGCAGGTGAGATTCAACCCCAAGATGGAAAGTGTCCTCATACTCACCCTCAATCTATGTGAGGCATGATATTATGTGTCCTCGTCAGCTTGTCCACTGCCATGACCAGAAGACCTGACCAGAACAGTTACTAGAGGAGACGTTTATTTGTGGGCTCACTGTTTCAGAGGTCTCAGTTCACAGATGGCCACCCCATTGCCCTGGGGCGGAGGTGAGGCACAGCATCATGGGGGCGGAGCATGGTGGAGGGAAGTGACTCCAGACACCACAAAACAAAGACCTCAAAGGCACGTCCCCCAAGACCCACCTCCTCCAGCCACACCCCACCCGCCTGCCGTCACCCCTCAGCTAACCCCTGCCAGGGGACCAGGGCACTGACGGGTGAGGCTCTCCTGACCGGATCTCTCACCTCTCACCGTTTTTGCACTGATTCACTCAGGAGCCTCAGGGGACACCTCAGATCTAGACCATAACACTATGGAAACCATTTTTGATATGATTTTTTTATTTTTTAAATTCAACAGTGTCCATGATTTAAAAAAAAATCACAATCAACTGAAGATGAAAAGAAGTTTTCTCAAATTTATAAAGGGTATATTTAAAAAAATCATAACTAACCAGACTAATGCTAAAATAGCTGTCATTTCCCCTAAGAATGAAAATGGACAGAGATGTCCATTATCGCTCCTTTTGATTTATGGTTACCCTGGATATTGTGGCACTACAATAAAGCAAGAAAAGAAATAAAAGACTCACAACTGGGAAGGGAAAGTAAACATGTCTTTATTTGCGATCTCCATAATAAGTGAATTTAGCAAAGAATAAACAGCATTTCTATATACTTTCATTGAGTAGCTAGGAAATAAATTAACGATTTTATTTACAAGATCATATAAAGGTGTAAAATTGTACAGAACAAAATTAATAAAGGCGATGTACAGACGTGCGCTCTGCAAACATGTAAAGTTACTATAGAAACCATGAAACTAGGAGTATAGTTTTATATAACTTATAAAATCTGAATGGGGCTGGGAGTGAGCTGGGGCTCAGTGGTAGAGCACTTACGTAGCAAGAATGAGGCACTGAGTTTGTTCCCCAGCACCAAATTAAAAAAAAAAAAAACCTAAATAAACAAACTAAAGGTCTAAAATGAAGCTGAATAATTTCTTTTAAATATTCATAGCTTTATGTCATTTGATAAAGTCAATCTATTAAATGTAAAGGAAATAAATACTTCAAATAGAAGGCATAGATTGTCCAACTCAGCTGCTTGAGTTTAAACGTAACAATATAAAAACATTGAAAATATAAAAATGTTAAAAGATGTTCCATATACAACACTGAAAGGTGGTACGGCTGTTCTAATATCAAAATAAATATTAAGGCAGAGTGCATAATTGGATATATCAAAGAGTAGACCCAAGAGAAACATATCACAATCCTATGTCTGCACACATCCACCACAAGACTTCAAAGTAGATAAAGCAAAAATAGAATTCAACAGAGGAAAAGGTAAGGGCGTGGTAATGCAGGGGTCCTGCACTCAGCCTTCTAATGGATACATGGGCATCCATTCAAAGGGGAGTAAGCCCAAGGTCTCAACAGCCCAGCTAACTCTCACCTAATCCACACCACACACAACAGTGACATTCTTTCTGTGTCCACAGGGAACGTTTACCAAATTGACCATATGCTGGGACATTTTTTTAAAAACTCTACATGAATTTTAAAATTTGAAGTATTTTCCCTAAGTGTAAAGGAACTAAGAAATAAACCAAAAACAGAAAAAGATCACTAGGAAATCCCCAACTTCTTGAAATCGAACAATATACTCTCCTCAGCTGATCCAAAAAAGAAATCAATAAAAAAAGAAACTTGGTGGCGCTTAAAATTGAACTCGGGGTGTCGTGCGCACCAGGCAAGTGCTCTACCACAGAGCTACACCCCTGCCCAAGAAGTTTTCAAAGTACTCTAATTAATAATAAAAGTCATGACATCACAACATGCTATTAAGGAAATCAAGCATATTTGAGACTCTTCAGAGAAAAACTCCAATAGAGGTGGGTTTCAGATGCTGATTCTCTATGTTTAGGAAAGAGGCGACACTGATCCTACACACACTGTTCCAGACAACACTCAAAGAATAAACCAGGGTGAGGGTGGTTCACGAGACCAGAGTGACTCTGATATTCTTCTTAAGAATCAGTAAAATATAAGAAAGGAAAATTTCACACCAGTGTTTCTCAAGAAATTCTGTGCAGAATAAAAAAAGATTCCCAAACTTTTGCAAATCCAATCCAATGATAAGTTAAAGTGATAATGTATCGTGAGTAATTAATATTTCTTCTAGGAATATGAGGTTGGATATCAATTAGGGTGATTTTCTACTTCAGTTTTCTACTTCGATGACATGGTCACCTCAATAGATTTGCAGAATACCATTTGGCAAAATTCACTGTGCATTCATAGTCAAAACAATCAAGGAGAATGGAGGTATCCTTAATCTGATAAAAAATAAATATATGGAAAACGTTATTCTTTATGAAATACAGAAAGTTTTTTTTTTTCAGGAAATGGGAAACTTGTCAAGAGGGCCAGCTATCACCAAGCATGATAGTCTGTATTCCCCGTGCCAGAATAATAAGAAAGAGAGGGAATTAAAGCCTCAAGTACGGCTGGTGATTGCATGAAACACTCTTTGTTCCCTGGTGGCATGTGTATTTGTTCCCATGGGTATTGAAGTTCCAAAATAAAACCTACAAACTGTTAACATTTATGATTCAATTCAACAGCGTCACTGAATCCAGAGTCAATACACAAAGATCGATTTTAATTCTTTATATGAGCAATGAACAAACCAAAGGGAAATTTAAGAAAATCATAAAACTATGTTATCAAAAATACAAAATACCCGGAAATGAACCTAATGGATGATATGCAAGTCCACTGCCGTAAAAGCTATAAAACATTGTTGAAAATAAAAGATGAAAAGACGAACTATTTTCTTAAATCGGGTGGGGGCGATTGGAGGCCTATGGGAAGAAAAACACATCGATTAAGATCCCTACCTCACACATTACACAGAAACAAGGCCTAGGTTAATTAAAGACCTCACAGGGAAAACCAAAACTTTTCCAACTGCATGATAAGTTTAGGAAGATAGAACCTCAGGATGTACTATCTACGTTAAACCAGGCAGAAAAGCACAAATCATGCAATAAAAGATAAATAAATGTGACTGGATTAAATTTTAAACCTTGCACACAGCCAAAGACATCCCATACAATATTAAAAGGCAAGACACGTGTTGGGAGAGAGAATTTTCGCCTCACACAATCACAGAGGATTAGTAACCAGAATACATATATTTTTAAATTGATTTACAAGAAGATAAGCAAACACCGCCATAGCGGTGAGAAGAAGCGAGTAGGTAATTCACAGAAGAGACCAACAAATGGCTAATGAAGATATGCAAAGAGGCCCCATCTTGCTGGGAAAATCAGGGGAATGCAAATGAAGCCCACAACGAGGGAGCATTTTTCACCCACCATATTGGAAAATATTAAACCATCTGACAATATAAATCCCTGGCAAGAGCCTTCATCCACTGCTGGTAAGGGTGTAAATTTGTACAATCATTTTGGGGCGCAAGCTGGCAATATCTAGGACAGATTAAGACATGCATATCCTTGCACCTAGAAATTCGGCTTCTAAGTATATATCCTACCATCTCTTGCATATGTGCACCAGAAAATGTGTACGAAAATTGGAAACGGCCTACATGTCCATCAATGGAGAAGAGAATAAATTAATGTTTGATATATTTGTACAATGGAACACCATATAGAAATTAAAATGAATGAACTAGAATTACATATATCAACATGTATAAACCTGAAAAAAAACCATAAAATGTATTTAAAAATAAAAGTTGTGGAAGGATACATATGGTATAA
Source organism: Callospermophilus lateralis (assembly GCF_048772815.1). NCBI lineage: Eukaryota > Metazoa > Chordata > Mammalia > Rodentia > Sciuridae > Callospermophilus > Callospermophilus lateralis. Next base: position 115,103,005 of record NC_135305.1, on the reverse strand, counting down.
TACCACGGATATAAAGCTAAGAATATGCAAAACAATACCATGTATTATTTATGGACACATATGTAGTAAAAATATTTTTAAAACATGAAAAACACTAAGATTGGGATGGGACTATATTTCTGGAACAGGAAGCCAATGAATGGGATCGTGGAGGGTAATACAGATGGAACCGACGGGTTTTGTATCATTTTAGCTCTTAACAGAAAAATAAAATAAAAAGTCTGAAACAAATAATAGTGACATCTCAAGACTTAGCAAAGCTGGGCTTTGCGTACATTCAGTGTTCATTCTACAGCGCAGGGAGGCGTGGGCAGAAGTTTCACAACGGGCCATCCTAGAGAAAACCCTGGCTTCCCACGGTCTAAACACCCCCACCATGGCCCCTGCGAGGCGGTCAACTGACGTCGCTGATCACAAAGTTGGATAAACGATGCACACACTTGTGAGCTGAAGGAAGCCATCCCAGCCACCACTAGGTGAGACCACTGTGGGTGTGGAATACAGGAAAGGAAAAGTAAAATATTAAATATTACTTTTTCAAGTAAATGTGCCTATGGAAAGAACTTGGGGTGCAGGCACCTTGTTCAAGGGGGTGATAAGCCTCCTACCTTCCTTTTCCCACCATAAGACCCACCAAGTCCCCCACATGTCTGGGCAATCTCTGCTGTACTAGGGTCCACAATGACGTGCTGGCCTCACTCAGGAACTTCCTCACTCAATCACACAAGAAGAGCAGTATCTGAAGGAGAGGTTCCATCGGGACCTGAGCACTAATCCACAGGACTTGAGATTCAGGCAATCGGGGAAGTTGTAGGTCGTTCAATATGGTGGACCCTAAGTGCCATCTCTTTGTGGGTTTCATTTGCATTTCCCTGAACTTAAGTTCATTCATTGCAAGGCACCAGAATGAACACCAGTGTCCCACAGAGCACAGCTTGAAAGGCGATGATTGAAGGGTCCCTGTCTACATTTCCTCCTCCAGGGTTCCCTGTGGTCCTGCTCAGCAATTCAGCTCAAGGTGGGATCACAGCAGAGGCAAGGGTGGGATTGAAGCCCCTACTTGCTCTCCAGCCACAGCAGCCCCTTCTGTATCTGTACTGATTCCACTGGGCACCCTGTCCACTGCTTCAAAAACAAAAACAGGGGGCGGGGATGGTGGCTCAGGGGTGGAGCGTTTGCCCCACATGCATGAGGCACTGGGTTCGATCCTCAGCACCACATAAAAATAAAGAGATAAAATAAAGGTATTGTGTCCACTGACAATTAAAAATATATGGAGGCCACTGAGATGTTCACCCAGTGAACTTCCACAGTTGTGAAAGGGGTCTTCTCAAGGTCATAGAGATGGCAGAGCCAGAATTGGTGTCCCGACTCCTAGCCCAGCTAGTCCCTTCCGCAAGCACCCTCCACCCCGAGAGACTCTTGCCATCATCGTGACATCAGGTCCTTCTCCTCCATCGCCCTTCTCAGGAAAGGAGGCCCATGAAGACCCCAGAAGGGAGGAGAAAGTGGGAGTAGGTGCATCAGACTCACTAGACTCCACCAGGAAGCATGGCTCCTCCCCTTGACTTGTACAGTGAGTCCTGTTGAGATCCAAAACCAGGACAAAGACATGCCATGGGACTGCTCTTCCTCTGAGCAAAGACATGCTATGGTTTCTGTAGAAGGACACAGAGAAGACTAAGGCATGATCCTTTCAGGGGCAGGCAGTGCAGCCAAGTAGAGGAATTCAGTATTTCCCATCTCAGTTTGAATCCCAAACTCAGGGTGCACCGTCCTGTGTCCAGGAGCAAAAAAGCTAACAGGACTGTCCTTTTTTGGAGAATGGATTACTAATTGCCCTGAAGGATCATCATAAAGGTCAAGTGATATCAGAACCTGATCCCATAGTAAATGCTCAAAAGACCTGGATCCTCAATTCAAAATACAGAAATGAATAAAGGCGGTTCACTATACTAACAGAATGAAGGACAAAACCCATGATCATCACAAAAGATGGAGAAAAAGAGTTTGGTAAATTTTAACACACTTCGATGATTAAAAAGACAAAACTCTCAATAAATTAGGGATCGAAGAAACATACTTAAAGGCCACACCTAAAAATTTACAGCAAATATCACATTCAGTGAAATGTTTTTTCTCTAAGATCGGGATCAAGACAAGAATGCTCACTCTCATCGTTTCTACTCGACGTAGTACTAGAACTTCTAGCCAGAACAATTAGACAAGAAAAAGAAATAGAAGGCACCCAAACAGGAAATGAAGCAGTGAATTTGCTTCTGATAACATAATCTGATAACATAATCTCACATGGAGAAAATTCTAAATATCCACCAAAAGAACAGTTAGAGAAAATCAATAAAGTCACAGGGTACCAAAATCAGTAGTGTTCCTTTGTGTTAATAGGGAACAACTGAGAAAGCAATTGAGAAGTCAGAAAAAAATAAAATACATAGGAAAATATTTAGGCAAGGAGGTGAATGCTCTGAATGCTAAAAACTAGAAAACGTTTATTAAAGAAATTGTGGGAGACAAATAAATGGAAAGGTATCCCATGTTCATGGATTGAAGGAACTAGTCTGTTAAAGTGTCCATCTATTCACAGTATTTTATTGATTCAATGATTTCCTATCAAAATTCCAGTGTCATTTTTCATGGTAATAGAACAAACAATTTGGAACCACAAAAGACCATTAAAGAACTCTGGAGCAAAAAGAACGAAGCGAGAAACATTGTACTCCCTGACTTCAAAATATGCCACAAAGTTACAGTAACCAAGACATCATGGTACAGGCATAAAATGGGAAACTTAACTAAAGGAACAGAATAGAGAGCCCAGAAATACACCCTGTGTGTTTCTAGTCAATTGAGTTTCCACAAAGGTGCCAAGAACATGCAGGGAGAAATGACAATCTCTTTATGTGCTGGGGAAAGCAGAAGAATGACATTGGACCCTTATCTCACATTATAATCAAAAATCACTCAAAATGTGTTAGAGACTTAATGTGAAACCTGAAGATGGAGAGCTACTAGAAAAATGATATAGAGGAGGTGATTTACAGCACTGGTCCAGGCAGAGATTATTTGGCTATGATCCCAAATCACAAGCAACAAAGACAAAGATAAACCAGCGGGATTCCATCAAACTCAAAGGCTTCTTTACAGCAAAGGAAACAATCGACAGGATAAGGAGACAAAGTCCAGACCAGAAAGAAAGATCTGCAACGCGTGCATTTGATGAGAAGCTAAGATCCAAACTATTAAAGGACTTCAAACAAGTCAATGGCCAGGGAAACAATAATCCAATCACACGTGGGCAAAAAGGACCTCTGTGGATTCATCTTGAGACACAGAACGACACTACAGGCATACGGAAAAAATTAAGTGCTCACCATCACCGACCCTTAGAGAAATGCAAATTAAAACTACAATGAGCGATGGCTACACACTCCTTAGAATGGCTGTTGCCAAGTAAATAAGTGTTGGAGAGAATGTGGGGACAAAGGAACTCTTGTGGCTTGCTGGTAAGAATGCAAACTAGAGAAGGAAGCCGCCTGGCACACGCCAAGCCAGACGGGAGGAGGAAGTCGGGCCCAGCCCGGTGTGCTAGTCCAGAGGAAGCCCATCAACCCTTAAAACCCATCAAAGGGGGTGTGGCTACCAGCACGGTTCTGCGGCTGATCCAGGTACCCGGTTTCCAACTCCCCGAACCTTAGCTGCGATAACTCAAAATATTTCCCACAAGCTTTTGGGGGTTGTAGCTATCAACGTAAAACAACAACTGAACAGGCACCTGGTTTCCACCTTAGAGACTAGAGTAGGGAAGATACGGGTAGAAGCTCATTTCCTTTCACACTGGCTATACCCACCACCCTGAATACAGAGGCTCAAGCTAGGAATAGACAACACCACCTACTGGAAGCGAGGAAAACAGTGTCTGAGAGACTTTTTTTTTCTCTTTCTTTCTCTCTTTTCTTCTCTCTCTTCCACAACTTCAGCATATGTGAAACCAAGAACTGTGCATGAACAACTGAATTACCAAAGTAATATAATATAGAGGAATTGCATATACCCCACCTTCTCCCCACTTTTTTTCTTTATTTCTATCTTACTTTCCTTTTCCTTCTCTTATTTCTCTTTTCTTCCTTGTTACTTTTTTCTTTTTTTCATTCGTATTCTCTCTATCCCACTTTCAATCTCCTAACTATTGCTATCTATACATAGGGTAACTATCTAAATACAGATAGGAGGTTGAGTCTATACATTCTTCCATAAATTACCAGTCTATTGGTTAGAGTTCTCCAAAGGTGCTAAGTTAGTTTAACCTCATACCCTCACTCCTTTCCCTCTAAGTATAACATCCTTCGTCTGAAATTAAGTTTTCTATATGCCACCAGATATGGTATGCCTTTTATGAAACTAATGAATATATTCTTAAGTAATAATTAAAACCAATATCTATAGTCTTAGAATCTAACTATAAATGTATTAATAATGAAAACTTGTGCTTAGATAATGTACTGTTGATATTGGGAACTGTTAACATTGTCTTTCTCTGCAAAAGAGGGATTTTGGAGCTATACAAGAACAATACAAATATATAAGGGGAAAAACATTAACACAACAGTTTCACAAAGCTAGAAAGAATCATGAGCAGTATGAAAAGACAAGGAAAGAAAGGACCACAAACAATGCAGGTCAGTTCAACATTAGATGAGGTAATATCTGCAGCTGATGGAATGTCAGACAAAGAGTTCAGGATATACATGCTTCAGATGATCTGGAGTCTCAAGGAAGACATTATACAGCAAATTCAGACAATGAAAAATCACTTTGACAATGAATTACATAAACAAATCCAAGAAGCAAAAGATCAACTCTATAGGGAGATAGAGGATATAAAAAACAAACAGAAATCCTGGAAATGCAGGAAACAATAAACCAAATTAAAAACTCAAATGAGAGTATTACCAGCAGAGTAGAACACTTAGAAGATAGAACTTCAGACAACGAAGACAAAGTTTTTCAACTTGAAAAGAACATAGACAGCTCAGTGAGAATGTTAAGAAATCATGAGCAGAACATCCAAGAATTATGGGATAACATAAAGAAACCAAACCTAAGAGTTATTGGGATACAAGAGGGTATAGAGGTCCAAACCAAGGGAATGAGCAATTTATTCAATGAAATAATACTAGAAAACTTCCCAGACTTAAAGAATGAAAAAGAAATCCAAATACTAGAAACCTACAGGACACTGAATATACAAAATCATAAGAGATCCACACCAAGACACATAATAATGAAGATGCCCAACATACAGAATAAGGAGAGAATCTTAAAAGCCACAAGAGAGAGGAAGCAGATTACATTTAGGGGTAAACCAATCAGGATAACTGCTGATCTTTCAACACAGACTCTGAAAGCTAAAAGATCCTGGAACAACATATTTCAAACGCTGAAAGAAAAAGAGTTCCAACCAAGAATCATGTATCCAGCAAAATTAAGCTTCAGGATTGAAGATGAAATAAAAATCTTCCACGATAAACAAAAGTTAAAAGAATTTGCAGCTAGAAAACCAGCTCTTCAAAGCATCCTTGGAAAAACATTACAGGAAGAGGAAATGAAAAATAACAATGAAAACCAACAGGAGGAAGTAGTACAGTAAAGGAAAAACTAATCATAGAGGAAAAACAAATCATGTTAAGTAACATACATAATCAAATATGGCTGGAAATACAAACCATATCTCAATAGTAACCCTAAATGTTAATGGCTTAAATGCACCAATCAAAAGACACAGGCTAGTAGAATGGATTGAAAAAAAAAAAAGATCCAACAATATGCTGCCTACAGGAGACTCATCTGATAGGAAAAGACATACACAGACTGAAGGTGAAAGGTTGGGGAAAATCATATCACTCATACGGACCCTGGAAGCAAGCAGGGGTGTCCATACTTGTATCAAATAAAATAGACTTCAAGCCAAAGTTAATCAAAAGGGATAAACAAGGACACTACATACTGCTCAAGGGAACCATACACCAACAAGACTTGACGATCATTAATATATATGCCCCCAAACAATGGTGCAGCTACGTTCATCAAACAAACTCTTCTCAAGTTCAAGAGTCAAATATACCACAACACAATAATCATGGGAGATTTTAACACACCTCTCTCACCACTGGACAGATCTTCCAAACAAAAGTTGAATAAAGAAACCATAGAGCTCAATAATATAATTAATAATTTAGACTTAATTGATATATACAGAATATACCACCCAACATCAAGCGGATACACTTTCTTCTCAGCAGCACATGGATCCTTCTCAAAAATAGACCATATATTATGTCATAGGGCAAATCTTAGCAATTACAAAGGAGTAGAGATACTACCATGCATTCTATCTGATCATAATGGAATGAAATTGGAAATCAATAATAAAATGAGAAAGGAAAAATCCTACATCACATGGAGATTAAACAATATGCTACTGAATGAACAAAGGGTTACAGAAGACATCAAAGAGGAAATTAAAAAATTCTTAGAGGTAAATGAAAACTCAGACACAACATATCGAAATCTCTGGGACACTATGAAAGCAGTACTAAGAGGAAAATTCATTTCATGGAGTTCATTCCTTAAAAGAAGGAAAAGCCAAAAAATAAATGACCTCACACTACACCTCGAAGTCTTAGAAAAAGAAGAACAAATCAGCAGCAAATACTACTGGTACCAAAACAGGTGGGTGGACCAATGGTACAGAATAGAGGACACAGAGACCAATTCACAAAATTACAACTATCTTATATTTGATAAAGGGGCTAAAAGCATGTAATGAAGGAAGGATAGCATCTTCAACAAATGGTGCTGGGAAAACTGGAAATCCATATGCAACAAAATGAAACTGAATCCCCTCCTCTCGCCATGCACAAAAGTTAACTCAAAATGGATCAAGGAGTTGATATCAAATCAGAGACTCTGCGTCTGATAGAAGAAAAAGTTGGCTCCTATCTACATATTGTGGGGTCGGGCTCCAAATTCCTTAATAGGACACCCATAGCACAAGAGTTAATAACAAGAATCAACAAATGGGACTTACTTAAAGTAAAAAGTTTTTTCTCAGCAAGAGAAACAATAAGAGAGGTAAATAGGGAGCCTACATCATGGGAACAAATATTTACTCCTCACACTTCAGATAGAGCCCTAATATCCAGAGTATACAAAGAACTCAAAAAATTAAACAATAAGATAACAAATAACCCAATCAACAAATGGGCCAAGGACCTGAACAGACACTTCTCAGAGGAGGACATACAATCAATCAACAAGTACATGAAAAAATGCTCACCATCTCTAGCAGTCAGAGAAATGCAAATCAAAACCACCCTAAGATACCATCTCACTCCAGTAAGATTGGCAGCCATTATGAAGTCAAACAACAACAAGTGCTGGCGAGGATGTGGGGAAAAGGGTACTCTTGTACATTGCTGGTGGGGCTGCAAATTGGTGCGGCCAATTTGGAAAGCAGTATGGAGATTCCTGGGAAAGCTGGGAATGGAACCACCATTTGACCCAGCTATTGCCCTTCTCAGACTATTCCCTAAAGACCTCAAAAGAGCATTCTATAGGGATACTGCCACATTGATGTTCATAGCAGCACAATTCACAATAGCTAGACTGTGGAACCAACTTAGATGAATGGATTTCATCAATAGATGAATGGATTTAAAAAATGTGGCATTTATACACAATGGAGTATTACTCAGTACTAAAAAATGACAAAATCATGGAATTTGCAGGGAAATGGATGACATTAGAGCAGACTATGCTAAGTGAAGCTAGCCAATCCCTAAAAAACAAATGCCAAATGTCTTCTTTGATATAATGAGAGCAACTAAAAACAGAGCAGGGAGGAAGAGCAGGAGGAAAAGATTAACATTTAACAGAGACGAGAGGTGGGAGGGAAAGGGAGAGAAAAGGGAAATTGCATGGAAATGGAAGGAGACCCTCATTGTTATACAAAATTACATATAAGAGGTTGTGAGGGGAATGGGAAAAAAAATCAAGGGGGAGAAATGAATTACAGTAGATGGGGTAGAGAGAGAAGATGGGAGGGACGGGAGGGGAGGGGGGATAGTAGAGGATAGGAAAGGTAGCAGAATACAACAGTTACTAATATGGCATTATGTAAAAACATGGATGTGTAACCGATGTGATTCTGCAATCTGTATTTGGGGTAAAAATGGGAGTTCATAACCCACTTGAATCTAATGTATGAAATATGATATGTCAAGAGCTTTGTAATGTTTTGGACAACCAATAATACAAAAAGAATGCAAACTAGTAGAGTCAGCAAGGAAATCAAGACGGAGATCCCTCAGGACACAAAAGGATGGCGTCACCCTCCAGGCCAGCAGTCCCACACCTGGAGAGAGGGATGTCTCCAAGGACTGCTGATTTCTTTTTGAAGGCATCGGGATCAGTGTGTTGAGGAGATATGGACACTCCCTCGTTCACTGCACGCTCTTCACAACAGCCAGGGGATGGAGCGACCCAGGTGTCCTTCAGTGGATGCATGGGTACAGAGATGGGGTGTCTATCCTCCATGGAACACCACTCAGCCCTAACAGCCAGGGACAGAAGGCTCTTGTTTGCAATGACATTGGTGAACCTGGAGGAGACCGAGCTAAGTGCAGGAAGCCAGGGACAGAAAGACAAATGCCACATGACCGCACCTGCAGGAAGGGGGCGCTCTGTTCTTCCAGTTGTGTCAGGGCACAGTTTCAGGCTCCTTGGAAGAGATGACCTTGTAGGAAGGGTGGGAGGGCAGTTGGCAAGACAGGCCAGGCCTGGTCACCTGGAAGGGGCTCTGACCATAGACTTACACACCTACATCGTCACCTGGGTTTCCATGCAGTGATCCACAGCAGGCCAAGAGGGACAAAAGAGCCGCACCTTGAGAGGGAAGCAATATACGTGGGCTCTACAAATACAGGTCCAGGTCCTAAGAGAGGGACAGCATACTGATGATAATGATACTCCTTCATCTGTGTGTCCTAGAGCGAGTTACTCAACCTCTCTGTGCCTCAGCGTTCCCAGCCATTAAAGAGTCTCATAAGGTGGGTGTGGAGGTGCACTCCTGTCATCTGAGCAGCTCTGGAGGCTGAGGCAGGAGGATCGCGAGTTCAAAACCAGCCTCAGGGCTGAGGTCGTGACTCGGAGGAAGAGCGCTTGCCCACCATGAGTGAGGCCCTGGGCTCGACCCTCAGCACCACATAAAAAAATAAAATAAATGTATTGGGTTCACCTACAACTAAAAAATAAATAAATAAACGGGGCTGGGGTGTGGCTCAGAGGTAGAACACTCGCCTAGCATGCACCAGGCACTGGGTTCGATCCTCAGCACCACATAAATGCAAAATAAAGATATTGTGTCCACCTATAACTTAAGAATAAATATTTAAATAAATAAATAAATGTTAAAAAAAAAAAAAAGCCAGCCTCAGCAATAGCGAGGCCCTAAGCAACTCAGTGAGACCCTGTCTCTAAATAAATACAAAATAGGGCTGGGGTGGGGCTCAGTGGGCAAGTACCCCTGAGTTCAATCCCTGGTATGAGAGAGAGAGAGGGAGAGAGAGAGAGACAGAGAGAGAGAGAGCGCCTCATAAAAGTAACTAAAGTGACATGGAGACTGAGGTGAGCCTTGTGACGTGTTAGCACCGTGTCTTCATGTAGCCAGCTCTCAACAAATATCAGCTATTTCTGTGATTGTGTGTTAGGGTCTGTAAACAAGTCAGGATGGCGCCTGGCTTTCTGCCAGAGAGAGTGGTTTGTGAAGTAACGCCAGGGAGCCATTAAGTGTGGAGATTCCTGATTGGTGGACTGCTGTATCTAGTTTATGCTAATTAAGATAAGCTGTGTGGAATGTATATAGACCCCTCCTGTCCTACCATAAACGGCTCCCACTCCTGCTGCATCAATCTACACAAGTTGCTCGTCACCCCCCCGGTTAGTTTGCCCAGCCAGCCAGGCTGCGGCAATTATGGCTAACATCACCCAAATCTGACATGGTACACTACTGAGCAGGCCTGAATATTGGAGTGTTGGATTAATTTATCCTTGAAAATCATACACTCTAGCCTGGTGCGGTGGTGCACGCCCATCCATAATCCCAGTGATGTGGGAGGCTGAGGCAGGAGGATCCCAAGTAGGAGGCCAGCCTCTGCAACTTAGTGAGGCCCTAAGCAACTTAGCAAGACCCTTAGTTAAGCACCCCTGGGTTCAATCCCCGGTATCCAGAAATAATAATAACAAATCAAACACCTTGAGAACTTGGACTCAGAATTTCGACATCTCAGGAATGTCAAACATTAGATTCCCAGGATTACAGAACCTTCAAAACTGAAAACAAAAATACAGTTGGAGCCAATAGAATTTGCAAAATAAATTTCTCTCTCCATGCTGCCACACTCCTCTTCTCTTTTGGGGGGATGGCAGCTATTATTTTGTCAGCTGGAGTTTTGAGTTTTCTCTCCAGAAGTCAATGCATCAGTATTGTGTGTGTGTGTGTGTGTGTGTGTGTGTGTGTGTATGCGAGTGTATGTGCACACACGCGCACTTCAGGGGAAAAGCATTGGCTTTTTCCTCCTCCTCCCTCTTCTCTCTCATCCCTCCTGCACCGAGAACACCATGTGACGAGTAAAATATCAAGTGCAGTAAGTCAAAATCTCTGACAGAGCCGCATCCATTTCCAGCCGTTCTCCAAGTGATAACAATTAAATCCTGGACAGTTTGAACTTTTTACAAAGAATTAATGATGCATGTGAATTCGGAGGGGGAGAACAATTGCTAATAATTTATGAAGTCTTTCCCGGCTCCGAGGAGTAAGTTTGGAAAGGTTTGGGGGGGGGCGGGACCTCAGCAAGGTAAACACTGCAAACAGCCACTCTGAGGATCTGCCCTGTCAACTGAGAATTTACTACATTCCATTAAACAACCTAAAATAACTTCTATGATAATCACCCTTCAGACAGAGACGCCAGTGCCGACAAAGGTATTATTAAGTTAAATTACCCTAAAAGTGTTGGATTGACAGAAAGTCTCAGTCAATGGTTTGGAAAGCCGGGATCCCTAAATGACACCACAAACGGATACTGATGTTCTCGGGCTGCAGGGCCAGGCTTTCCCAGGCCCGGGGCTAACAGACTTCAATCTGAGCTTTTCAATATTTCATGCTCGCTCTCTCTCTCCTCATCCGGAGAGGAGGGCCTGGCGATTCCCAGGGCAGATCTTTGAAAAGTAGCTCTGAATGGAAATCAACCAAGATGGCTGAAGGACTTTTATTTTGGAGGGAGGATAGAGCAGTGAAGAGGAAATTCACCAGCTGCGATTGCTTACGGGAAGGAATTCAAATTCTCAATTTATGGATACAGGGTATGAGGTGTCTCTTTTGGGGTGGGGCTACCGGGGATTGAACCCAGGGGCACTCAACCACTGAGCTCCATCCCCAGCCCTATTTTGTATTTTATTTAGAGACAGGGTCTCACTGAGTTGCTTAGAGCCTTGCTTTTGCTGAGGCTGGCTTTGAACTCGGTATCCTCTTGCCTCAGCCTCCCAAGCTGCTGGGATGAGGCTGGTATGAGATCTCTTGACTGAGGCCACCATCTAGGCCCTGGCCTTTGCTAAAATGTAGGAGGCTGTGCTCACCACAGGGACCCCCACGCTCTTGGTCTGGAATTCTCCTAGAGGTCACACCCAGTTTGCACACAGCAGGAACCTTTAGGTATTTTCTGTGAACTCCATTAATATATAACGTACAGGAAGAGATGAGTTAGCCACACATGCACATCTCAATGAATTCTCCCACGTCAGAGATACTTGTGCACCCAGCACTGAGCTGGAGACACTCAACATGCCCAGCCCCCCAAGCCCCCACACCTCCGAGTCACTATCCCCAAGGGTGACCTCCCTCCTGAGTTCTAACACATAAGTTCGCTGGTCCACTTCTCAACCTGATGTGCGTAGACTCACTGTACTTATTCTTTGGTGCCTGGCTTCTTTCAGTCAAAAATGTTGGTGCAAATCATCCAGGTTTTTATATGTAGTTGTATTTTCATTGGTGCCTAGTTTTCTACTTTGCAAATGGACCACAATTTACATAGCCGTGACCCTGTGGGTGAGCACCAGGGTTGTTCCTATGTATTACTTTTTTAAAAAGAGTGCTTCTGTCAACTTTCTTTTATAAGACTCTTGGTATATATACCTCCATATTTCTTTTGGATTTATACCAAGAAGTGACATTGCTGGGTCACAGGATATGCATTACTTTGGCTTTCATAGATCTGGCAAACAGATTTCCCAAACAACTGCATTCATTATGTCTCCCACCAGCAGTGTAGAATAGTTCCAGTACTCCACATTGTCAACGACACTCGGTATTTCCTAGCTCATTCAAATATTTTAGCCGTATGGTGTCTGTGTTATAGCAGCACAATGAGATTTTAACATGAGATTTTTTATTGAATCTTGAAACTGGATGCAAAATGTTTAAAATCATTTAGATAATGTCCTCATAGCTTTTCATCTCTATGACAAAATACCTGAGGCAGATAATGTTATAAAGAGAAAAGGTTGGCTTCACTCAGTTTGGCAGATTCAAAGTTCAAAATCAAGTGGAGCCACAGGTTTGGCCTCTGATATGGACAACAGATGGTGGCACATCCTGGTGGGGGCACATGTTAGAGCCAGTGGTCTCATCTCAAGTTGAAGCAGCTAAAACTCTCTCTCTTTCAATGACCTTAGAACCTCCCACTAGTCCCCACCCTGGGGACCAAGCCTGTAATCACAGTGGACACTCAAAACACACCCAAGCCATAGCCGTGTCCGTGCCACTGAGGAGTCTGCTCAAGCCTGTTGCCATGTCCCCAGGCTTGCCTGGCTCCTCACGGAGTCTCTGGGGCCCCCTGGCTGGTCTGGTGTGAGCTCTCCGTCAAGCGTGCAGACTTCAAATGTCACCTCCCTCTCCGTTTCTCTTCTCGTCACTCTCTTGATGGTGTCTTAGGAAAGGGAGGTTCTATATGTTAACCTTTAATTTAATACAATTGATCTATTTGGGGCTCTCACAAATTTGGGGGTGGGGTGAAGGAACACTGGGACAGAGACCCAAGCACCGTCCCGGATGGTGCACTTTTTCTTTCTAATTCACATAGAGTAATCACACCTATTCTGGAGGTCACAGCATGAGAATTCAATGCATAATCAAATCAGAGTCGTTCACATTTCCGTCTCCTGGAACATACGTGTTGTTTATCTGGAGCCTTCACACTCCTCTTTTGGAAGGCTTCACAGGATGTCTGATAGGTTGCCATGAACTCTAACGACCCTGCTGTGCTGCAGAACATCCAAACTGACTTCTCCTCTCTCATCGTATTTTGGTACCTATTATCCACACTCCACCCATCTCCCCTTCCTCATGAAGTTCCCAACCTCTAGCAACCACTACTCTACTCCCTTCTTTGAGATGAACATTTTTAGCGTTCACATATGACACAGGACCTGTGGTATTTGTCTGTGTCACTTATTTTGCTTCACATAATGTCTTCCAGTTCTATCCATTTTGCTGCAAAGGACAAGATTTCATTCTTTTTTCATGACTGAATAATGTTCCATCATGTGTACATGCCACATTTTTTCTTACTTGTTCATTTGCCAAAGGATACCTCAGTTGATTCCATATCTTGGCTATTGTGAATAGTACTTCAATGAACACAAGAGTAGAGACACCCACCTCTTTAATAAATGAATTTCATTTCCCTTGGTTATGTACCAGTTGTGGGATAGCTGATCAAATGGTAGCTCTCGATTTCGTCGTTTGAGAATCTCTGTACTATAAAAGAATTCCCTGCATAGCATGTAATGTTCTGAACATGCCAACTGCTATCCCTCTACGAGTGTTCATTTACTGAACACATATTCTAAGGGCTAACTACATGTCAGCCTCTCTCCTCAGTCCTGGAGGTAAGAAGGCACTGGATGAGAAAGCCAAGTCCCTTTTTTCCTGGAGCTCACGTTTGGTGAGCAAGAGGGGCCACCCACGTGTCCTCAAAAAAGATTCCAGAGACAGACTGGTAAGTGCTCCAGGGACAATTAGAAGGGCATCATGGATAAGGTGACCGGGGAGAAGTCACAGACACTTTTGGGGGGTCAGAGTTAAGGCAGGTGTTGCATGATGAGAAAGAACTCACCTTGCAAAGGCCCCGGGGGAAGAGGGCTGGGCAGAGCACAGAGCAAAAATCCTGAGGATGTGAGGGTCAGAAAGGAAGCGAGTGTGACTTGTGCACACTCCGTGAGCGGGGCCAGAGGGGGGCACCCAGCTGGTTCCCGCCACACCATAAGTTAGACCTGGCGGGGGATATGTCCAGCTCTCCAGGACCATGACAGTATGAGTCAGCTTTCAGTTGCTGTAACAAAACGCCTGAACAATCAATTCTCAAGGAGGGAGATTTATTTTGGCTCAGGTTTCAGAGGTTTCAGGACAGTGGTCAGCTGGCCCCAGTGCTTGGGCCTGTGTGGGGCAGAAGGTCATGGCGAGGAGCTCAGGCTGGAGCACAGCAGCGGGCGGGGCAGCCTGGAAGCGAACAGAGAAAAGGGGAGGGGCTGCGGTTCCTGGTAGACACGCCCCTTGTGACCTCACTTCCTTCCACTAGGTCCCACCCCCTGAAGGTCGCACCGCCCCCTGGTGGTGCCTCCTGCTGGGGCCTCTTGAGCTGTGGGGAGGGGGGTGGTGTTTAAGATCTGGCAAACCAGGGGCTCCTGCTGGAGTGGGGGAGGTGCTCCCAGGGCGGAAGGAGCCCCGGGGCCTCATAGGAAGCTCTGGCAATAGTTTGGGAGGAAGGAAGGGGCCCCAGCCCCAATTTTAGATGGAGCTGCAAAACAGAGAGGAGGAGGATTCTCAGGTTGGAAAGGAGGTGTGAGAGGTCAAGGCGTCCATCCCCCTGCAGTTACGCCAATGGCATCCAAGCCCTGTCGAGGCACAGACAGCTAAAATGATCGTGTCCCCTGGTGTGGTAAAAACGCTCTGATAGAAGGCGCTCATCCTGCTTCCCAAAGCCACGGGCATCTTGGAACTGGAGGTTCCCAGAGGTCCCCGAGTCCGTGTCCCTGCACGCATCTCCTCTGAACATCTCAGTAGCCCTGGGACACCTCCGCGGGGAGCCAGCCAGGACGCCACCACCCGCCAGCTCTGCAGTCACCCTGGACCCAGCGAAACCTACCTCCTTGCTTTCCCGTCCCTCTGACCCGCCCGTGTCGTCTCGCTTCATCTCAGACTCGCCAGCGTGGAGATGCCACTGCCGTCAGTTTTGCAGGCTTTGAGAGGTGAAGTGGCTCTTCACATGGCCATCCTTGGGACCTGAGGGAAAATGCCACTCTCTCGGGTGACATCCTGGTCAACCAGAGGCCAGGCCCTGCTAAGTGACCTCTGCGGCCTGCATCTCCCTCCCCTAGCTTCACCCAGCCATTGATCACACCTCTGCTTGTGCCTGTGGTTGATGACATCGGTTTGCCTTCCCCTCAGACTCTCAGTTCCACGGGGTCAGGGTCTTCCTGGTCCATCTCGATGGTCCCAGAGCATGAGATATAGAAGATGCCCCCCAGAAAATGATTGTGGGAAAGGGGAGCGAGGAAGACAGAGAGGAAGATCACACACGAAGAATAAAGGTGGCAGCAAGCAGCCCCTGTGGCTCGGGTCCAGAGGTGTCATTCTAAGGTTGCACCGGGACGGGACGTCAGGGTCTAAGGACATCACCCCCCAGGAGAAGAGCGGCCCTCTGTGGGCTTCGGTACCTGCTGTGAGCCCTTCTCTGCCACGGAGGTCCCTTTGGGCCTGCAGAACCCAGCCCTGGATGACAGAGCCCTGCTTTGCCACCACCTGCGCACCTGCCCTCCCACCCTAACCAAGCCACCCTCGCCACACCACGGAGGAGCAGCTAATCCTGCAGGGTGCCCCGGGGCTCAGGGATCCCCAGACTCCTGGAAGCCTGAGAGCTGTGCACATTCACATCTGGGGGCCGTCAAGGGCGCACCCAGGCTGCACTGAGTACAAGATGCCCTGCCAGAGTCTCAGGATGGAGGCCCCCGATGAGAAGCGGGAAGATGCTTGGGAGGGAGCACCCCCCTTTCCTCCTGTCTGTCTGGTGAGGATGGAGCCAGCCTGCCTCTCTCCAAGAGAACGGGCCACTGCAGGTCCGGCGAGGCAGGCACACAACCAACCTGGAATTCCAAGGGATGAGGACTGCCTCAACTCTTTGATGTGCTGTGTGATCTTGAGCAAGTCATTAAACCTCTCTGAAAACTGGGTGATAAGAAATCTAGAAAATAAGTAACTCCTTCTCACAACTGTTGGGAACATTGCAATGATTCACATTGGGTTCTCAGTACAATGACTAACACGTAGCAGCACCGGATAGAGGGTAGCTGTCTCATTTTGTAAGTATTTTTACCTATAGCTCTCAGGCCTGGCATTAAGACTAAACAGTGATGTAGCTAAAGCTTCTAGACAGTGTTGAGCACAAAGTAGTTGCACAATAATTATTAATTCCAGTTCCAAATTTGGAGTGCTACCAGTTGAGGAGGGTTGGGGTCTCTATCCACCCTAGAGTTTGATTAGCCTTCAAAATATTCCCAGTGTTTGGATAGATGGAGGATGGATGGGTGGATGAATGGTGGATGGAAGGGTGGATGGGTGGATGGATGGATGGATGGATGGGTGGATGGATGGGTGGATGGAAGGGTGGATGGATGGAGGAAGGATGGATGGATGGGTGGATGGATGGATGGGTGGATTGGTGGGTGGATGAATGGGTGGATGGATAGGTGGATGAATGGGTGGATGAATGGGTAGATTGATGGATAGGTGTATGGATGGAGGATGGGTGGATGGATGGAGGATGGGTGGATGGATGGGTGGATGGATAGATGGATGGGTGAATGGATAGATGGATGGGTGGATGGATAGATGGAAGGGTGGATGCATGGATGGATGGAGGATGGATGGGTGAATGGATTGTGGATGGATGGATGGATGGGTGGGTGGGATGGATGGATGAATGAATGGATGGTGGATGGATGGATGGGTGGATGGGTGAATGGATGGGTGGTGGATGAATGGGTATGAGGATGGATGGATGGAGGGTAAATGGGTGGATGGACAGGTGGATAGATGGATTAAGAATGAATGGATGGATGGGTGGATGGATGGATGGTTGGGTGGGTGGATGGATGGATTGAGAATGGATGGATGGGTGGATTGAGAATGGATGGATGGGTGAGTGGATGGATGGACGAGTGGATGGATGGGTGATGGGTGGGTGAATGATGGACAGGTTGACAGATCTTAGATAACATGATGAATATCACAGTGACATTGTGAGTAAATGCTCCCAACCCTTCAAAATTGAGGCAAGAACTTCTGGTTGCAAAATATTGGGTGCCGTGACCGCTGGGGGACATAATAGTTTGGGACCAGTGAAAATCAGATGAATTGTGTCTGATCACATCATCAACTTTAATGAAAATTACAGCAGATTCCCCCCACTTTTCTCAGGGTGCCTTGGACCATCTTCATTCAGAAATCCCCACCAGTCCAGGTTGGTCCCACTGTAGCTGTCATCTGGATCTAAACAGCCTCCTTCCAGAAAGACTCCTAGAAGATTGGAGCCTAATGAAGGACCTTAGGGATTGTGGGATACAATCAGTGTACTCATTTAACAAAAATCACTGTTATGATTGTTTAAAGAGTTCTTGTAGCTGGGGGCAGTGACTCACACCTGTCACCCCTGCAGCTCAGGAGGCTGAGGCAGGAGGATCACGAGTTCAAAGGCAGCCTCAGCCATAGGGAGGCCCTAAGCCGCTCAGTGAGACCTTGTCTCTAAATAAAACACAAAATAGGGCTGGGGGCGTGGCTCAGTGGTTAAGTGCTCCTGAGTTCAATCCCTTATATCCACCCCCCCCAAAAAAAGAGTTCTTCCAACTTCTAGGCACTGTGCATTTATTTTATATGTATACCTGCATCCAACCCACCGTGCTTCCGCCAACAGGGACATCTAGGTACAAAGCACGTGCTCCTTACACAGTGCTCAGGTAAAGTGTTCGGTACTTTGCTGCTATTTTTCCAAAGTTCTCACAGAAAAATGTAAGCAGCTCTCTTCTAGAACTTCTGCTTAGTTCACCCTCTTTCTTCCCCTAGTACTCTGCTCTTCTGGTGCCTCGACACGAACTTGGTCCTTCCTCAAGGTAATTCAGCCCTCCCTAGGGATAGAGAATGTCCTTGTCACTTGATGACATAGGAGACACAGGTGGGGAAGAAAACCCCCCGTTAGTCATTGGTAGAACTGAGGTTCCAACCCGCGTCTGCTTGACCCCAGAGCTCAGGATGGAGCCTCTGTCCTAAATGGGGAAACTGAGACTCGGGAAGGAAGGGTGACTTTCCCAAGGTCACCTACACTGTTCGGGTCCGGAGCTCAGATTGGAAGGACCCATCCTGGCTTCTTCCAGTAGCCATATTCCAGATCCACCTTTCCAGAACTTTCCTCCGTGCCCTCTCTCCAGCCCCGGGGAGCCCCGGGTCCTCTTTGTGGCCATCGGCAGGAAAATGTGAAAATATTTCAGGAGGGTTCCTTTCTTCTCTGACTGGTGAGAGTTTTCCGTGTCTGGGCACCTTTGAAATCTCCCAGCGTCAGCCATCATCAGCTGGAACCGGCACCCCTGCTAATAAATTGAGAATGTCACTTCTCCCAAGCTGCATTATTACCGTTTATAATTTTGATTGTTCATTTGCATACGAAAATTAGTCCTGTGACATGCGTGAATTTTATTTTATTCTTGAACTAATTATAAACAAGAATGCCACATTATTTACATAACTAATTATTGTTCCTTCTGTTCCCCTGTTTTTAAATCGGGGGCCCCATCCTCTGTTGGTTAAGTATGCAGATGAAAAATCCAAGAACATTTCTAAAGTTTAGGAACTTGTTCTATTTGCATCAAATACAAATTCCTTTGAATGAGAGATAATATGCTTTCCATTTTAATAGGCCTAAATTAGGTTGATCTTAATTTATAGTTAATTTGAATGAATAATTCCTGTCTACCTGAGTCTGTTTTTTCAGTAACTCATTGTAAATGTTTATTAACCCATAAATCTGCTGCTTTCCTTTAGGAGGGGATTTAAGGGCCCCCCCAAACTGAAGGGCATATGGTACAGGAGGGGGAAAAAATCTACAAAAGCGGTTAAGAAACCTGGGTTTGAGTCCCCACTCTAAGTCATATGCTGTGCGCCCTTTGGGCAGCTACCTAACCCTCTCTGAATCTCAGGTTTCTCAGTCACTAAATGAGCAACTTGAATTAGATGGTCCCCAAGATCCTAAGCTCTCTAATTTCCTCAGGTGGGGGTGTCGTCTACCTTCTTCGTCTTGCCTTTGATTATGTCTGCTCCGAAATCTCTCTTCCTCAGAATTCAGTCTGGCTTTGGTTAATATCATACTAACTCATTTTCTTGGCCAATATAAAAGAGGCCCCTCCCAAAATTCTCCCGCGGAGAGGACTGGACATGTTGCAGAGGTCACGGTAAATTCCAGGCACAGCTGAACTTTGAAAAGACAGGAGGAGGACGACAGTACTGCTGAGATCTAGCAGAGGTCCCGCTGCCCTTCAGTCATGCCAGGAGGATACAGCCACGCGGCTGTGTCTACAGGAATGAACTTTGGAGTCCAAAGACTTGGGATCTCACCCTGCTCTGCTGATTCTTCTGGAAGATGACTGACCTCTCTGAGATGCTGTGTCTGATGAGAACATCAACCCTACCGGCACCCAGGAGGTTTGCCCTGGGGATTCCAGGAGGTCACAGTGGGCACACGGCCTGGGATGGGGTCAGCACTCAGATGCCAAATCTTGCCCTTTCCTGCCCACCCGCTGGCTTCTGGAGGTGAGGAAGAAGGGGGTAATGACATTATCACTAACATTTATCGCATGCTTGGTAGCTGCTGCTTCTCATCAGCCCCAGAGTGACACTTCAGAAGGTCATTCTCCTAATCTCCCTGACGAGGTCACACACATCATCGGAGACCTTCGGAGAACCACGTGCACCTCCCTTCGCAGTAGCCATCCCGGTGCGACGTCACACTTCCTGGATGATGTCGCTCTCTACCATTGCCACCCCCCAGCTTCCAAAAGATGCAGAGAGGGGCATCTGTTTTTGTCTCTATAGTCTCTCTCAAGTCCTAGTACCCGGGCAGCCTCAATGAATATTTGAGGACTTGAGAGAGAACAAAGCACTTATTTGAGATTATCTTAATCTTCACAAGCCGGATCCTGCTGCTGATATACCCATTTCACAGATAAGAAAACCGAGGCTTAGAAAGGGAAAGTCCAGCTGAGATCCAGGGCACCACCCAGCCTAGCCCAGACTGTCTGAATCATAAATAATCATTGCTAAGGCAGATGCCACGGGAGTTGGTGGTCATTTCATGGCATTATTGTGTCAATCAATGCTGGCTACACATTTGCTGGTCATTTTCTCCCTTACCGACAGCTTCCCAGAAATTATTGAATCTCAGCCTCCATCTCTTCATCCATACAAAGAACTGTCACTCTCTCTAGTTCCCATGGTTAACAAAGAAAAGAACCCCTTGTTCTCGTCTGTGCTCATTTACAAAGTCATTCTACAGCTGCACATATAAGAAATCATCAGCCATCACCTACTGTATACCAAACATTGTTATGGATGTCAGATTTTTCAACAAGAAAACTAACATAAATGTCTGCCCTCTCTGTTACTCTCTGGTCTCAAATATAATTTCCCTTTTAACGTTCATTTGTTCACCTATTTATTTCCGTGGCTTCTCTGTGTACCTGGCTCTGTACAGGCAAAGGAAGTATCGACTCGGCTCTGGAGGGTCTGAGACTCAGGGTAAGTTCTCTGTTGGTTGCTCTTATCACATGCACAGACAGAACTCCAGTGCTGAGCTCTGGACACTGAACATGAACTCCACAGAGCACAGAAATGAGAACTTAAACAGAACAAGTTTCTTTGGGTCAGAAGTGGGAGTTACAGTCTTGTTATTTATCCTGCCCTGGGAGGGGCTTTGCATTTGCCCAATTATCCTTCTGCTAAATTGATAGATTAACTTGTTCAAACAATTGTTTCTGTAATCAAGGGAGAGAGCGCTGCGGAGAACCGGTAAAGAGGAGTCTTGTTTAGTTCTATGAGGTGCAACTGGTGACCCCTTGCCAAATTCCGTGACCAGACAGCAGGAATGTGGCCATTAATTGGATATTTTAGGTGCCAGCACAGTTGTCCAAGCAATCATGGAACTCGCTGGCCACGCATTTACCAATGACCCGTGGTCAGTGGCTTTGTTAATGACACCTCCTTTCTTTTTCTGTCTCATTATCTATTATTCAAAGAGGGTTGGAGTTGGACCTAAATTGGAGGGGGCAGTAATTCTCATTCAGTGTACAGAAACTTCCTAGGGCATCCCTGCAAGAGGGGGCCCCTCTACATATTCTCATATTGCCCATCAATGTGGAAATAGGACCCCAAACCAAGGCCTTGTGAAAGAGCCGCCCAGGAGCTGAGCTCATTGGCTCTTGGGTGTTGATTGACAGATGCTCCGCCCAGTGCAGCTCCACGAAGGGCGTGGGGGCGGGGCTTGCTGTCTCTGTCCGTGGTTCTGAACTCTGCGGCTTGAGGAGGGGGAAGAAGGGAGGGGAAGGAAGGGCGAGAGGGAGGGGGACGGGAGAGACCTGAAGAAACCCCACCAGCTTGACATGGTTTTCAAGTAATTGCTGTTACCCAGAAAGAAAATTGTGTTCCTTCGGAAAGTCAAGGAGCTCTTGCTTCCACGTCACCTCCCCCATACTAGCCTTGAAAGTACAAGCCTGTCAGCCTGCGGTTTGTTACGCTCAAATTCCCATGTTGACACTTGGCCTCACACTGGCCGTAAATAGAACAAAAGGCCCAGGAAGGACTTTAGCTTGATTGACTATGAAAGCCTGCACCGCATCTCCCCAGTAGGATGAGACTCCAGCCATTGCTACCATCTCAACTAAGAGGGGAAATCAGAGATCTGAGTTCAAATCCTGGATCTGCAACCCCATGCTGTGTGACCGTGGTAAAGCATCTTTCCCTCTCTGGCTCTTGGATGCCAGCACTTTGAAGTGAAGGAGTCAGGTGACATAAATTCTGAGGTCATCCCTCCCTCTTCTGCCCTTCTGAGATTCCTCTGCCAGTTTGTTCTTTGAAGAGGTGAAAGGCAGCATCACATCTCTCCCTTAATATGGGCTGAAAGAAGGATTTCTCCACCGGTATTAAAGGGTGGGCCAAGGAATTCAAGAACGGGAGCTTCCTCCATGTAAGAAATACATCTCTGCCTCCCAGCAGGCAAACTGCGGCCAACCGGAGCCCCGCGTTCACCTAGTGACATACCCACTCTTCACAGCAACCAGGAGCTAATGCTGTCGCTATCCCCATTACACAGATCAGAAGACCAAGGGCATGGGGGTGGAGAACTCGTTCACGGTCACCCAAAGGAGCCGATGCTCTAAACATCAGCTGCTGGGGTCCAGATTATTTGCACTCTGCTTGGCGGCCCCAAGCTCTCCCAGCCTCTCTGAAGTGGCTGCATCCCAGATCCCTGGGTCCTGAGTTCTCACAAGGTCTCCGCCAACTGATTTTTTTTCTGGAATATGGATGATGTGAAACTCAAGTCCCCAACAGAGGGCTGAAGGCTGGCTTTTGATCAGGAGCCTCGCGAGTGCCTTTTGTGACTTGGATAACAAGCATTCTGAGACGGGCTGTGAGACCTGGAGGTGTCACCATCAGCCTCACAGAGAAATAGCCAAGCGGGACTCCTGCGGACTGAGGCTGGAGGGCGCCTGGAGGGAAAGGAGCAGGGTCGTCTCTACCCTGGTCAAGGCGGGAGCACTGGCCTCTTCTCCCCGCTGCCCGCCCAGAACTCTCTAGTCCCCAAGGCAAGAAAAGAGAGAGTGACTCTGTGTCCCCTCCGTTCTGGCCAGCTAGAGAAGAGTGGGGAAGGGTGTCAAGTCTCAGAACTGGAAGGGACTTGAAGACCCCCGGGAGGGTCACCCTCTATCCCCAGAGCGCATGCCAACTCTGGAGGACTCGAACCACGAGAACATGCTTTCTTGGATTGAGGCAAGATCTGGGTTTTAGTTAGCCATTCGACGCTATGACAAAAACATCTGATAAGAACAACTTACAGGAGAAAGAATTTAAGAGTGTATTTTGACTCCCGGTTTCAGAGGTTCCATGGTTGGCTCCATAGCTCTGGTCTGAGGTGAGGCCAAGGGTGTGGTGGAGAGGAGCAGCTCAGGGCGGGCAGCAGGAAGCAGAGAGGAGCCATCTGAGTCCCAAAGGCCCAGCCCGGGACCCACTTCCTCCAGCCACACCCTATCTGCCTAGAGGTGCCACCCAGCTAATCCTCATCAGTGGATTCATCCAGTGGTGACATTACAACTCTAACAATTTTAATCATTTCATCTCTGAGAATTGTCGCACGTCGCACACGTGAGCTTTTGGAGTAAACCGTCACCGTCTGGGCCTCAGAAACTTGAACGGTATTTGCCTTAGGAATTCTTCCCCCGTTAGACACTCATTTCACATATTTACTGAATTTTTATAGCCTGCATTAGAGACTGGACTAGATTCAGGGGACATAATGGTGACAGGAACAGTTTCTGTCTTCAGAGAGACGTTGACACCTGTCACATTTTCCACATCCTTTCAAGGTTAAAGTCTCTTAGTTTGTTTCTTTAAAAAAAAAAAAAAGAGGCTATGGTTCTAGGCATTTAACAATTTTCATTGTGGAGTTACAAACCTGGAGTATAACTCAGCCCTCTGGGACATGCCCCTGTCCCATCCCACTAAGCGCCACACCCAAACTCACATGTTTACAATTCACTAATGAGATAGTCGTTGAGCTGAGAGGGCGTTCAGAGTTCCCAGCCCGTGGAGATGATCAACGTGAGGTGTGGTAGCCGTGCCAGTCACCTGGTCTGATAATTACCCGCTGTAGAACTGTCATGGTGTGGATGTGAGGTGCCCCCAAAAGCTCACGTGTGAGACAAAGCAAGAATCCGCAGAGGTGACATGAGTAGCTCATGAGAGCTGTAACACAATCAGTAGAGTAATCCACCAATGTGGATTAACTGGCAGTTACTTTAGACAGGTGGGGTGTGGCAAGAAGGTCCCTGGGCGTGTGCCTTTGAGGTTTATACCGTGTCCCTGGTGAGGGGAGCTCTCCTACTCTCTCTGCTCCCTGGCGCCGTGTCCTGAGCTGCTGTCCTCGGCCCCACCCTCCGCCATGATGTCCTGCCTCACTCAGGCCCAGAGCAATGGAGTCGGCCGACCACGGACTGAGACTCCGAAACTGTGAGCCCAAGTGCATCTTTCCTCCTTCAAAGTTGTTCTTGTCGCGTCTTTTGGTCACCGCAATGCCAAAGGTGACTAAAACAATAGCTACGGGAACATATGGCACCGCATTCCATAAATAAGTACAATTAGTCTGTGTCAATTCAACTTTTAAAAAATTGAAAATAGATAGTTACTCAGTCCCTGCCAGGTATGAACAGGCCACCTGGGGTTGTAGACAGGTGTGGGCTTCGCTTCCT
Organism: Callospermophilus lateralis; assembly: GCF_048772815.1. Taxonomy (NCBI): domain Eukaryota; kingdom Metazoa; phylum Chordata; class Mammalia; order Rodentia; family Sciuridae; genus Callospermophilus; species Callospermophilus lateralis. The sequence goes on along the minus strand of NC_135305.1, from coordinate 115,078,309 downwards.
GGGGGCTTTCAGACCAGCAGAGTCAGAGGCCTTCATCATAGAAGCAGAAGAACGAGGCCATCAGTGTTGCTGGTGCCCAGTGGTCACGGGTGGAGTGGGGACTGGCCCTGCCGGGGGTGGAGGGGGAGCTTCTGGGGAGAGCTGACCCTCAGGCCAGGGCCTGGCGGGTGAGAGGAGGAGCCGTGTGTGGGGGCAGAAGGACCAGCACAGGGAAGCCCTAGGGGGATTGCAAAGATGGCATGTCTGGAGGCAGGAAGGGAGGCTTTGGCCTGGAGGAGGCCACTGTGAGCGTGGAGTCAGGGCCCAAGATGGGGCAGGAAAAGGATCCACATCAAGCCCTACGGGTCCCTGCCTGCCAAGCCTTCAGGTTTTTAAAGGCAGTGGGGAGCCACTGAGGGCTAGGAGCAGGGAATGGCATTGGCTGACTCGAGTTTTAAGACATTCAGGGAAGAAAGCAAGTGTGAAAGAAGAGGGAGAACTGAAGGGAGGCTACTGCAAAGGCCCGTGCCCTGTGTTCTCCCTGTCAGTCAGCTTTCCATGACTATAACAAGTTCCTGATATAATCAGCTTACAAAGAGAAAAGGTTTATTTTAGCTCACTGTTTTAGAAGTTTCCATCCACAGAGAGTTGGCCTCTTTTTTTTTTGGGCCTGAAGCAGTGCAGCATGGCAGGAAGGCCTGGTGAAGCAAAATGGCTGCCCCATTATCTGCCAAAAAGAAAGAAAAAAGAAGAGAGAGGGGTCCCACAATCCCCTTCAAGGGCACACTCTCAGTGTTCTGAAGACCTCCCACTAGGCTCCACCTCTTAAAGGTACCACCACCTCCCAACAGCACCAACCTGGGGACCGCCACACATGGGCCTTTGAGGTATGTTCCAGAACCAATTCTGGGCATGCTCACAGGCTCTCAGCCCCAAGCTCCCTCGGTGCACACCACCCACACTCACAGAGCTTCAGGGGGAGACAGGTGAACCCAAAAGAGTCTGGTGGGGACCAGGGTGTGGGTGGGTGGGTGGGGAGTTGGGAGGCCTCATCTCTCTTCTGTGTCTCTGACCTCACAGCCTAGGCTCCTTATTTGCAAAACGGGGGCTTGAAGAGTAGGGACACACACAGATGACACTTTGGGGTCTCCTTAAATGACAATTCTCTGTGTATGAGGCTTCCATTCCCTGGAGAATGAACATCATGGAAGCTAATGAGTTGCCCATCACTAGGGCCATTCAAGCAGAGGTCAGAAAACTTACAAGGCAGGAAGGACCTTTAAGAATTATTGATCTAGCTGGGCAAGGGGGTGCACACCTGTAATCCTAGCAGCTGGGGAGGCTGAGACAGGAGGATTGGAAATTCAAAGCCAGCCTCAAACAAAAGCGAGCCCTAAGCAACTCAGCAAGACCCTATCTCTAAATAAAATAAAAATAGGACTGGGGATGCGGCTCAGTGCTCAAGTGCCCCTGAGTTCAATCCCTAGTAACCCCCCCAAAATTACTGATCTCTTACAATTTCCCAATAATGGGTAAAATACAGTTAGACCTCATCAAATGTTTTTAACAAACATGAGGTCAGAAATTGTAGTCCCCTTTTGCAGAAGTGGAAACTGATGCCTACACAAGCAAAATGGCAAGATGCCTACACAAGCAAAGTGCCCAAGATCACTCAGCTGGCAGTAAGGAGCACTATGATGTTTTAAACATTCACTGCATGTCCAAGCCTAGCTGAGAGTTTTACAGGGGTTACACCATTTAATCCCCTAGCATCGCTGTGAGTACATTGTTATCTTAGTCCATTTTGCGTTGCTGTAACAAAATACCTGACAAGGGTAAGATATTAAGAAAGAAGGTTAATTTGGCTCCCATTTCTGGTGGGTGGAAACTCCAACCACCCTGATACTGGCTTCTGCTGAGGGCCTCTGGCTACTTTGCAACATGATTGACAGCATGGCATAGCAAGAGCAAATGTGTCAGAGAAAGCAAGAGGCCAAGGGGGGGCCAGCCCCATGCGTTCATAAAAATGCAGCCTCTCAGAATCTAATCTGCTCGGCAAGACCAGCATCAATCCCCCGTCACCTGCTGCTCCCACCACACTTCCAGCACACCAACCTTGGGGACAAACCATCTGCAAATCTTGGCAGCCATTGCCCCTATGTTATGGATGAGAAAATGGAGACAGAGGGGCCCAGTGTGTCATTCGATGTCCTGCAGTGAAGAAGTCATAAAGTGGGAATCCTACCTCCAGGCCCCCGATGCTGAGCAGCGGCACTTTAAACCTCAACACTCACCTTCAAAGCCAATGCTGGCTGACCTGGGGCCCACACCCACATCCAGGCCACCGTGTCCCCTCTACCCTTTGCTCAGCTCTACTTTGCCCACAGGGTTATATTCCAAGGGCTGCTGAAACAAAGCACCCCACTTCCAGAGAACAAAAGCTTGAAAATGAGGTGCCCCTGGCCCTTGCTTCCTCTGGGGACCCTGGGGAGGATGGTTCCTGGTCCCTTTCTCATTGTGGCAGCACAACTCTGTTTCACCAGACGTTCTCCGTGCGCCTGTGTCTGTCTCTGCGTCCAAATGTCTCCTTTGTATCAGGACATGAGTCCCTTTGGATCAGGGCCCCCCTATTCTGGCATGACCACATCTTAATTGATGACATTCACAGTCATTAAAAATACACGTCACATTCTGAGTTGCGGGGGTTAAGATTTCCACCTACGAATCCTGGAGGGGACACTTCAACCGGTGACTCCACCAGCCCCTGGTGTCTTTGCCTCTGGGGAGCAGGTAAGGCCCGAGGCAAGAGCTGACCTGGCCGCACATCGCTCCTTCCACGCTGCGCCACCCGCCAGCCTCGCCCCTCTGTCCCCGGTGCTCAAGGCTCTGGACTGATGGATAGGTGATGACCAGGACCTGGAGCAGCCAGGAGACAGAAGCCTCGTCCCTTCCAGAGGAGGCGGGTGAATATTTCATACAAGGCAAGAAAGTAGACTCCCATACAGCCTCCCGCAAATGCGACATGACACCTCCTAATGGGACGATATCAGTACAAATCCGGTCTCGCGGTGCCCGGGAGCCTCTCGGTAATTCCTCCCATATTGTCCTCATGTCGCTGAAAATGCAGTCGCCAGGCTCAGGCTGCCGCTGTGCCGGCAGATCCGAGGGCATCGCCCCCATTTCTCCAGCTGAGGAGACAGAGGACGGCAGAAGGGAACCTGTCCTCAATCATGGGGGAAGGGTGCCCCCAGGGCAGGTGCCAAGGGCGCAGGGGAGGAAGGAGGTGGCAGGTCTTCAGTGCTACATCTGTAAGGAAATGGGAGCAGGAGAGGTGTCCAGGAGTCCCAGGCCTGGGGATGGGGGGGTCGGGGACAAGGTGCATTTGAACAGAAAAAGAGCCGCCGGTGCGGAAATGGGAAACACGTGGCACCCAGAGGTGTCGCAGGAAGTTGGACGGAGCAGGGCAGAAGCTTCCTGGGCAGCCGCGAGAACAGAACCCAAGGTCAGGCCTCCATGGCTGGGGCACTGGGCCCCGAGAGCGCACGCGCATGCGGTCGGACAGAGCCTCGTGCTTCCTCCTGATTGGCCCGCGAGGAGGGGCCCTTCCTCCTGATTGGCCCGCGAGGAGGGGCCCTTCCTCCTGATTGGCCCATCAGGAGCTGGAAGGGATGTTGGCGGCTCCCGTTCCTCTCCACCCCGCATCTCTTCCCCTTCCTCTCCTGCTCTACCCTGAGACCCCGGAGGCTGCCCTGGTCTTCTAGGTTGGGTTGAGATGATGAGATTCGAGTTGTGGGGGAAGGTGTTGGCCAACAGGCACATGATGTCTCACACAGAGGTCCCCCTCTATCCATGCGGGATGCTTTCCAAGATCCCCGTGGATACCCGAAACCACGGAGAGTACCAAACCACGTGTGTGTGTGTGTGTGTGTGTGTGTGTGTGTGTGTGTGTGGACACATGTATATGCATGTTTTTTTCCTATTCATAAATACCCATGATAAAAAGTTTAATTTACAAACTGATCACAGTAAGAAGAACTAATAGTAAAACAACTGTAACAATATACTGCAATAAGAGTTATTTAAAACTCATGAACTGTTCATTTCTGGAATGTTCCATTTAACATTTTCTGACCTTCATTGACTGTGGGCAACTAAAACGAAAGAAAGCCAAGTAGTGGATAAGGAAGTGTTCATGTACGGTCACACTCTCCCCCTTCCTTGGGACATGAGTAAAATGCCTACCACCCTGGGTGACCTTGGGCAGCTAAAATAACTTTCTTGTTGACTCAGTTTCCTAAAATGTTTTATTCTTGTTTTATTTTTTTTTTTGGGGGGGGGGGGGCAGGGGGTGGTACCATGAATTGAACTCAGGGCTCTCAACCACTGAGCCCCATCCCCAGCCCTATTCTGTATTTTATTTAAAGACAGGGGCTCACTGAGTTGCTTACAGCCTTGCTAAATTGCTGAGGCTGGCTTTGAACTTGTGATCCTCCTGCCTCAGCCTCCTGAGCTTCTGAGATTACAAGTGTGCACTACCCACCCAGCTTCCTCCAGTGTTTAATGAAGGTGTTAGTATGACTTCCAGGGAAACCAGATTGGTTAATGCATATAAAGCATGAGAATCTGGCTGGGATTTCATAAGGGGGAGGCTAGGGAGGGTGGCAAGCGGACAGGCAGGGTAGGTAGTGAACGATCAGGTCAGGAATCGGGGGCTGATCCAGGAGGGAATAAACTGCTGATACCTCCAGAGCACTTCCCCTCCTCCAGCCTGTTGCCAAGGTCACCTGCCTCCAGGGGTGGTTCCTGGCTACAAGGAGTTGTTAATGAGTGGCCCCTGGGTGGCTCCCTTCCTGCTTGTACCCCTGGGTGGCTCTCTTCCTGTCCTTAGATCACTCCACTTTTGGGGTCACATAGGCAGGATGAGAGGAGGAAGGGTCATGTGAACAGATGGAATCTAAGATCTACTAAAGGGGCAGGACCCCCCACTCTCTCGGGCACTACCTTTGACCCCCTCCTCTGCGGAGGAGCCTCTCTTCCCCTCCCCCCTCTCTGTTTTCTATCCTTTAAATAAAACTTTATTGTGCTTGCCTTGCATTTCTCGAGTCTCCAGCACTAGGGTAGCTGGACTGGAATGTAGTTCTCAACCCCAGCATCAAGGGCTCCATCAACGCAGGTTATTTGGTGGTGGTTCCAAGGGTGATGGTAGGAACGGCCACTGTTGAGCACCTGCCCCGGGGTATCCACCCCCCTCTCTCCACCACCTTGTTCAGACCTTGGCGACACCCCTAGGTGGTTGGGGTGATGCTCCGGCTCCCCAGATGGGGAAACTGACTCAGGAAGCAGCCTTGTGTGGAAGCTGGGATTCGAACCTGCGTGCACCCATCCCAAGCTCAGTCTGTTCAGGGCACACACCTCGCCTCCCGGGGTTGCTTCCCCACCTAAGCTCAGCCAGCCCCAGGCGCTGCGCTCAGAAAGGCAGAATTCCTGTGCACCATGTGGCACGCAGCGACCGTGAACCCGGGAGAGCTTCCCAGGTTTGCTTCTGGAGTGGCTCTCCTCTCTCTCTCTCTCTCTCTCTCTCTCTCTCTCTCTCTCTTTCCAGACACACTTTCTGTTCCTGTGAATGAAGCCACTAAGTGGCATGGTGGCTGCTCTAATTATAGGCTCCCGCCCGTGCCAAGAGGAAGCTGGTTACTGTGCACTTGAGTAGATTTCAAATCAGACTCCGTGAGGCCCCGGCAGGAGGGAAAGAGGCCAAGTTCTCCCCCAAGAAACTACCGGGAATCGCTGGCTGTAAGTGAGCCTTCCCGGCCTCTCCCGCTGCCGCAGCTGGAGTCCTCCGCTTCCCGGGCTGCACAGCCCTCTCCCCAGCCTCCTTTCCGGGGCCTGGCCTCTTCCAGGAGCTGGGGGAGGGGAGAGGGATGGGAAGAGCTGTCGGAGATGTGGCAGGGAGGAGCCGGCAGAGCCCCGGGACAGTTTGCAGGCTGAGGAAACTGGGTTCTGAGCCCAGCTCTCTCGCATCTGGGTATTTCCAGCCACTGTGGACCCCAGGGGTGCGCCCATACCTCCCCCCCAACCCCGGGATCCAGGGTAGCCCTGCAGGGATGTGGGTGGCAGAGCCTATGACAAATTTATCCCATGTCTGTTCCCAGCCAACTTCATGCTGGGCTTTGATGTTCGGAGTAGGCCCTGGGCTCCTGGGAGCTCTGGGAGGCAAGCTGTGGGATGTCATGGGGCGTCAGACACCAGGAGGAGACAAAGAGAGGTCCCTGCAGGAAGGGGACCCCTGCCCCAAACCAAGGAAGATGGGGTGGAGGAAATGCGCACCTCAGCTTGAACTCCAAGGGCAGCTGGGGTGAGCCCAAGGAACGGCAGAGAAAAGGGTGCATTTCAAAGAGCCCACAGGAGGACCAAAAAGGGAATGAAGCAGTACATTCTAGAAATATCGTTTAGAATAGCTGAAAAATTGAGGGGGGGGGACCTAAAGTGGCCAAATTACTGAGATTTAGGGGGTAACGGGGAGCCCTCGACCACTGAGCCCCATCCCCAGCCCTGTTTTGTATTTTATTTAAAGACAGGGTCTCACTGTTGCTGAGGCTGGCTTTGAACTCACCATCCTCCTGTCTCAGCCTCCCGAGCCCCTGGGATGACAGGCGTGGGCCACCACACCCAGCCACAGATGTATTCTCAAAAATTATGAAATTCAATAAAGTCCATCAAAAGCTCAGTGATAACAAACATTTTCTAATGTGAGGATGATGTGATGATTTGACCATGGCTGGCTTGCAAGAGGCTGAAGGCTGTAAAAATAAGAAAAAGAAAAGAAGAAAGAAACATGAGTGAAAGAAATATGTGTTCTCAAAGCGTCTGGAAGAATAGACATAAAAATGAAAATAGTCATTATCGCCAGAGGGTGGGATTATGGATGGGCTTTTTTTCTTCCTCTTTCTTTTTTTTTTTTTTTTTCTTTTTAATTTCCCAATTTACTGCAATGAGCATGTATTGCATTTGTAATCAGAATATAGTTCTTTAAATAGCGGGAGTGCTATTGGTATAGATAGCAATATACAGTGGGCCCTCGGTATCCTCAGATGCAGCCAAGCGTGGATTGGAAATACTCAAAAAATAAATAAATAAATAAAACTGCATCGTTACTGAGCATGTCCAGATTTCCCTGTCTTTCTTCCCTGAACAATGCAGTATATCAACAATTTACATCGCATTTACATCGGATTAGCCGTGGTAAGTAGAGGGGAGGATTACATAGGTTATATGCAAATATTATGCCAATTTATGTAAGTGATCCAAGCATCCTGGGATTGGGGTATCCTGGAGCCAACCTCCCAAGGGGACCAGGGACAGCGGATATGGATCTGCAGAGACGCAGATCTGCCTGGCCTTGTGGCAAGAGTCCAGTCCTGTGATTGCTGACGGCTTCTTACAAAGAGGCAGGGCGCAGGCCGTCCTTCCTGGGGCGTGCCCCTGTGCGCCATCAGAGGCCCTCGGAACTGCGACCAGAGGTCCTCGCTCCCGCGCTCGCTCCCCGTCACCACACCTATGACACCTGCTTATGCTGGGGACCCCAGGTGCAGAGGTTCCCCTGACCCCAGCCTCCCTCCAGCAGGCTCAGGGGGGCAGGCGAGCGAGAAGGACGCGGCTCCCGTTTGGAGGCGACCAGAGGTCAGATGGGGGGGTCGGCCCACACGGCACCGCGCACGCACACACTCAGGGCCGCCCCCTCCGCCCTCACGCGCCCCCACCGGACCTACCTGGCCCGGCGCCTCCGCAAGCGTCGCCACGCATGCGCACCCTCGGCCCCGTGCCAGGTTCAGCAAGCGCCCCTTCCTCCTGAGCTGACCCTCCGAGCCCCCGAGGCTCCCCTCCCAACCCGACCCAGACACCTGGCCACCTCTGCTCAGCGGTCCCCCTCCGGCCACGGGGCTCACCAAGGACCGCTCCGCATAGACCCTGCTCAGGCCCGCCCACGGCTCCTCGCCATCCAGGGGGCCAAATCCAGGCCGCGCCTGAGGCCGAAGTGCACATGGATTCCCTCACGGGGCACCCCGTCCAGGACTGGGCTACGTGCTGAGGGGCCAGCAAGCGCCATCAGTCCTGATGGCCCCCCGGCCACGCCCCACAGTGGACCGCTGGTTCCACTGAGACTGCCTCCTCCGTCGTCCGCACTGGGCCCTACAGTCCAGAGAGGTGGACCACATGCCTAGGGAGTGTAACAGTGAGAACTCGTTAAAAAAAAAAAAAAAAGATAGGGAGAAGATAGAAGGGTGCTGAGGATCGAACCCAGCGCCCCGCATGCCAGCTGAGCGCCCTACCGCTTGAGCCACATCCCCAGGCCACAGTGAGAACTCTTGGTGACTTGATATAACCCCAACTCAAAACAAACACAAACCTTAAGCCTACAAAAAAAAAAAAAAAAAGCATAGTATGCAGCAAATGAAATCATTTTCATGCAGCAAAATGAAATCCCAGGTCCCAGCATCAGGCATGGCTGGATCCAGGTGCTCAAGAAAATGTCTTCTCCATTTCTTGGTGTGCGTTCTTTTGTCACAGTTGAAGTCTCAGGAAGTCTCTCCCTTTGGGGAGGCAATGATGAAAAGCAGCTCTAGGTCTCTCCGCAGCCAACTCTGCAGGTAGCAGAAACTCTAGTCTCGGTGGACGGACCTGAGGTTGTATGACCATCCCCTTGCTCTGGGGCTGGGAGAAGGAAGACTGTCCCTGCCAGAGAGGCGCATCCCCCGGAGGCTGGGACAGGGGGGTTCAGAACCCTGAAAGCCCCAATCCCACAAGGCCTCGGGACAGACTTGAGGGGCCAAGCTCAAGCGCCCCACCACGGGGACTTGTCCCCACCCCCCCCCGCACAGCCTGCTGCGAGCCCAGTGGCTCCTCGGCTCTGTCCTGGTGGCCCCTCTAACCCCCTGGCCCTGGGCCGCCCCTCCTCTAGGGGGCCCCCCCCCCAGCCTCTGCACGGAGAGCTGGCCCTTTGAGGGAGACGGGCAGCGGCCAGCGTGGAAGCCACTCTTCTGTGGGGAGGACCCAAACCCAAACACACACTGCAGGGCCTGCCGAGGATTGTCCCCCAGGCCCCTGCCCCTGTTTCCAGTTTGCACCCCAAGGCTCTGGGCACGGCTGCTCCAGAGGGCCGACATCTCCGCAGGGACAGGGCCACATTGCTCTCCCAGAGCTGGCAGAAGCAGCAGACCTTCCTATGTCAGAATGTCAGCCCTGGAAGGTGTCCCGTTCCACTTTCCCCTAGAGAAGAAAAGGCCCAGAGAGGGCAAGGCCCTACCCAAAGGTTGCACAGCGTGAGATTGGCAACAGAGCGAGGACTTATCGAAGAGGAGAAGGACTGGTACTGACGGAGGACCTACTGTGGGCCAGGGCCACCCTCCTGGCTGAGTTCCAGCTGCTAGCCCAACCTCAGGGCAAAGCTGGCTGCCTGAGGCAGGAAAAGCCCAGCCCAGGCAGTGGCCTCTGTGGCTGTGTGTCCTCTATGAGCCGCCGCCCCTTGTCCTGAACTCGGTTTCTCCATTTATAAAATGGAACTTTTTCCAAGCCTCCACCTTGGTCCTCCAGCTTGTGTGATAAAAGCCACTCGGGTGTCAGGAGGACTTTGGTGGGGGGCTTCTTAGCCACTAGTGGTTTCTATGAGCAGCCGTGGCCATGAACGGGGGCAGCCTTGACCAAGAAGGTGGAGCTCTGGCCCAGCCCATGCCTCCTGATGCCGTGTGCCAGCCCTGTCCTGCCCTCACCTCACACTCCACATCCAGGTAAGGCCTGCTCCCTCCACCCCTCCCGGCCAATCTGGACGGCCACCACTTCTAAACCGAGATCCCCACTTTCTCTTGCCCATTCCCTTCATCCCCCCCCCACCACCACCAAGAAAGGATCTTGTCGAAACCAAAGCTGACAGTCCCCTTCGCTGCCGAAGGCTCTCGATGCTTCTGTCATTCTGGGGATCCAAAGCAATTCCATGAAGTCGTGTGTGATCCTGGATCCGTCAACCTCTCTTCCATCCTCCTCCCTCCTAGCCCTGAGCTCTCGCTGCCACAGGGCCTTTGCACGGCTGCCTTCCACCTGAAATATTCTTGACACACTTCAATGGGTCCCTGATGAATCCTCACCTCCTCAGAAAGGTCTTCCCCAACCTCCTGGCCACCTAGAACCCCTGCCCTCTCCAGCTGGCCTCTTTATTGATCTTCATAACCCTTATCCCTGCAAAGCATCATGGTCCCCTCATTTATTGTCTGCCCTCAGGGGAAGGCACGCTGTGAAAGCAAGGTCTTTAACCAGCACACGGGGGATGTTGGTCATATCTCCAAATGAATGAAGGGGTTTTAGCCAAACAATGGTTCATGGACTTCACCTGAGAAGCACCCTCACACTCCCAGCCGCCAGGAACCCCCGGCACCCGCCTGGTGTGCGGTCTCTGTTAAAGTCCCAGTGCCGCTCCAGCACCTCCTGACCTGGACGCTGCAGAGGCCAGCTGGGGACGGACTGCGGTGGGGTCCTGGGATTCTCAAGGAGAAGCCGACCTGCTGCCCTCGGCTGAGGTCACGGGGGCATTCTGGCTGGCAAAGGTTTTCTGGAATCTTCTGTGGATACGTAAGCCTACAGCTTCAGAGCCAACAGGCTGCGGGGCAAAAAGTCCCTGTGCAAGGGGCGGGGAGACAGCGGGACCAAGGGTCTCCTGGGAGACTGAAATGCCTGCCTGGTGTGGCACCCACAGGGACGCCTGTGTCCCTGGAGCAGAGACGGCGGGCAGGTCAAGGCAGCGGGGAGGGGGAGGCCACCAGGAAGGACCCCGCAGCCCTGAAGGAAGGCCAGCCTTCCAGCCGAGCCACATGGAAAGGGTTCCTTCTACCGCCAGGACTGTGGACACTCATGTCCTTCACTGTGTCCACCATCCTGGGGGTGACCTACAGCACCCCAAATCCACGGTGCTCTGTGAACCTGCCTTCTCCTTCCACCCGCCCTGCCTCTGTTCGCAGACCCACTGGTAGATGGTCCAAGCTCCACTCAGGCGCCCAGGCCGGAAGCATCCCCTCACCTCCTTCTGCCCACATGACCAGCTCTGGGTGAGTCCATGTCTGCCACGGCTTGGATTTGAATGTGTTCCCGAGAGTTTCAGGCAGCAGAAGCTTGACCCCCACGGTGGCGGTATTGAGGTGGTGGGACCTTTAAGAGGTGGGGCCTCAGGGGAGGAGGTTAGATCATGGGAGCTCCACCCCCAGAGAAACGGCGCTGGCTTATAGAGCAGGTCCCTTCCTGTGAAATCCAGTTTGCTGTCTATCAAGTTCTGCTGCTTCAGCCCTTTCTCCTGCTCCCAGTCTCATCACGTGGTCTGTGCAGCACATGATCCCACCATTGTGATGCCACCAGCCGTGAGGCCCCATCCAGAGCTGAGCAGATGCTGGTGCCATGCTCTTAGAGCCCCAGAACTGTGATCCAAATAAACCTTTTTTTCTGAATAAAGCCTCCAGCCTCGAGTGTTTTGTTATAGCAACAACAACTATAAAAAAACCTACTGAGCACCCACTCATGATCTCTAGCATTGTTCAGGTCTTCCCACCTCCCTGCACCCTGTTCATGCCCACCCCGGGGGCCAGGCACATCATCTTTTGGCTCTACCACCAGAGCAGCCTCTTCAACAGTCTCCCCCCTCCACCTTTGCCTCCCTGGAGTCCATTCTCCCCGGCATCTACAGGGATCATTCTAGAATACAGCTCTCATCAGCTGCAGCCGCTGAAAACCTTTCCACGGCTTCCCATGGCCTTCCAACAGATCCCAAGCCCTTTGCCCTGAGCAGCTCTGTGACCTGGCTGCCATTGCTCCTCCTGACTCACCCTGCATCCCCCCCCCAATGCGTGGACACAGTGGCCTCCCGTAGGTGGTGGGAGCAGGGGGCTGTCTGCACTGGGCTGGGTCCTCCCACGGCAGGAAGAGGTGGGAGCAGGCCTAGGGGAAGCCAGGGGTGGGAGAGGCCAGCAAGAGCCAAGGGTCCTGGGAGGAGAAGGGGGGTGGCTCGTCCTGTCCTTCAGGGGGTGAAGAGCCACGTGGAGCTGCCTGGGGAAGGAGAGCCGTCTCGGCCCCAGCTTCCCCCGGAGGCCAGCACGAGGCTCTTCCCAGCCTCCCCGGCCTCCCCGCTGTCTTAAAAGCGAAGACAAGCCCCTAGCTCCCCGCCATGGACTCTTGTCAGCAAGGGGACACAGGGAGCCGTCCGTCACGGCACTGAAACTTGCCCTGGGCCCAACCCAGCCTTTCCTTCCCAAGCTGGGGCTGGGGGTTGGAATGTGGGTGTGTGGAGTTACCTTTTCCTAACCAAACACACAGTCATGGACACTGATCCCTGAGGACTTCGATACTCATGGAAATCTTCATGAGAACTTGGTCTCAGATCCAGAGCAAGGCTCATGTTAGAGATGGGCAAACTGAGGCTCAGAGAGGGTGAGTGACTTGCACAAGGTCACTCAGGAAATCTAGAAGCAGGGGATATGCTTGCTCCTGGTCATATATGGTAATCCCCAGGACAGGGTCAAGGGACAGATTTGTGGAATTATCCTAGTGTGATGTCTTGGTCCAATCTTCTCAGCTGTAATAGGTTGAAAAAATGGTCCCCAAGGATGGCCGCATCCTAATCCCCAGAACCTGTGAGTGGGACCTCAGCAGGTCTGAGTTAAGGATCTCAAGAGAGGGGTCATCCTGGAGTCTCCAGGTGGGGCCATGTCATTATAAGGTCCCTGTAAGAAGACAGCAAGGGGTCCGGGGAGAGAGACGGGGTCAGAGGGGGACAGCACGAGGCAGAGAGGAAGGAGGGGCGGGAAGGGTGCGGACAGAGGCTGACCAGCTGCTGGCTCTGAACAAAACGGAGGGGCCACAAGCCAAGGATGCAGGGGCTTCTAGAAGCTAGAAGCAGCCAGGGAATGAAGTCGCCTCCGGCCACCAGGGAGACACAGCCCAGTGGACGCCTTGACTTCAGGGTTCCTGACCTGCATGGGACGGGCCCAAAGGAGCTGTGTCAGCCGGACGGAGACCGGGGGCCCCTCAGGGTCGACTGAGGGGAGTTTCTTTGGGAAAAGGTCCATGAAACCGAGGCGTGGACGCTGGGCCAGCAGGAGGGGAGGAGGGTGGGGAAATATGAGTGGCTTGGGCATCACCAACGCCGATGGCCTCCCGCCAGATGCCATGGCCGCCCAGGAAGCTGACCACACCCCCCAAGCCTCTGATCATCAGGACAGGAACCCTGCCAGGGCCACAGGGCAGACCCCCCGGGCCCGGGCTGGAACTGCTCCTCAGCTCCCCTGTGCCCCAGGGTGTGGCCCCGCCCCAGGATGCCCTTCCCACACCTCCTGCCCATCCTGCCCCATGACAACCCCTCCCACCTCACCCTCAACCCACAGCATCTGCTCACAGTTCCCTAAAAGACGGAGTCCTTCCACATCCGTGTTCCTCCGCCCAGCCTGCCCCCACCCTGGGGTTCCTGCCCCACGTCCCCCACGTGGGCAAAGACCAGCAGGACAGTGACAGGGGTCAGAGGCTGGAGTCCCACCCGCGAGGTCCAGCCTGGCACTCTCCGGCTGCCTGGCCCGGGAAGCCAGCTCACAGGACGGGGCCCCAGGTCTTCACCTAGAGACTGAGGCCGAATCACAGGGTCCACCCCACGGCTCCCCCAGACCCCAGCGGAGCCCGGCCCTCGGCCACGCAGCGAATCCAAGGAGGGGCCGTGGTTACGAGATGTGCCCCTTCTCGGGTCCTCCCTGGTCCTCCGTCCCTACCTATCGACACCTGTTTTTTCTCTGAGCCTTGCTGAGCCCTTTGTGGGCAGCCCTGGGGGCCCCCAGTGCTCTCCTGTGCGTTTCCTTCAAGGGTCCAGCCCCCAGAGAGGACGGACAGTGGTCACGTTTTGGTTCTTAGCATCGCGTGCACGGTAGGAAGACATGGCGAGAACACTGAGTGAATAAATGAGGGAGTGAACGAGTGAGGTGAGGAGGGAGGGAGGAAGGGAGGGAGGGACAGATGAATGAATGAGTGGGCGGCTGGATGAGGGAGGGGTGAATAAATGAGGCACGAATGAATGTGTTGAGGAGGGAATGAGCGAACCGAGGAATGAATCCCTGAAGGAATGAATGAGGTGAAGACTGAATTGAGATAATGACTGAATGGATCATTGAGGGAATGAATGAGGTGATGAGACATGAATGAATAAATGCACCGATGAAAGAATGAATGAATGCATTGATGAATGAGTTAGTGAATGAATGAAGTCATGAAAGAATCAGTGAATGAATGAAGGAGGAAGGAGGTGATGAAAGAATGAATGAATGAATGAATGGATTATTGGGTGAACAAATGAGGCAGTGAGTGAATGAATGAGTGAATGAATGAATGAGTGAATGAGTGAATGGGTGAATGAGTGAATGAGTGAATGAGTGAATGAGTGAATGAGTGAATTCACGAGTAAGTGCATCAGCCCTGGGATGAGGCCGTGAGTGACTGACGGCAGGAGCGCTCAAACAGATGTCACCACCATCCAAATGAACCCAACAGCTGCCCTCCGTCTGCGTGCCCGGAGCTCCATCCGTCCCCACCTGGACGGCTAACCAGGGCACAGCATGACCTCCCACAAAGCCCAGGTCAAGGACAGAGCAGGTGGTGGGGCGAGGAGGGGGGCTGGGGGAGGGCCAGGGGCAGGGCTGCGGGAGCTCATTGGCAATGCAGAGAGAATCCCGAGAGCCGCCTGCCCTGGCAGGGAGCGCGGGAAAGACAAGAAAAATGAAGCCGGGGCAATCTCATTTTCTGAGCCCTGCAAGCCGGTCAGGAAATAGCTATTATTCCCCCGCACTGTCGGTATTAAGTTATTTCCTTCACTAAATACGGGAATGTTCATGAATATCTATTGAGTCCCAGGTACAGACCCTCCTGGCTCGGAGGCCCAGGCACTGCCTTTTACGCTCCTCCAACAACACCCCTCAATCTTGCTGTGAAGTGAAAGACAATAGTATTTTAAATTGGTTAATAAATCTCCGGATTGATGCTCCTCGAAGGCCCGAGAACTTCGTCTCTATTACTTGGAATAAAAGGGATCACATTTTAACCGCTGCCAGCCTATGGATTTGGGGGAGCAGGGACGCGAGCCAGCCACCGCTTCTTCTTGGCAAAGGGAGGGACGAGGCTCCAGGACCCTGGGTCAGGAGGAGTTGTCTTGGAAGGCAGGAAATGTCACCGTGGGCCAGCTTGGGTTTCGATGGGTTTCTTTGGCCATTTCCCTGGATTCCAACAGAAGGAACTCAGAAACAAAGCAGATTTCTGCATCCTTTTAAAAGCACCCAGGCAGCCCAGGGTGCAGCTCAGGGGGACAGCACTTGCCTAGCAATCATCCTGCCAATGCCCCAGGTGAGCAAATCCGTGAGGCCATGTCACCTGGGACTACTCAGCACCCAGCCAGGTCGAGCCCCGGAGTAGAACCTCAGCAAAGAGTGGCAGGATCGGCTGAGGGGGACACCCCAGTCTAGAGACGTGCTCACGGAGGCTCCTCAGCAACGCCCAGGGAGCTGCA
Organism: Callospermophilus lateralis; assembly: GCF_048772815.1. NCBI lineage: Eukaryota > Metazoa > Chordata > Mammalia > Rodentia > Sciuridae > Callospermophilus > Callospermophilus lateralis. The sequence continues at coordinate 115,062,759 of NC_135305.1, read as the reverse complement.
TGTCTGTGGTTTCAAGAAGACGGTCTGTGCTGCCTCTGGAGTCTCAAGAATCACAAGTCAAGCCGGCACCGTGGCCCTCGCCTGTCATCCCAGCGGTTCAGGAGGCTGAGGCAGGAGGATCGTGAGTTCAAGGCCAGCCTCAGTAATAGCGAAGCCCTAAGCAACTCAGTGAGACCCTGTCTCTAAATTAAATGCTAAATAGGGCTGGGGATGGGGCTCAGGGGTCGAGGGCCCCTGAACTCAATCCCTGGTGCCCACCCACCTCCGCCAAATAAAAGAATCAGAAGTCAATAAAAGGGGTCTGGTGGCCACCCTGATGAGACTCAGCATCTTGAGATCGTCTGGGTTGGGAGGAAGAGAATACATAAGTGACCAGAGGTGTCCAGAGATTTTTAAGTATGCATGATGGACAGGAGGGAAGGAAGCCCCGGGATAGGAGCCGCAGGGCCGGGAGCGGCAGACAGAGCCTCTAGATCTTCCTGCAGACCCCAGAGAGCTGAGGACTGAGCACAGCCCACAGCTGGAGAGCGCAGCCCCAGTTCCCAGCACAGAGCCCGGCTGGAAGCTGACCCAGCCTTTAGGGGAAGTGTGGTTATTATAGAAGCCGATGATCTTGTCCTCGTTTCCTTTGCCCCTTTGTCCCTCAGCCCCCCTTCCCAGGCTCGGTGACCATCTGAAGCCAACAGCCCATCAATCCCAGGGTACGTCATGCCCCAGCCACCTTCACGCTCCCTCTGCGCCTGGCCTCGATCCTTTGAACCAGTCCGTGTTCAGCAGCTTCGACAACACTGCTGACCATGTCGTCCTCCTCCCAGGGCCCTCGTGCCCACGTCCCGTGCACACTGTCCCCTCTCCTGGGACGGCTTCTCCCTCTCACCACCCCACCTGGCACTTCCTTCACCCTGCAGAATGCCACTCCTCCAAGGTCACCATGGAGACCAGAAGTGGCCTCCTCCAGGAAGCCCTCTCTGACTGCAAGTTGCCCCCTTGACTAGACTCACTCTGGGACATGGTCATCTATGTCTTTTTTGTTGTTTGGCTTTTTGGGGTGCTGGGGGTTGAACGTGGGGCCTCGTGCGGGCTGAGCATATTCCCTACCACTGAGCCGCACCCCAGCCCCAAAAACATGATCTCCAGTTCTCATCCTTAGAATGGAGCTGTGTCGCGATCACCTCGTCCGCCAGGTCCCAGCAGAGGACCCAGCCTAGAGGTCCCGTGAAGCTGGCCAGCGAAACACTTTACCTCTATGCCCCCGCTGTGTGACACTGGATCTGTTCCTGCCAAAGGAGATAGACCTTTCCCCACCTCTAGAATCCCAGCTGCCCAGGTAATTTGCTTTAATCAGTAGAATGTGGCGAAATGTCAGGCCAGTTCTGAGCCTGGACCTTAAGAAGCCCCGCACATTTTAGTTCCTCTTTCAGAACCCTGCAGCCCCCAGGCTAGCAGCTGGAGCCCATGAGCCACAGGGCCCTGTCACCTCAGCTGTCAGCGAGTCTACCCCAAACACATGAGGGAGCCCGTCCTAGTCCAGCCTGGGCTAACGAACTCACCTGCCTGAGCAACCCAGCTGCCATCAGCCAAGGCCAGCCCAGGTGAGAACAATCCAGCAGACCTCTCAGAGAGAGAGAGAGAGAGAGAGAGAGAGAGAGAAGGGAGGGAGGGAGGGAGGAAGGGAGGGGAAGGGGAGGGAAAGGAAAGAAAGCTCAGTTTGTCATTCTATGCTCCCAAGGTTGTTTTGTATTTGTTACGCAGCATCGCCGTGGCCATAGATGACTGAAACATCCACTGAACAGCTAGCTCTTTCTCCCATGCATTGCACTAGGCATAATCTATCCCCAATGCAGATTCCTCTTGGAAATTGTCACCCACCCAAAGGGGTCAGAACAGCTACGTCCTTGAGAGGAGTCAGCGCCTATCTCTGATGGAGCAGGTGGTAAGTGACCCCCAGTGGACAAGTGACCTGTCCTCACTGGTGACATAGGGGAAATGCTTCCAGAAAATCTCAGTCTGGCAAAGGCCTTGGTCAGAGTGCCCAGCTCCCTCTGGGGAAGAAAGCCAGACACATCATCTTTAGGACAAGCAACTGGTTTTTTTTTTTGCATAATTGACAGTTCTTGGCACATTCTTTCCTCCCTTTTGTGTCACTCAAAAACGCACCAGACATGCCGAGGTGACTTCCCTGAAAAGAGAAGGCGCGGGAGACCTCTGGCTCCAACCCTTAAATATTCCCCTTGTTAGGAACCCCCCGGGGAGTCTGGCCCGGCTCTCGGGGGAGCGGGAGGGGGCGGGCAAGCGGTGCGCTGCTTTGTACTCAAGCCTCTTGGGTTCCTACTGAAATGTCCCCATCTCCTCATCATTTATGAGCCGGTGGAATGAAACCAGCAGTGACAGAAGGAGCCTCCCCGGGAAGGAGGGGGCGTGGGCACAGGAACGTCCCGGGGTCTGAGTGCCCGGGAAAGACCAGGCGCTGGGCTGGGAGCCCCACCCCGCGCACACCCCGCCTGCCTGTGGTCACGTGGGACCCGCGAAGGGTCCTGCGGCCAGGCCAAGGAGGGACGTGAGAGACCCAGGGGCAGGGTGTCTTCTCAAGAGCACGGAGCTGGTAAAAGGCAGGTTAGAGACAGGGCTGATGGAGCCCAGCCGTCATCCCAACGGCTCCTGGAGGCTGAGGCAGGAGGATCACAAGTTGGAGGCCAGCCTCAGAAACTTACCCAGACCGTGTCTCAAAATTTTGAAAAATAGAACAAAAGGGCCTGGAGATGTCACTGAGTGGTAAAGCAGCCCTGGGCTTAATTCTATATATATATATATATATATCTTAAGTCCAGGCGTGGACCTGCCCCGTGGCTCAGCACACACCGGACATCTGGAGGGCGTTGATCAGGGAAGGCGCGGGGCTGCAGAGTCCCAGCTGCCCGGACTTTGAGGGGGAGACTTCAGCCTATCTGTTCACCAGGATTTCAAGAAGTCCCCGAGAGCGCAGAGTCCCCGACTCATCCAGCCCCATCTGTGAGACTCAGATCAACAGTTTCCCTGGATAAAAACCTCTGCTGCACCCCTCCAGCTCAGAGAACTCACAGACCAGAGCACACACTCAAGACCCGGGGCCCAAGACCTCCCCACCCACCCCCGAACACAGCTGCACACACACACTCCTGCCAAATGACATTTCACCTCTGGACACTTACTTTCTCTTCTACCTCCATCCCGGTATTCCCACTACCCACAATGCCCTTCTCTAACGAACTCCTACTCACTCCTCAGAGCCCAAATCAAATGACCCTTTGTCTGGGAAGGTTTGCCTTCCCTCCCTCATTGGCACCATTCTTCAGTAAAAACCGGCGTGGTGATACCTCGCCCACGGCGTGTTGAAGGTCGAGGCCCAAGCTCTGTTTCTCTGAATCCCTGCAGCCTCCCGCAGTGGTCCCTGGGCACAAAGGCTGGTCAGGCAGCTGGGTGGATGAGGGAACTCATCGTGGGCTTCAGGGGTCAACATAAGCCTGGGTGACACATGCAGTGACACCTGCTGAACACAGTGGCCTCAGCCAGCACCTCTGGAGGAGTGCACTAGGGGTCCCCCTCACGGATATGGCTTCTTAGGGGGACCAAAGCATCGCCCAGGTCTGGCAGCCGCCTGGGGACAGCAGATGTGTGCCCCTCTGTCGCTCTCCGTGGCTCCCGCTTTCCCCCACCCAGACCGGGCCCAGGAGAAGTCTCTTCTGGACAGGTGGCCCCTCCCACCCTCCGTCCCCCCTGACAGCAGGAATCTGTCCTCAGGCCCCAAGTCCAGCAGAGGGCTGAGGCTGAGACCGTTGCGTGCTGTGACCGGGGACGGGCCATCCAGCAAGGGACGGGTCACTCCTCCCAGACGGCAGCGGCTGGGCAGAGTTGTGGGAATAAGCTTCCCGGGTCCCGGAGCCCTCGATTCTCTCCCAACACCCTCACTCCTTCCCCAGAGACCACAGCTAAGCCTCCTGGCCTCTCTGGGCCTCCGCTGAGAAATACGGTGCCCCTTAGCAGGGTCCATGACACACTTCCTGCTTGATGGCTCTTCTCTCCTTGCATCTTGTAACAAGGCTTCTACTGTCAGATGCAAACAGACTGTGGCCCAGAGAGGTGAGGTAACTTGCCCAAGGCCACACAGCCAAGTGCAATGGCAGGGAGCTGCCTCAGTCCTTCTGCCTCCAGAACAAACCAGGTCCCAGGGTACGAACCAGCCAATCGCAGCACAGACCTGGGGAGCTGCATGAACACTGTGACTGGCCCTTGGGGATCCCAGTCACCCTGCAAATCGGGCGCCGGCCTTTCCCCTCCCCTCCTCCGCCTTTTCTTCTTCCCCTTCTTCTTCTGCCTAGCTAATATATTATTTGTGTGCTTTTTTCATCTGTTTATTTTTTATTTTATTAATTTTAAGTCACCTCACTGAAGTATGACTGACCCCTAAGGCTGAGCAGGATCAGTCTAGGGCTGAGCCATGCCTTAGGGCCACCGGCAGCACCAAGGCGGACAGACATCCGGGTGCCCCCAGAGGCCCCGCCCACGCCCACGCCAATCATTTGTTAGTAATGACGTTTAGCCTGATCATGGGCTCTTAGCAGATTTTAAGTATCAATATAATTATTCTGAATTATTGAAATGAGCAGGCCTCCAAATACGGCTTTCGTATCTCAATTCTGCAAAGAATTCACACAACTCAAGAACAAAAAATCAATAAATAAACAACCCAGTTCCAAAATAGGTAAAGGACCTCAACTCCTCCAAGGAGATGCAAATGGCCCTCGGCTTAGAGAGGCACTGGAGGCAGCCTCTCCCGGGGCTGTGGAGGCAGCCTCACCCCAGCTCTGGGCTGGATGGCCCGCAGGGGCGTCAGCAGAGGTGACTGTAGCAACGAGCTGTGTTGCGGGGCAGTACCTTCCCTCTCTGAGCCTCGGTTGCCTCCACTGCAAAACGGGGACAGCATCCTTGGTGTTCTTGATGAGCCAGTTCGCGCCCCGCCCGTGCAGCCTGGCGCCTGCTTGTGGGAGGCGTCTGCTTGCAACCTCGCGGCCCAGCAGAAGACAGAAATCAGCCCCCACGGCCGATCCGAGTCCGAAACGTCTTTAAGGTGAGAAAATTAAAATCAAAATCCCCACATTGATTACATATTGAAGTGAGCATTTTGATGCACGGGTTAAATCAAATGTATTTTTACAGAGAATTTCATGTGTTGCTTTTTTACTTTTATGAATGAGCTACTAAAAAAAAAAAAAAAAAAAAGTGCATCCATGGTGTGTCCCTTTCTCAGGGCTCGCCCTGCCCCAGATACCGAAAATAACTACAGTAGCTCTGTCCCTGGAGCTCACTCGGAGCTCGGCCGCCTCCTGTGTGAGCTAGGGTGGACCTCTGGCCCTCTCTGAGCCTCGGTTTCCCGTCTTCCTAAAGGGGCTCATTCTTTGAGGCTGGATGGGAGCCAGATCAGATCCACGCACAACCGCGTCCACTAACACCACCTGGAGGATGTGGGACGGCATCCGCGATGCTGGGCTCGAGACGTTACCAGGGAGCAGAAAAATTCCTGGGCTAATGACGTCGTGTGCTACGGCGTGGTGTGACGTCATGCTGTGACGTCATGGTGCCGTGGTGGCGTGGCATCGTGGCGTGCTTGACGTCACCGCACACCACGCAACTGACTGCGGTGATGAGGCCGCGAGCGGGGGTCGCCTACCGGCTGCGGGTCTTGGGGCATGCGCACTGGGCAGGCCAGCCCGGGGACAACCCTCACCCACCTCAGAGCTGGCGGCCACCTGCCTGGCTGGGTCCCCGTGGGGCAGGCTCTGGAGGGGGTCAGGGTCTTCCGTCGGGGGGCGCCTGCCCTCCAGGACGCCGGCCTCCTGCTGTGCTGCAGTTGAAGCCAGCGATGGGGGAGGCCAGCTCGGCCCCCTGGTTTCTGGCCCTGCTTCCCACAGGTGGGCAGACCTGCAGGGAGGCCGGCCTCCGTCCCTGCCCTGGCCAGAGTTGCCGGGAGCAGAAGGCTGGCCTCTCCCGCCAGGCGAGGCAATGGCTGTCCGCCTTCCTGAAAGCTGGGGGCACCTGCTTCCATCTGCCATGGATGCCACTGAATGTCACCCAGGTAGGGTGGAGGCTTAGCTGAGTGGCCTCCCTGAACCCCCAATGACAAAGCTCAGAGCTGTGGTACCCCAAGATCAGAGCTCCCGGGCAGTGTAGGGGGGGCTTGGGAGGTGCCAGGGTTGAACCAGGGGCCCTCGACCCCTGAGCCCCACCCCAGCCCTACGTTGTGTTTTATTTAGAGACAGGGCCTCCCTGAGCCGCTCAGGGCCTCGCTGTCGCTGAGGCTGGCTTTGAACTGGCGGTCCTCCTGCCTCGGCCTCCCCAGCCGCTGGGATGCCAGGCGTGCGCCACCGCACCAGCCCCATGGTGTTCTCAATAAAGAGCTCAGCAGAGCCTCTGCCTCAGAAGTCCCCTGTGGTGTGGCACTACCATCGTGGCGGCACGGGGTACCCAGCAATGAGGGTGAGAGTCCCGCATCTGGAGGGCCGGCCAGTGTGTGCGGTGTAAAGCTTCCCACAGTGAAGGGTCTCCATCCAGGGGCTTTTCTGGCTTAAAAATTCCCAGATGCGTGACAAAGGCCCTAGCGCACCCCGGGTCTGCCCGGCCCCAGGCCCCGCTGTTGGAGGGTTCCTCACCGCCCTTCAGCCACGCTGCTGTATGTTCATTGATCTGTTGTTCTGGTCCTTGTTCCTTCAACAAATCTACATAAAATCCTGCTCCCACATGGGGTTTGGCAAGTGAAATAAAACCGTCCCAAGTCATCAAGGCAGGTGACCCGGTAAGGGGTCTCCCAGCTCTAAATAGCTGGGCACAAGTTCTGCAAAGGAGTCCTTCCTCTCAGAGAAAATTCCCTGGATTCCCTTCAAACCGAGAGACTGCTGCCCGGTGTCCTTGTCCCTTACAACCCTACCCTGGGCAAGTCGGAAAATGCACCCCCAAAACCAGGCACGGAAAGACTAAGAAGCAAGGTTTCTCCCCGACAAAGTCTTGCTGTGTGGCCTCAGACCAGTCAGACAACCTCTCTGAGCCTCTGTTTCTTCTTCTGTCTTGTGAACCAGAAAAATGTTATGTGAATTGCCTGTCACCCACCAAGCATCTGTGACGTGACTCAGACTGTTCATAGCAATACAGCCTTCCGGCAGGTCCCTGCTCCTCCTCGGAGTGACTGTGGGGTTCCCCGGGCCTCCTGCAAGTTTGCACAAACAGCGCCACAGTGCTGGATAGGAGCCTCCCCCACCCCGGCCCCCCACCAACACCTCTTCCTTTCCACCCCCCATTATTCCAGGCTCATTTATTTCTTTTTCTTTGGAATCCTCAAAGTCTATCAAGCTGTGGAGTGGTCAGATGGATTTTTTAATTAATTGAAGCAGAATCAATGAAAAAGTGATTGTTTCGGCCCTGGCTGGGGGGCCATCTTGGGGCTGAGGGAAATAAATAGAAGGCTTTGCAGGGGAGGGCGGTTTATCGAGCTGTGGTTGGCTTGTGGGTATGGAGACCTGGGAGGCCCAGCGCAGGCCCGGGAGACAGGAGGGAGACAGGAACGGCCATCAACAGGCCCCAACCTGGAGGGCAGACAGTCTGCGCTTGGATGAAGCATGGCACCACCTGCTGGAGCCTCGGTGGCCCCTGGGGGCTGCTGTGGCACCGGCTGCCTTGAAGGCATTGCACTAGGGATATAAGCCAGACACAAAGGCACCAATCTCTCATCATTTCACCCATATGGAGTATCCACAGCAGACAAATGCAAAGACAGGAAGTAGAACAGAAGTCACCAGAGGCCATGCCACTCTTGCGTAAGGGTACAGAGTTTCCATTTGGGGGCCGTAAAAAATTCTGGAAAATTCAGTCATGATGGACACATTTTAGGGGTTGGAGCTGGGGCTCAGTGGCAGAGCGCTTGCCTAGCACCTGTGAGGCACTGGGTTGGATCCTTAGCACCACACAAAAATAGACAAATAAAATAAAGGCATTCTGTCCATCTAAACTACAAAAAAAATTTAAATGGCACATTTTATATTGTGTACATTTACCTAAATAAAAAATGAGTAAGCTGTGCCACACCCTGGCCCATCCAAGCTTCTAGTAAGTGCTCACTAAACACACTAGCATTAGCCTTATTTTAATTTTTTTTATTTTAGTGGTACCAGAGAATGAATCCACGGGCATTTAATCACCGAGCCATGTCCCCCCTTTTTATTTTTCATTTTGAGACAGTTTGCTGAGTTGCTTAGGGCCTCGCTAAATTGCTAAGGCTGGCCTCAAACTTGCGATCCCCCTGCCTTAGCCTCCTGGCCCTTTTCCTTAGCCAGGAGCAAAGGAGGCATGAGGCCCTGCCACTCCTCACACCAGCAGCCAGCAGCGGTGGCAGCCAACTCTGGCTGAGCCCGGCTAGACCAGCAGGAGAACCCCAGGGCAGCTGGGATCACAACATCTGCCGACCCCTGGCACCCAGAGTTCAGTAAGTCGTCATTTATTTAAGATGTCGAATTTCATGAGTTTTGTTACTCAACAGGAGCTTACGAATCACCAGACCACCACTAGCAAGGTGGGGGAAGGAAACACTTATTAAACACCTACTGTATGGAAGGCACATTTCACATTCCACAGGAAGGTATGAATCATGCCCATTTGACGGATGAGGAAACTGAGGCTCCAAGAGGGGAAGTCATTGGCTTCAGACCACATGGGGTGGGGGGTTTGCAGAGCCTGACGTTAATGCAAGGTTGGCCTGACTCCAAAGCCATTGGCACCCCACAGACCCGTCCATCTCCCTAGGACAGTTCCACACTTACCAGTCACCCATCCTCCAAATCCTTGTCCGTCCTGCCACCCAGCCACGTGGCCTTTTTGGCTGAGGTGTCAGAGCCCAAAAGTGAAGCATTTACACTCTGAAATCAGAGTCCGAGTCCGACTCTGCTTCTTCCTGGCTGTGTGACCTTGGGGGAATCAATTCACCTCTCTGAGCGTCCACTCTCCTCCTCCTATCTACTTTCCTGCATATGGCCTTGTTCTGGACAAAGGGAGAAATCTCACAGAACAATACTCGGGACCCCAGGGACCCCAGCTCTGCCCCCCAGGTCCTCTATGACACCTCTCGGGGATGCCCCACCTGCATTTCCAGGGGATAAAGCCAAAACCATTTCTTTCCCTCCTCCATTCTGTCACTTGAGGCTGTGAGCCAGGCACACCCCTGGGGTCGGGTGTGACATCCTCCCGCGGCTGACCACCAACACATTCGGTGCAAAGCAGGTTTCCATGACCGCAGGGAAAGCTGCCCCTTAGTGACCCTGCCCAGTGCCCACCCACAGCCCCTGATGGAGGGCGGGGGAGAGGGAGGGGGGGAGAGAGGGAGAGAGAGAGGGGGAGAGAGGGGGAGAGAGGAAGGGAGAAAGGAAGAGGGGGGAGGGAGAGGGAGAGGGAGGGGATAGAGAGAGGGGGAGGAAGAGAGGGAGAGGGGCGCTGGCTGGCTTTGTGGTGAGTGACATGAGTTATTTCGACCTGACTTACTAATTAAGACCTCATTAGCAGCCCAAATTTGTGATAGATCAGCAGAGAACTCGGCACAATGGTTTAATTTAATGATTTCTTGCATTACTTTGTTAATCATCTTTAGTCTGATTTAATTTATGCCAATGTGACTGTCCTAATTTCTAATTAAGGCATTGATGGTGGGGACGGCCGCCGTGGCATAAGAATTTCAATCAAGGCTGATACAAAAGCAGATTCTGGTTCTTCAGGCCGAGGGACAGTGGTCTAGGAAGTCGTCTGCTCAGGCTTTACTCCCGGGCAGGTGGGGAGGGTCTGGGGCTCGCGGGGGCAGATGGCGCCTCACTAATCACTGACCTTTATCATCATCGACTTTTTTAAGGCTCTGAAAACGACCTTGGAGATGCACCCGACCAGCCTGCTCATTTCACACCGGAGGCTACAGCAGCCAGAGAGGGTGAGGGGCTCCCCCAAGGTCACACAGCATGTTAGCAGGGCCCTGGGAAGAGACCCCAGACTCCACTCCCCTCCGTGACCACCCGCCTGGCAGGACCCCAGCCCCTCTCGGGCGGCTTCGGTGGGAGTTGCACGTGCCCGGGATTTGGGTCAGTGGATTAAAATGGGGGTCTTAAGGCCTGTCACCCTCAGGACTGGAGGGCCAGGCTCTGAGGCGGGAACTTGGCACATATTTTTCTCAAATCCACAAACCAGCTCTGCACTGGGGACACGGGACCAAGCTGGGATTTGAACCAGGCCTTCCTCAGTCTGTGCCCTCAACACCTCTCTGGGCCATCACGGGGCATCCAGAGTGTCTGCGCTGATACTAGAGCAGTGAGTATTGAGGGCTTCACCCTCAGGCACTGTGTTGAGCACCTCACATGAGACCCCACCAACCCCTCGCCACATCCTGAGAAGAAGACATCCTCACTGCATCCAATTACAGGTAGGAAAGTCACGGATCAGAGAGGTTGTATGAATTACCCAAGGTTGCACAGCAAAATGCTAATGCTCAAGCTCTCAACCGTCCCGCTTGCCTCTTTCTAACACCAAAACCTACATCCCACCCAGAAGCTCAGAACAAACCCTGGGAACGTCCTTGGCTCCTCTCTCCCTGTCTCCCGGGGCCCGATTCATCAGTCTAGGCTGTCAACTTGTCTTCTACAGAATCCCAAGGCATCACATTCTCTCCGTCCCCACCCTTAAGGACAACACCGGTCTCTGCCCTGATTCCCCATGGCCACCCATTCCCCTCCCAGCTCCCAAGTGACCTCAGCAAACTAGAAACGGGACCATCTCTCTCTCCCGAGGCCAACCCTCCTTGGCCACCCATCTCACCTAGAACTAACCCCAAACGCCCTTCCTTGGTCTGCCAGGCTCTCTGACTTGCGCCCACCTGCCTCTCCCACCACTCGGCCCCTGCCCACCAGCCCTCACTCTGTCCCACCATCAGCCGAGCCTGCTGTGACCTCAGGGCCTTTGCACCTGCGACTCCCACTCATCGGTCTCATTACCGCCCTACCTGTCCCATGCAGAGGAGCCCCGCTCGGGCCTTCCCCACCCCACAGCCTCCTGATGCCCTTCTTGGCACTTACCACTGTTCAAAGTGACCTCATCTGTCTTGGGTCCATTTTGTGGTCCCCTGCACGGGAACACCAGGGTTTCCAGTGACCTCTCTGCTCCTGAAACCCCAGCTGCCCGGGAACCTGGACTTTGTGGCTCCACCGTACCCTGGAGATCAGCCTCAGAGAATTAAAAAGTTTTGAAGCAACGGCATCTGCTAATTTGCAACATTTATGTTAGTCAATATAGATTTATTTAATACAATAAATGACATAATTGGACTTTTATTTCCCTAATACATTTTTCCAAGATAACGAATATTTGGAGCACCCGTGGCCTACGGATGTCTCCCCAAAGCACATATTTCCTGTGTTATTACTCTTGTATAAAACTGACATTTAAACAGTTTAATAAATGAGCAGTTGTTTGACTGGTATCAGTTTCAATACATTCTGGGATATTAATAAAATATATTTCATAAGCCGGCTCAATAGACCATGCCATAAAAACTCAATGATTTATTAGCGATACAGTGGCTATTAGTTGAGACAGATACTCAAGATGCCATTAGGGTTAAAATAATAATCAATCAAACTAATTAGACCCTATTTTTCATATGCAAATATAATTAAGCATACATTTCTCCGTTAACTTTAAAGAGAATTATTGAAGCCCAACCTCGTCTGAAGAGTCCCCCGCTTGAGTTAATGAAATGACAATGTCTCGTGTTGGGAAAGGCAAACAAAATTGATGGAACGTTCTGGGCTTTGAGATCAGAGAGAGATGGGAAGGGAGAGGAGGGTTTAAAATAAATAAATCAGCCCCCCGCACCCCGGGGTCTCCTCTTTCTGGCAGAGTTGATGCAGGAAGTCCCCAGGCTCCCAGTGGGCGAGGACGGCCCATCCAATATGGCACCACAGGGGAGGCCAGGACTGGGGACCACGGGCAGTCCCCAGTGTCACCAGAGTGGGCTTGGGCAGTTCGCTTTCCTCTGTGCCTCAGTTTCCCATCTGTAAAATGGGCCGGTGCTGCTCACAGCAGTATCCCCCAAGGTTTGCTCAGTCGGTGCCTCGCAGACTGCGATTTCTTGTGTTCACCAGGAAGTGGTTTATCTGCCTTCCAAGTTTCTTTGTGGGATTTCTGCATCGCTGGGTGGCCATGCGGGTTATGGAGACGTCACTCCCTTCTCTCTGGGGATGGCTATTCATATGTGGACAGCGGGGGACTCCGACCAGACGATTTGGAAGACCAGAGCTGAGAGTCAGAGTGGTCAAAGAATGATCACCAGCCACGCGGTGGCCCACGCCTGCCATCCCATCGGCTCTGGAGGCTGAGGCAGGAGGATGACACATTCAAGGCAGGCCTCAGCCTCTTAGGGAGGCCCAAAGCAACTCAGTGAGACTCTGTCTCAAAATAAAAAGTAAAAAGGGCTGGGGGTGTGGCTCAGTGGTCGAGCACCCCTGGATTCAATCCCTGGTACCAAAAAAAAAAAACAAAATTAAAGTTGTTGGTGGAAACATGCCTGGGAGTGGAAGACGATCAGACGATCACAGGGACCACAAACACGTGAGGTGAGGCTTCAAAACAGAAAGGAAAGTAGTTGAAAAATGGTGAGGTGCACCTCCAGGTTCCGTCGACTCGGAGAAGAGCCAGAGCCACGTCTGGGAGCCCTGAAGGAGGGGGACTTGGGGGGGGACGTGCGTGTGTTCACGTCCCCAGTCCCTTGTCTGAGATGGGCGCTCACCTGTCCGTCTCTGCTTGCTCTGGATTCCAGCACCTTCTCTCCCCTGGGCAGCGCGTGGGGGCTCTGGCGAGGGGACAGGTCACTGTGCCCCACACGCAGACAGCAGCCAGCCTTTCCAGGCCCCGCAGACCCCCAGGGGACCGCTGCAGACCCCCAGGGGACCGCTGTGGCCAGAAGCCCTGCTGCAGCCACACGATGAGGCAGAGCCCCGGGGGTCGGGCCCCTGGGCAGCCAGCCTTTTATTAAAAACCGTTTTAAAATTAAATTAAATGCGATTAAATTAGCACAAGTGCCAGGGGCGACGGCAGAGAGTCGCTCAGATAAAGGGCCAAGCCCCAGCGATGTCCAGAGCTGGGGGGTCGGGGAGCGCCTGGTTTCTCCACCAGTGAACCCCGATTCCCTGGGGCGTCCTCGCAGCCGGGGGGCGGAGCCAGCCCAGGCCAGGGGGCGGGGCTCCAGAGAATCCGCTCCGCGCGTCGGTGTGGGTCTGTCTCCTTGGGCAGCATCGCGGACACCCCCAGTTCCACCAGCAACTTCATTTGGGGGGGAGGGGTACTGAGCATTGAACTCAGGGGCACCCAACCACGGAGCCCCACCCCCAGCCCTATTTTGCATTTTATTTAGAGACAGGGCCTCACTGAGCTGCGTAGGGCCTCGATTTGCTGAGGCTGGCTTTGAACTCCTGATCCTCCTGCCTCAGCCTCCTGAGCGGCTGGGATGACAGGCGTGCGCCCGGCGGCAACTTCATTTTGCCCTGGACCTTGTGCCAAGGTCTGTCAGGAAGTAACCAGAAGCACCCAGAGGAGATGGGCAGTCCCTCGTCTCTCAGGAAGGGGACTCAGATGCCACGCAGGAGGTGTAAAGGAGGGAGGGGGTGGCGGCTGCAGGGGACTCCCCGTTCTGACATGTTCCCGGTGTGGTCACTCCAGCCCAGGGCTGTGCAGACCCCTGCAGCGGCCCAGATCCAGCACATCCCAAACAGGGTGATTTGAGCTCAGGACTTCAGTGGGGGACACCTGGAGACAGAAAGGGGGACGACAGAGTCACCCAGGAGGGCCACTTTTGCCCAAGGCGCAAAAGACAGTTGCTCTAAGGAGGTGACCTCTGACCTGAGATGTGGACAGTGAAGAGGCAAATCCCAGGAAGAGGAGCAAGGAGGGTCCTGGGAATGCCTAACGGGGTTGCTCAGTCCCCTGGGATGGGGCTCAGGGAGGCTCCCTGCAGAAAGCCATCTCCAACCACAGAACTAAAGCTCGGCAAGCTTCCAGAACCTGGGGAAGCACCTGTCTAATCCTGGCCCTAGAGCCCTCCCGGCTTGGAGGGGCATGGGGGGCATTGCCACAGCCCCTGCCGTCAGCAGAGAATGATCCCTTGTGCCGCTCCAACCAGAGGTTGGAGGGGCAGCCCAGGGGACCACTAGGAAAACGGTCTCTTCCTCCCCAGTCATCCCAGCGGCCGCCCCACAGGGCCCAGCAGAGGGTTAATAGGAGATGTTTATTTATGAACTTGGCCTATTATGTAGCATCATTTGAATACAGCGCCTACGAGGGGGTTTCATTGCCGGCTATAATTTCATTTTTAAAGCTCTTTCTATACCATACTTTAAAAATGATATCTCAAACAGGAAATGAATCCTGTTTTGCAGCTGTGTTAACTCTATTTACCCACGGGACACACCACTTTGTCCTTGACACAAACCCCGGGGGACTTCACTGAGAATTGCTTTGGCAGGCTGCGCCCGCGGGGAGAACCCAGCTGCCGCTCCCTGGGGTGCCCCAGAGCTCCCGATCCCCAAAGGGGACTGGGAGGAAGATTCTGCAGCCTGACAGTGGCCTCGGCCCCTCCACAGCTGGCCGGGTGGCCCTGGGCACCCTTGGGCCTCTCCGACCCTTCAGTCTGCAAAAGCAGGGGCGTAGGCAGGACACAGCCACTGTGCCTGCGAGGGTCCCTCTTTCCCCTCCCCCCTGCCCTCCAGGGTCTCTGATGGGATTCAGAGGATCTCCGTCTGCAGAGGGAGAGCTGGAACCCAGCTGCCCGCGGCCATCATTGCCAGCTTTTTCCCCTCAGAGTGAGACACACACACCGAGGGCCCTTGACAATGACCAAGGCTTGTGTTTACTGAGCACCTACTCGAGGCTCAGGTGCTGTCCGGAGCTCTGCCACCTGCACAGGGGAGGGGACCGGGGCTGAGTGAGGTGGGGTCGATGTCCATCCAATGAACCCAGGCCACCAGGAGAGGGGACCACAGATGCTCCAAGACCACTTACATATTCTCAGAGCCTTGGTCTCCTCATCTGTAAAATGGGTCCCATAAATGGTAGCTAAAGGTTGTTTTCAGATGAAAGTCAGTTCTTGGAAAGCTCTTGGCATACAGCAGGGGTTTAATAAATGGTACTGATCATTGGAATTGGAGGTGGCTCAGAACACCCATTGATCAAGAAGAAAATAATGTCTGGAGCGTGCAGACCTCAGCTGCACCAGGAGTAACTTCCTGTTTCGGAATCTCTGTTTCCTAAGCAGGAAAATGGCATGGATAACCCCTCCTGTGGGAAGGTGAGCTGGAGATCAGACTCCACCATCATTCAGAAGCGTAAACTCGCACTGATCAGCCGCCGTGTGGGTCAGGAAAGGATATGGCCTGGCCCAAGCTGGTCCCAGAAGGAGGGAGCCACATTGAGAGAGTCCAGTCTAGTTGAGCCCAGCACCAGCTGCCGGGGTGACCCCAGCCAAGGTCAGCAGAGCCACTCAGCCAGGCCCCCCGTCTAGATGAACCAACCCTCAGCCGCCCACACAAATCTGTGAGAATAAATTGTAAGCCACTAAGTTCAGGGCCACTTTGTTATGCGGCACCATCAAGATCATTACTAACTGATACAGGCAAATTCAATCCAACAGAGCCTGTCTAGAGAGTCATAGATACGGTTTCTTCATTTGCTTTGTGTTGCTATAACAGAATAACAGAGACTGGAAAATTCATAAAGAAAAAATCATTTTATTTCTTGTAGTTCTAGAGGGAGGAAAGTTCAAGATGAAGGTGTCAGCATCTGGTGAGGGCCCTACAGCTGCCCTATGCCATGGCAGGAGAAAGGAGGGGAACTGTGGGGCCCACACTGAGGGCCCAGCCTGTGACTCCTGCTCAGGAACACAGCTAGGGGCCAGGTGGAGCACCTTGAGAGTCTCACCTCCCTGGACCTGCACAACAAACCCAGGAGGGAGGCATCTTACCTCCTCCCTTGTACAGACACAGGAACTGAGGCTCAGAGAGGTGTGGCTACCTGCCCCAGGGCACACAGCCAGCAATAAGTGGAACTTGAGTAAGAACTTGGTTCCTGAACTCTTCACCTTGGGGGCCTTGGGGACTTCCAAGCTGCCAGGGTCTGAGCCCAGTGCCCAGGGCATAGCTAGTTCTGCACAAATGGATGTTTTCTACATCTCAGGAAGGTGCCAGGTCAGACCACGTGGGCCAACCAGGACCCTGGATGCAAGCAGACCTCGTGGCTCAGCCCGCCATGGCAGCCCTGGGTCTGCGCCCCCCTGCAGCCCTCCAGCACCTGCCCTATAAATATTAAGGTGGTGGTAATTAGGGGAGGCGTCGGTCCCCCACTGGGAGCTCTGCTGGGTCCCCACCAGGCCCCCCTGCCTTTGCCTGTGAAGCTGTTTCTTTTCATTTGGGGACCTCAGACAAGCGGGTGTCAGGCACCAGGACATCAGGCTCATCTGGGTCCTGCCAGAGTCCCCGCCCTCAGGCCGGGGTTGCGCAGAGACGCCCCATGGCGACCACAGGAAGGTGGGCGAGCTCAGCAGGGCCCGAGACCCCCACCCCACCCCACCCCACCCCCGGGACCCGCACCTTTCTTGATTCATCAGGCTCCGTTGTCACGGCCTTGCAGGCTGATGACATAATGCACGGTGACATGTGTCACATCAGAAAACCGCCCCAATGCGCTCAGGTGGGACCGGGTGCCTGGGATCAAAGGCAGAAATTTCCAGCCAAGGGAGCCAGGTTGCCCGTCCCCGTGGAGAGGAACGATCAGCCGGGTTCCCACGGGGCTGCAGCCAGGCTGAGTCTCCCCCCGCACCCCCGGGCGGGTGCAGGCAGGAGGGGACAGGGCTGGGGCAGGCCGCTGGCTCTCCAGGCCTCCCGAGTGTCCCCAAGGAACCTCACACTTGCCTGGGAGTCCTTATCCTTAGGCCCGAAGGGGAGACTGAGGGGGCTGGAGGCAGGACTAGAGCAGATGGTCCCTAGGCTCTGGAATCACAGGGATCTGGATCCAAGTCAATTCCTGCTGTGTGACCTTGGGAAGTTCACTTGACCTCTGGGAGTCTCTGCTTCATGGGAATGAAATGATCCCTACTCCCTGCACCGTACCCCACAGGTCTGGCCCCACGGTGTGGTCTGCCTTCCACGTGTCCGATCGTGTGGTATACAGCGAGCGCCGATAAAGCCGTGTCCGTGTAACATTACCAAAGAACACAGAGCTCAAGGATGGGAGGTGAAGTTCAAGTCCAGATCAGCCTCACCTGAAAGCCACTGACCTGTCCCCTCCCTCCCACTCCCACTCAGGACCCCATCTGCCACCCAAGGGTTCTGAAGAGTTGCCCCTTCCCCAAATGACCCCATGTCCCCCGACGGGTCAGTACCTCCATGCTGTGGGGCCACGTGGTCCTTGCGGTTTTCACCGGGGGTGGAGGGGACCATCATGCCCACTTTACAGCTGGGGAGACTGAGGCTCTGGCAGGAGACGGGCCCCGCCCAGGTCCTCCAGCAAGTCAAAGCTACAGCAGGCCCAATTCCAGGAATGCGCCCACCAGGGTGGGCACCAGCAGGACCAATGGGGACCCAGCGGGCACCAATAAAGCTGCCCCATCACAAAAGACCACACCCAGTCCCGAAGTCCTCCCACACCCTCCGAGGCCAGGCCAACCTCCAGCCTGACGAGCCGAGTGGAAGGTATTAATTGGAGCAATTAGGAGGTCCTCTCCGCAGGCCTTGGAAGCCAGCATCAATAATTGGACTCAGATTGGAACTCCTCGGCTCCGGGCAAGCAGGACACTCCTGCGGCAGTTGCCGTAAATGATTCCATTGGGGGGCGGGGGGGGGAGGAGGGGGGACAGGAACATTTACTGTAATTTGAAACAAACAATGGACTGCATTATTAGCGACATGAGGACTGAGCTGGCAACAGGCTCCACATTCTTCTGTCTTTTGCCAGGGCCCAGGGACAAAGATCTTTGAAGGCAGTGTCCCCCAGGGGTTGGGTGGTCCAGTTGGGGAGTCAGGAAAAAGACTCAGACCTGGGTTCAAGTCCAAGTTCCACCATTTAGGTGCTGTGTGACCTTGGCCAGTAGCACAACATCTCTGAACTTCATAAAGTAGGGATGATACCAGTATATGTACCATAGCATTGTGGTGGAGATTAGATGGACCAACATAAAATAATTGTCATCTTCATCTTTGAAGCGTTCCCGGGGTCCCAGAGTAGTTCACAGTCCACTACCCATCCACAAAGGGGGTCAGCAAATGCACTGTAATGCACACATTGGGTCATGTCTTTGGCATTTATTGAGCACCAACTGTGTGCATGGTTGAGACCAAGAAGGACTCTGGCCTCAGGGTGCTTAGAGTGGGTTGTGAAGATCCCATCGTCCCCACTCCACCTGAGCTTAACCCTCGGTGAGTTCAGCTTCTGGGCCCTCTCCTGGGTCTGACCACACCCTCCATCCTCCACCATCAGCCTCAACTCCTCATGGGCCTCGCTGCCTCCACCCCTCTTCCCCAATCTGAGCTTCACGTCTCACTGCAGCAGAAGAAATCCTGTGCAGACACCAGCCTCCTTGTTCCAGGCCCCCACGTCACACTCTAGAGGGAGTTTCTGATTTTTCTTAGAATGTACTTCTCACCACCTTTGCAAGGATCAAGACGTCAAGCCGTCCCCTCCTGTCCAAGTGCAGGTGTCCCCTGCCGCTGCCCAGCCCCGTCCACACTTCCTTTCTCACCTGGGTTCAGCCTTGGCCCTGGCCCCCATCTCCCTCCGCCCCTCCCTCCAGCCCCAGGGCCCTTGCACAGGTGCCGGCTCTGCTGCCTGCAATGCTCCCGGCCCCTCTGTCTGCTGCTGCGGCCCTTAGAACCCCTGTTCCCCGTCTTACCCGGGCAGTGGCTTCCACTGCAGCCCCATGTGCTTTCTGAATGTCACCAGGGAGAAGACAGAGGACTGACTTTGGAGGAAGAAGAACACCTGCATTTATGGGGCACCAACTGCGTGCCGAGAGCTTCAGAACAAGGTTTCGTGGTCCCACTCTGCAGGTGAGACCCGGGGGCTCAGGGAGGGCGCCAGGGGCAGAGCCGAGGCGGCCAGCGGTTCTCTGCTGCTCTCCCGCAGCCCTGCGGTGCCGCGCCTCTGCTAGGTGTGCAGGGCCGGTGCTGGGGACAGCAGTGCCAGCTTCTGCCTTTACAGCCCGTGCGCTTCCTGACGTCCCTGTCCCCACGGTCCCCAGGGCAGAAAGAGCAGATTCCCCTGGAGTTTCAAACCCAGAACTGGGGGGCCCGTCGAGGAGAGCTGGACAGAGGGGCTGACGCCTGTGTGCAGACGGGTCCCCAGGGGTGGGCAGGGGAATGAGGTTCCTGTCACAGAGGCAGGAGAGCAGAGGGGGACGGGGCTGGCTCTAGGGCCATGCAGCAGGAAGAGGACCCTGTGACCCCATCCTCCAGCCTCGGGGGACTCTGGGGCAGGCCAAGCAGGGGCCGCCTCCGCTCCAGGCTCCCTGTGGGTCCTCCCTGGTTCCCGGCCACCAGCCAAGCCCCCAAGTTCCGTTCCCTGCAGGCAGGCGGGGTGGGACTCAGTCCCAGGTCCCCTCAGGCCCAAACCAGGCTGTTCCCAGGTGCCTCTCATGTGAGGCCAGCCTCCCAGGGAGGCTGAGCAGGAGTCGGAGCCCGGAGGAGCTGGGAGGAGGAGGAGGAGGAGGGGGGAGGCGGCCGCAGGGGGGTACTTTAGTGTCCTATGAAAACCTGAATAAACGGCGCCTACCCTCTGCGGCTCCGGCCTCCTCTCTCCATATCCCATTTAATGGCGACTCTCGGCCTCACTAAAAGAATACGAGGGTCGTTACGCGGCTCTAAGTCACAGTTACAGCAGCTGCGTCTCCGCAGTGGGAACTCAGGTGACGCCCGTGGCCAGGAGCAGATCCTGTTCTTCCCAGAGGGGTCCTCTCCCCCTGCCCGAGGCCCACTGGGACCTGGGGACTCTGGGGTGACTCAGAGGGGGACCCCAGGCTGGCGGCCTCTTGGGTTTGCTAAGGAGCCAAACACCAGGGGCCCAGGACTCCTGGCGGCCAGGGCTGCCGTGGAAGTGGTGTCATCTAAAGGGCTTAAACAGCAGAAATCTACTGTCCCAACGTCCAGGGGGCTGGACGTCCAGGGTCAGGGGTGGCAAAGCTGGCCCTTGAAGGCTGAGGGGGGCATCTGTTCCCGGCCTCTCCTGGGGACGGCCGGCTGCTCCTGCGTCTTCGTGTGCATGTAATAACACCATGGTGACCTCTGCCGGCTCCCTGCGGGGACCCTGCCTGTCCCTCCACGTGCCACCGTGAAGCACCCGCTGTTCTCTCTCCATCCTAAAGAGCAGGATCCAAGTCTCCAGGAGGCCAGGGGACCTGAGCCGGCCTCACCACCCAGCAGCAGAGCAGGACTCAGGCCCAGGCCCAGGGGGGGCTTCCGGTGTACCCCCTGTGGGTGTCATTGGGACACCTGGTCCCCACTGCTTGGTGGGGTGTCCTTGGGCAGGTCCCAGAATCCCCCTGAGGCTCAGTCTCCTCATCTGTAAAATGGGGGTGGGGAAAGGGGGGCAGGAAAGGGAGCAGAATCCACACAGGTGTGGTGCGGGGTCAGGGCGGACACGTCCACCGCCAGTCCTGGGCGAGACCAGGGTCCCCCACGAACTGCAGGGGCGGAGGTGTGTGCTGCCCGCAGGTGCGCGCAGTGGCCCCCAGGGCTGCCTGGGTGTGGGTGTGGGCCTGCGCCCTGCGGTTGTGTGTCTGGGGCACACACTGTGTCCACCCGCCGCCCGGAGAGTGTGTGGCCGCGCCGGGTCCAGTACCAGATAAATGAGGCTGTTTCTGCCCCCGGCTGCGCCCAGGGACGCGCAGGCCGCGCACTAACAAGGCTGCTTTCCCCGAGGCTGCGGCTGCGCAAGTAAAGCAGGAGTCAGAGCCCCGGGCTCCGCTCCCCAGCCCCTAGCTCCGCTGCCGAGTCAGCAGGACAGTGGTCCACCATGACCCCAGGCCCTCAGGCAGCTCAGGGCCGGCCACAGGCCATGGATGACTCTTGAGGAGAACTGCCCTGTCCAGCTTCAGTGTCCCCCTCTACACTGTCCTGAAGGGCTCAGAGAGGGATCAGGTCCACCAGCCTACACCGGTCCCTCCAATTCCAGCTCCACCACTGGTCAGCCTTGGGTGTGGCCTGCTGAGACCCTGGGCTCCCTTTCTGTAAAATGGGGCAGGGGGGTGATCCAAAGCAGAAATCTGGGGCATTTCTAGACGAGCCTCCTGTTGAGTGTCTTGGAGAGGATGGAGGTGAGGGTTCCGGCTCCCGACTCCTGGGGAGCTGGGACCTGGCCCGGAGCCGGGTTAGAGGTGAGAGCAGTTGTATGATATAACAACAGCGGTTCTTGGAGAGGGCTAGCGTGGGCTATTATGGTTACTAGGATCACCACAAATGCCATTATTGCCACTCTCTCTCCGCCAGCTGGGGACCCAGGGCTCTCCGCCCACCTCTGCGGCTCCAGGGAGCTGCTGCGGGGACCTGCTCACCAGGGCTTAATTAGGTCTCTTAGAAGGCGGCGCAGGCTGGGCCTGCAGGGAGCCCAGGGCAGAGGACGCTGCAGGAGGTGTCTGCAGGGGAAAGCAGGGCAGGGTGGGGACCTCCTCGGCTGGCAATGCCCCTCCCCGCCCAAGGCCAAGGCTACCTCTGCAAGCTCAGCCTCCGTTCTTCAGCCTCGACACAAAGCTGCGCGCTGCTCCGGGCTCCACGGGCGGCAGGTAGCGCTAGGGTCCCTGGGGCGCGCCTGGGCCTCACTCCCGCTCTCCTCCTTCCCAGGAGCTTGGCCACGAGTGACTGACTGCTCCGAGACTCTGTTGCCTCGATTTGAAAATAGGGGTGATGGCCAGGCCCCGTGGTGCACCCCTGTCATCCCAGAGGCTCGGGAGGCTGAGGCAGGAGGATCCAGAGTTCAAAGCCAGCCTCAGCAACTTAGTGACCTAAGCAGCTGAGATCCTGTCTGTAAATAAAATACAAAATAGGGCTGGCCGTGTGGCTCGGTGGTCAGGTGTCCCTGAGTTCAATCCCCAGCATGCCCCTCCCCCCCAAAAAATATAGGGGAGATGGTCCTGCCCACCCTGCGATGCGGCTGCGGTGGTTCATAGTAAGATACAAGCACAGGTTTCTGCTTGGTGCCTGGTGGTCAGCTGCTCTTTTTGTGTCAACTGATCGTTACTGTTACAACCATGTAAGTCAGGATGGGATATGTCATGCTGCTATAACAAGGAATCCCCAAATCCTCACAGGTTGATTTCAGGCTTGTTCTGGGTGCCATAGGGTTGGCAAGGAGGGAAGAAGCTCTCCTGGTAGAGTACCGCAGGGACTCCAGACAGGGCACTGCCTCTACCTCAAATGTCAACTTGGTTGTGCTGGAGGGAAAGAAGTTCAGTCTCAAACAGGCGATCAAATGCTCCAGCCAGAACTAGTCACATGATTCCTCCCACCTACCAGGGAGCCAGGAAGAGCCCACAAGTGAACAGACAAAAATCCAATTCACCACACGTTCAACTCTTGCATCTAGCTTTTCAGATTGGGGGCTTGGTACCCAGAGAGGAGAGGAGACCAAGCCAGGGTCCCACAGCAAACTGACTGTCGGGTTGGGCTCCAGCTTCAGGCTCCTGACATTTTAGCCAAGATGCTCCTCTCCACTAAGAGGCCCCCCCACAACCCCAGGGGCTCAATCGAACCAATGAAGTTTAGACCAGTGAGAAATGTTCTGGAAGGAGTCTGCCTGCAAAAGATTTTCTCTCTTTGTTTTTATTTTATTTATTTATTTTGGTACCGGGGGTTGAACCCAGGGGCCCTTGACCACTGAACCACATGCCCAGCCCTTTTTATTTTTTATTTTGAGACAGGGTCCCCCTGTGTTGCTAAGGCTGGCTTTGAACTTGAGATCCTCCTGCTCAGGCTGCCAAGTCACTGGGATTTTAGGCATGCAGATTCCTCCCCCTTTAAAAGGAGTCTGAGAAGTAGAAATCTCTCCTCTAGCTTTGGATGCTGTCGTAGGAGAGGGACTACAGCAGCCATGTTGTGGCCATGAAGAAATAATGGTGAAGATTTCATCCTATATTCTGGAGAAAGCAGAGTGAACACATGAGAAGAACGGGGGCCTTTGATGGCCTCACTGAGCCGCTGAACTGAACAACTCTGGAGCGGCTCTCCCCCTGACTGCTTGTTACACAATAACAAATGGTATTGTTTAAACTGTATCAAGGTGGGTCTTCAGATACTGGAGGACTAAGGCATTCCAGGGGGTAGAGCCACATCCCCAACCCTTATTTCTCATTTATTTATTTATTTTTATTTTTGGTGCTGGGGATTGAACTCAGGGGCACTTGGCCACTAGGCCACCCCCAGCCCTATTTTGTGTTTTATTTAGAACAGGGTCTCACGGAGTTGCTTAGTGCCCCTCTGTTGTTGAGGCTGGCTCTGAACTCGCGATCCTCCTGCCTCCGCCTCCTGCTGATTTTCTACGCCAAGCTGCTGCACTCCCTTCTCCTCCATCCTCGGGCTTCAGGACTGACTCCCCTCCCTCCAAAACATCTCCTCAACCCTCACCCCAGAGCGGAGCAAGGCCCCATGGCACACTTTCAAAGAATGCCTGCCCTTTTTGGGCTCCTACTGGGTGAAGGACCAATCTTTAATGGCTGCGGTCCTTCTATTGATAGCTTCCTCCTCCTCTAGGATGGATGCAAGTTCCAGGAGGGCCAAGCACCATCTGGGCCCCAGAGCAGTCTTCCATTATCCCAGAGCTGTCCCCAGGAGGACCCCATGTTTGTTGAATGAATAGCGCAACTGCCTGTGCTCTCTCCTCCATTCATGTTCCAGTTCCAAAATACTCACAGCAGCCCTACTGCGCGTGGTGATTCTGGTTCCACTCAGGAGCCACCTCACCGTGGCCCCCAGCAAGGGAAAGCAGTGGGGAGCCACACAGAAAAGTGGCTAATGTCACCGCCCACTGTCATTCCGGGGCCATGAGCCCGTGGAGCGCAGGCACAGTTTTTGGAGAAGTGTCTGCTCAGGGGGGTGACACCCGGGTCCTGCAGGCCCTGGGTCCCCACCGTCCTCGCACCAGATGGCGGTCCCGGCCGCGCATCCGTCAGGGCTGCTGGTCTCAGAGAAAACAGAAGCGAAACTCGGGAGATGGATGTGGGTGGCGGTGGGCTGTGAGGATGGTGCGTTTCCATTTTCCCCTTAATATACATGATGAATAAACTTAATTACACGGAAAATTGCTGCCATGGCGAGCGGGGCGCGGTGGCTTCCCGCGTTCCTGGGCGACTCCGCGCTATCTGTCCAGATAGTTTCCAGGGAGGGGCCCGTGTCACCCTCGCTGACGCCCTCCAAGAGGACAGAGTCGCCCACCTGGACGGTCGGCCCGGCTCCTGACGGTTCTGTGGGGAGTCCGCTCTGGGGACACCCGGCAAGCTCGTCATCCAGCCACCGAGTACCGAGGGGAAACTGAGTCCCCAAAGGACAGAGCCAGGGCTCGAGCACCCAGGACCACAGGATTAGGTGGTGTCCCCGCCATCTGCAAGTCCCCCAGGTTCCGCTGATCCCAAGGACACCTAGGCACGCTCGGGGTGGCCATGTCTTCAAAAGGATTCATTGGGACACGGGCTCGTCCTGCACCAGCCTGAGCAGAAGGCAGCGCACGGCCACAGCCCCAGCACCCACTCCCTCCGAGGTGGCGGCCCTTGGCATCACAAGACGCGCTCCCGGGAGGGACCTGCAGTGGCCACACTCCTGGAGACCGAAGGTGGAACGGAGGCCCCGCGGGGCCGGTGGAAGGGGAAACGGAGGCCACTGTGCCCGGGGCAGAGTCCCTGTTTGGAAAGCTCCGCGCATGCGTGATGGAGACGGCTGTGTGACACTGTGTGGACTTAAGGCCACGGATCGGGGCGCTTCCGAAGGGTCACGGGGATAAAGGTTATGCTGTGCCCATCTCAGCACTTTAGAAAAATCTTCAAAGGACACCGTGGTACTCGAGACTGGTTTTGATCTTATGAATACTCAGCCGTTCATTCATTCATTCATTCCATAAATATTCATTCAAACACCAACCGCATCCGGGGTGCTGGGGGTGCAGAGGCAGAAGAGGCAGGGGCCCTCGGTGCCGTAGGAGACGGGAAGTTGGGAACCCGACAGTAAGCAAATCCGTGCTGTCATAAATCCAATGGTACCAGGAGCACGCCTGTCATCTCAGCCGCTTAGGAGGCTGAGGCAGGAGGATCTCAAGTTCAAGGCCAGCCTCAGCAACAGCAAGGCCCTAGGCAACTCAGTGAGACCCTGTCTCTAAATAAAACACAGAATAGGGCTGGGGTGTGGCTCAGTGGTCCAGTGCCCCTGAGTTCAATCCCTGATGCCAAAAAATAATAATAATTAAAACTAAATATGACGGGATCAGCAAGTTCACAGGAGATGGAAGGAAGCTTCGACTGGAGAGAGCACGGCCTTCACTGGGCTCCCAGGGGAGGTCCTGGGTCCCCTGAAACCTGCAGGCATTGGCCTTGCAAACAGTGTGGAGGACAGCCAGTCCTAACGTGGAAGACATCCTCTGCACAGAGAAGATTTACACCCTTCCTCCCTCCCCCACCTACTCCAAGCCTTTCTGAGCCCCGCTGCATCCCTGGAGGGCATCAGCGCCCAGGGCCGGGTACAGAACGAGCTCAGATTCAGAGTCCTTCAATGATAAGCATTTTCTGAAAGTACTTCCAGCTGTCTGACTTTCATCTCTCCTGCTGCAAGCACCTTGTTTGCTCTGCAGGGAGTGAGAGGCCATTCTTAAGAAGTGGCCCTCCTGGTGCCCCTTCTAGCCACCGGGTCCCCTGTCATCTCTAACAGGGCCACCTGAGGCCCTCGGTGGGAAAAATAGGAGCCCACGATGAAGCGGTGCCTGTTGCCAAGACGCCCCAGCCAGCCGGAGCTGCAGCTCGTTAGCAGTAATATAATTAAGTCCCAAGCTGGGGCCAGCCCATTAGCGCCTCCACATCCTCCAAAGCAGTGGTTTTCTTAATGAAAGGTTCTCTATTACAAAATTGGGCCTCCATCCATCTCCATTATGGGGGGCAGTTTACCTGCTAATCCACACGCCATGCACGCTGCCCGGCAGGGGGTGGCGGCGCTCCAAGGTGCCGAGACACTGATGTATGGCCTGCCCCTGTCACTGCAAGGAACACCGGTCCTCCCAGGGAGCCTGTCTGCCAGCGTCTAGGGCAGAGGGAGGCTTTGTGTGGGGGGCAAACTCAGACCAAGACTAGAAAGTTCCTGCCCACTGTGACTGCAGGGTGAACCTGGGGCCCTCGCCCACTGAGCCCCACCCTCAGCCCTAGTATTTTATTTGGAGGCAGGGTCTCCCTGAGTTGTTTAGGGCCTCGCTTTTGCTGAGGCTGGCTTTGAAGTCATGATCCTCCTGCCTCAGCCTCCCGAGCGCCACTGCGCAGGGCTTCAGAGACGGGATTTTAAGGACATGCAGTTGGTAATGAAACCAGAAGGTGTCAGAGGCTCCTCTGGGCTCACCTGGCACCCTCCACGCCTGTTGGCCCTGACTTCCAGACACTGCAAGGATTGGACCCCATTGCACTGACTCCGGCGGCAGCCCGTCCACTTATAGCCACTATGACCCCAGTCTTGTTTTCTGCAATATCCTCCTACCAGGGCTTTTATCTTCTAGTCTTCCCACCCATAGCCTCAAGGACATTATTATTATTATTATTATTATTATTACTATTATTGACTGGTGTGAAATTCACAATTCCACCGCTAGCTTTAGACAGTGAAGTATTGAAAACAGGGGTTCAAACAATTGCTTGTGCACCGTGTTCCACATCGCTGTTCACGACAGCCCAAAGTGCAAATAGCCCACAGGTCCCTCGGGGGATTTGGAGAGAAGTGAACTGTGGTCTCTCCGGACAGTGCCATATCGTCCAGCCTTAAAAAGGAATGAGTCCCGAAACCCACCACAGCCACACCCCTCCCCTGCACAGAACCCTCGTTGGCCTCCTGAAGGACGTCCAGGCTCCCGGTCATGGTCTACAAGGCCCTTTGTCCCCACTTCCTCCGGCTTCATCTCCCATCTCACCCGCCTGCCCTGACCCACCCCGTCCAGTCACACTGGTTGGTCTTCTGTCCACAATTGGAAGGCGAGGTCCCACCTCAAGCTGCGCCCTCTGCTGTTCCTCCCCCTGGAACACCCTTCCTCGTCAGCCTCCCCCTGGTGCGCATACCTGTTCCCGCTGCTCCCGCGGAGAGGTGGCAGAGATCATCCTCTCGGCGACTTCTGCCCAGGCCCCCCATCCCCCTACCAATCCCACGTGGCCGCGTGAGACACAGTGCGTTGCCCCCTTCCCTGGAGGGGTTCCAAGCCCCGCCCCCTTGCAGATGCCAGCGAAACTCTAAGTTTTATTGAGCATCTACTTATCCCAAGCAACATGGATGATGCCCCAGACCCAAAGCCATGTGCTTTCTACTTCTGCATGAGCAAATATAACCACCAAAAGCAGATCAGGGAGTGAGATGGTCCCCCACATAGATAGCGAGGGTTTGGGGGAGAACATGGGTTCCTGGGGGTGGGGCCAGCATATCATCTTCTGCTATTTATCTGACAAACCCACAGGCCTATGAGATGCTTTGAGATGGAACAAGAAAGCTGCTTCTGTTAATGGGTGGAGGGAACCCAAATGCTTTGGAAGAGCCCCAGGACGCGCCAGAAGCTTAAGACCCTGGTGACACCAGGCAGGGACACCTGTTGGAACCCCGGCTCTGGAACACATTCCAACCCGGATCGGAGCCAACCCTCCAGCAGCAGGAAGCTGACGCGGTTTTAAGCCCTAAATCAAGAAGTCCTCCTTTTCCTCCTCGCGTCCCAAAGCCAGACAGTCAGGTGACAGTTGAGGGACATCGCCCCTTGCCGCCCGGGAGCTGGAGCGTGGGTCCAGGCCCGTCTCCCCACCCAGCACCTCCTCGGTCACAGCCCCCTGCGGGAGCTGAGGGGTTAACCTCTTCCTGTTTGCTCAGACTCAAGTTCATTACGCTGACTAATTGATTCCCCCTCCGCTAATGGAAAAATGTATCTGCTGGTAATAGATTAATCGGCCACTTGTGATCGGCCCTCCACTGAGGATCTCCAGCGGTCACGCGGGACCTGCCCAGCCCTCCTTCTGGGGCCAGGGAAGGGAGCCAGAGACCAGGCTCCAGGGGGGTTTGGGGGACCGGTGTTTCGCCAGCCACTGCCCCATGGAAGGCCAGCCGGCCGGTTCTGCCCCAGAGGAGACACACTCTGCGTTCCATCCCACTCATTAAAATGCCAGTGTGATAACTTGAAAAGAATGGAAATCTTATCCGCCTAATGAGCCGGGGACGCTGGCACGCGGCCTCCTTACCCCACCGCCAGGGAGGGAGGGGCTCCGCTCCCCAGGTATAAAGTCATTCATTATAACAGCTACCGGTTTGCAAAATAACTATGTGCCGCACACTGCCTGCCTGGTGTCATTTAACCCTGGTGACAGCCGATGAGGGAGGTGCTCCCGTCTCCTATTTGATAGATGGGAAACAGTGTTCAGAGAGATGCATCAACCTGGCCAAGGTCACACAGCACGGAAGTTACAAGAAGTGGCCTGGGGGAGATGGCAGGCCCTGAAACCCCCAAACTAGATCTTTTACCCTTGATTCCAAAGGTCAAAGAACAACTGCCATAAGCCACATCCAGCCCAGTGTCTGTGTTTAATAAAGTTTTTTTGGCACACAATTGAACCCATTCATACACATCACGTCTTTGCCTCACGACTGCAGAGGAGCTATGGCAGCATCTCAGAGCCCAGAAACCCTAATGCATTTAGTATCTGCCCTTGACGGAAGAGAGAGCCCCCAGGAGGCTGAGGTCCCTGCCCTCAAGGGCTACTTGGACCTTAATGACATGAAGACGGGTCACCTACAGGAGAAGGAGCCAGTGGGAACCAGAAAACCCAGGGTTCACCACGGCTCCCCCGGTCATCAGAAAGCTCACCCCTGAGCGTGGAGCAGAGGGGTCTCGGATCTGGACAGCCCCGAGGTCAACCCCTGCCCAGTCCCTCCTGCACCCGGCTCCCTGGCTGGAGCAGCGGGACCAGGCTGGTGGCTGTGGAGACCCGGGGGCTTTTCCCTTCAAGCCTCCCCTGGAAGCACTTCCCTGATCGATTGGCTCTTCTCCTCCTCGCAGGAGCCCTCCCCAGGGGACTGTTTGCCCAAGGAATTGGCCGGTTTGCATTCAGTCACCTTTATCTGACCCAGGAGATGAATCTCTCCTTGGCTCCCCTGCAGGGGGCTGCCGCAGGCTCCACGCTCACACACGCGCGTGCGCACACGTGCAAGCCACAGACCTACTCATGCCGATGCTCACTATCCCAACAGGAGCTGGGAGCTGACTGGAGGGCAGGGAGCGCCACGTCCCGGAAAGGCAGGGTGGAAAATGGACAGTGGACGGGACCTAGAGACCCACACTGGCCACTGTGCCTCTGGGCAGCTTCAGCACATCTAGGTCTCCTGCCAGGACCCCGTGACATCGACCCTGACCCGAGAGTGGACCACTCGTGGGGCTCCCTGGGCAGGGAAAGGTGACATCCACCTTGGGACACGGACATCAAGCCTGACAGAGAAGGTCCCCCGCCCAGCAGGGTGTAGCCTATCCTACAGGTGTTGGGGGTTAGGAAGCCCAGGGTTCAAATCCAAGCTCCGTCCCAGCCCTGAGGCAGCAGCCTAGGCAGTAGGTCCCAAGCCTCAGTCTCCTAGAGAAACGGACATCGCAGCACCAAGCTCATGGATCCTGGCCCCTGATGTGCCCCTGGGGACAGCAGAGTGGCAATGCCTACCCTGGAGGCCCTCAGAAGTTGAGGCTCTCCTGACCACAGCCCCAGGCGAGGAGGGGACCTTCAGATGGGCAGCAACCCTGGTGCCCCCACCCCAGGTGGGATGCTGAGAGTGACTGACCACCGCGGAGGCAAGCCGCCAGGTCCCCATCCCACGGAGCCTCTTTCCAATCCCAGACTGTCCCCCTGCAACCTGCCCACTGCCTGGATCTCTGTGGGTCTCAGTTTCCCCCACTGTAGAGGGGAATAAGAGCCCATCTCAAGCCACGTGTGGTGGCCCACGCCTACAATCCCAGTGGCTCGGAGGCTGAGGCAGGAGGATCGCGAGTTCAAAGCCAGCCTCAGCAACAGTGAGGCCCTAAGCAACCCAGTGAGACCCTGTCTCTAAATAAAATATAAAATAGGGCCAGGGACGTGGCTCAGTGGTCCAGTGCCCCTGAGCTCAATCCCTGGTACCAAAAAAAAAAAAAAAAAAAAAGTCATCTCAGCCTCTGAGATTTCCAGAAGGTGAAGGGGCCGAGCCATCTACAGCCCGGTTAGGTCCCCTATGGTGCTCAGCAGAGGGTGGGAGGTACCGGAAAAGCCAGGCCCCCAACTACCAGCCAGACACCAAGCCACTGACAGCTTCCAGCAGGACCCTGGTCCTCTCTGAGCCTCAGTTTACCCCTTGTGCTCTCCAAGGACCCCTCCCCAGGAGGCCACCGTGCTGCGGCCATTCGCACTCCAGCCTGTCCCCACGCCGGGCCTGAATCCCGGCTGTCGCGCCTCTGAATCTCAGGCTACCCCAGTGTCTTCCTTCCAGGAGCAGAAAATGTCGAGGACTGTCATGCCGAGTTCCACCCGTGTCCCCCGTGCACACGCGCAGGCAGGCACACGCACATGCCCGACCACGCACACTCTGGCACAGGCCACCGCACCTGGGCACAACAGCCGTCCCCCGCCTCTCCATCCCCCAACCTCGCCCATGACACGGTCATCCAGGGGTCCTCGTCACAATGTCCCCCCAGGGACCAGCAGGTGGGAAGTGTCACTTTGGATCCCTTCCTGGAGCTCGGAGGTGCCGGGAGATGATCCGCGCAGCCCCCACTCGGCCCGGGGAGGCGCGAGCAGCGGTGGCCGCCCCGAGCTGCCGGGTACTGTCACCCTGGGGGCAGGAGAGGACGGCTGGGGCAGGCAGGGGCGGACGCCAGCCACTCTGTGTCCTCAGATTTCCCTGCCACGGCTGATTTGAATAATTCAGCGATGGCGGGTCTCCTGGGCACGATTGTCTTCGGTGCAGGCAGATCAGTCGCCTCCGCGGCCGTTAAGAGGCCCCTCCCGCCGCCTTTTTCTGTAAATCAGGATTAATGAGATGGTGAGGGGAAGCCCGGGCCCTGGGCAGGGACGCTGGCAGCCTGCTCTCCCGTCGCCTTGATGTCCTCGGGCAGTCCTCGGTGGCAGCCATCAACCTGTCGATAACTAGCTCTCACCCAGCCTGCCAGGCCCCGGCCTCCGCCCAGCCCCCACGGCCCCAGGGAAAAGAGAAGCCAGAGAGAGAAGCTGCCAGCCGGGCCCTGGCCCTCACCCCTCCCCGCAGTGGGTGGGACGCTCCCCGGAGGGGCCCCTCTCCCCCCAGCTGCATCAAAGAGAGAGGGGGACGGGACCAGGCTGGATCCGGCAGATGGCTTGTTAAGCTGTGGCTTCACCTGCATGGTGGTTATCCAGCGGTGGCCCTGTTCCAGCGTTTAGACAGCTGTCACTCACACAGGGTACAGGGCACAGCATCCTTTTCCTTTCCCTCCTTCTTGTCTTGTAGTGACCCAACAGGCAGGCTCAGGCTAGGAGACTTGTAGGCTTTGTGACCTTAGGCAAGTCACTTAGCCTCTCTGTGCCTTAATTATCCATCTCATCTAAAAAGTGGGAATTAAAAAAAAAAAAGGAAAGGAAAGAAGGAAGGAAGGAAGGAAGGAAGAAAAAGATCACTGGCCCCACAGTTTGCTGAGAAGCTTCTCGGGTCCCTAGGCTGTGCATCCTCACGGCTCCCTGGTTTCAAGCACACCATGGTACATGCCCATTATGATAGTATCACCATCATGATCAGCTCTGGCACAGAGCTGCTTAGACTGTGGCCCAGGGATGCTGCCGGGTGTCTTACTGTTACCTGTCCACAGTGAGGTGCAGACAGAGAAACATGTTGTAGCAATTTGACAGAAAGCAATTCTATTATCTATTGAATCTGATCATAGAAACCAGGGGCTTGGATTTTTGCGGGTATTTTATTTTTCATTTATTTTGTTTCGTAAATTGTGTGTGTGTGTGTGTGTGTGTGTGTGTGCATTTTACAAAAGTGTCATTCTGCAATGGATTAGAAATTTTTTAAAATATCTATCAGTCCCTCGGCGCAGAGAGCTTAAGAAGAGTGCTCCGGTGAACTCCAGCAGGCCCACCAATGCCCTGAGGACCTTGTTAAAACACACTTACTGATTCAGCCGCCGAGGAGGACCTGAGATTCTGCATTTCTAACAGGGCCCAGGGGATGCTGGGGCTGCAGGTGCAGGGACCACAGCAGTGAGGGCAGAGGGCCTCCTGGTTACCGACTGTCCCCCCCCACCCCGTCTGGCTCTCTTCCTTCTCACAGACCAGCCACAGAGCTGCCTTCTAATCTGCCCTGGGCTAAGGAGCCTCTGAGGCCTCTGGTTATGAACTTCAGACCCACATCCAAGCTGGAAGCGTTTTCAGGAGTCTAGACATCACCAATATCCAACAATTAAGGTGCATGGAGCAGGAACCGTGAGCCAGACCCTGGGTGTGTGTGAGAGGCGGGATGCCCTGCCCTTGAACATCAGGGCCAGTGCTTCGGGACCTCCCCAGCCTTTGATCTAATGCCCCTAATCCTAAGCACAGTCCTGGGCAGAGCCAGCCCGCCATCAGCAATGAGCTCATGCCATCTTCCTATACAATTTCTGGCCCTCACAGAAATCCTTAAGACGGCAGTGTAGCTGCTAGCTATTGCTGCATAACAAATCAAATGATGCCTAACAGCTTCAAACAATACCCCTTCCTATACTGTTACCCGTAAGGCCACGGGTCAGGGGGCTGTTCTCTTTCCTGGGCCATCTGGGCAGACACTCACTGGCTCACTCAGACATCTGTGGTCATCTGGAGGATGGGTGTCTTAGACAGTTGTAGCGGGTGGGTCACGTCTGTTACACATGGTTGTTATCTTCACCAGCCCAGCTGGAGCTGCTTGAAGGGGCCATGGGGTCAGAGAGAACAGAAGCCTCTGAGACCAAGGCCCTGGACTGACCTATGTCACTTCTGCCACATTTTGCTGGTCAAAAGAAGTCACACGGCCATCCTGGAATCAGGCAATGGGGAAACAGACTTCATTTCATGACGGGAAAGACTGTTAGGCAAAAGACATGGGCACATAACTTCACTCCCTTTGATTTGTTAGGACGAATACAACGCAAGATGGAGATTCAGGTCCATTTGCATAGACCTATTCCTTCTTTCTCGATGAAGAAGCAGAGGGTCAGAGAGGTTCAGAGACTTGCCTGAGATCTACAGCAGCTGGAAAGAGGCAGAACCTGACTCCGTCTGAGCCCCTGTTCTGGACCCCTTGGGGTGGGGACATAGAGAAACTCTTGGTAGCTCAATTCATCAAAGGAAGAGGATTTTCAAACATGTTGACTTCTCCAGTGGAGTCTGTGCCTGCCTGGGCCGCTGGGCCACCTGCTGGGCCACCCGCCCTGGGTCACAGGGCTGATTTCCTCACGCGCTGTCCCCTGGCCTCCTGGGCCTTGCAGCTTTGCGCGACTGCCCTTCCTCTCTCTTTTTAATGGTCTCTTTAATGGTGGGTTTTCTAATGGGCGGGTCTGGGCACTAAGCTGAGCGGGTGACACTCACAGGAGGGGACAGAGTGGGGGACACAGTGGGAGCCAGGGGCTTCCCGGAGAAGAGCCCAGTTTTCTGGAACTAGAGAATTTGCAGGATTTGGGGAGATGTGCCCCTCTGTTTGGGAACTCTGGAGACTGTTATCCTGCTCCACTGGCCTCCCCCAGCCCCCAAATCTCCACGGATCCTCCTGGGAAGCCGTGGCCACAGCACGCGGCGTCTGGAAACTCAGATCTGAGCACGGAACTTCACTTCCTGTGACTCAACAGAGCCCCAACCACAGC
Source organism: Callospermophilus lateralis (assembly GCF_048772815.1). Lineage (NCBI taxonomy): Eukaryota > Metazoa > Chordata > Mammalia > Rodentia > Sciuridae > Callospermophilus > Callospermophilus lateralis. The sequence continues at coordinate 115,028,610 of NC_135305.1, read as the reverse complement.
CTGGGTTCCGCTAAGTGGCAGAAACAGAATCCCAGGGCACTGAGGGTCCCACCCCTGTTCCCGGCTACGTCTGCCTTCCAAGGAGGGGAAATGTCCCACGCGGTGCCAAGTGGCAGGCAGAGGGGTCAGTTTCTGCATTACGAGTCGCCCGGGCACTCCGCACCTGAAACTGACAACGAGCTCACGTGTGGCCACAGGGTTTCCGAGGGTCAGGAATTCACGGCCGCCCACCCGGGGGGAGGCGGCCTGGGTCTCTCGCGAGGGTGTGGCCAGACTAGGAAGGGGCTGCAGTTGTAGCCGAAGGCTCGACCGCGGCTCCCCTTCCCAGGAGCTGCACAGTGAGTCCCACGTCACCTCCGCTACGTGAAAACTCACCCCTCAGGCAGCTCTGGGAGACAAGGGCTGAGTCCCACCGGGGGCCATCTTGGCCTGCCGCCCAGGGCTGGCCACTGCCCTGGTCTCAGCACTGGCTTCTGCCTGCTCAGGGCTGTGGCTGGGGGTTTTGCAGACACCCACCTCAGTCCTCAGCTGAGGCTGCTTCTGTCCTTCCTTGGGATACCCCCGCGTCTGTCCCCAGCCCAGGGAGAACCTTCCAGTCTCAAAGACAGAGAGCTGCACCAAGGCCTTCCCCCACATCTCTCCCCCTCTGCCGGCCGTGACTCCCCTGCTTTCTGCAGCGTCATGCTTTTCCTGAGGTGGTAAAGGCCACGTGGCCTGGACACTGCCCTCGGAGGAGGCGGGTCTCAGGGCATAAATAAACGCACGGGGTTCGTTTCCAAAACGTGAGTGAGCACTTCACCGCGCTCTCCCGCCAGGCCGTAAAGACAGGACTCTTAACCATCTTGGATTTTCACTGTGAGCCCCCCAGAAATGCTGTAGGCCCCCCCCACACACCATTTTGCAGATGAAGAGTCAGAGCCTCACTGGGCCCATGTTTGGGAGGGTCACTCACATGTCACTTGACCCCCGGTTTTCTGACCCCAGCTAGTTCAGGGTTTCCTTGTGTCCTCTGCCTTTTTCTCTTCCTCCTCCTCCTCCTCCTCTTCCTTCTTCTTATCTGAAATCTGATTTTTTTCTTTTTCTTGGTCCTGGGGATCGAACCCAGGGACACTTCATCACTGAGCCACGTCCCCAGCCCTTTTTATTTTTTTATTTTGAGACAGGGCCTCAGTAAAGTTGGTGAAGCTGGCCTCAAACTCGCCATCCTCCTGCCTCGGCCTCCCAAGCCACTGGGATGACAGGAGGGCACCTCCACGCCCCTCTTAAATCTGCTTTCTTGAAGATGCTCAGCCGCCCCTGGAGACATGCCATTCTCGGGTGGCTGCCAGCTGTTATGCAGTGGCCGCTGCTTCACGATTCTCCTCTCCAACCCCTTCCCCTCCCTTTTCCCAGGGAAGTCCTAAAGGAAGAGGCTCCTAATGACGAGGACGTCAACCGCTCGTCACCCTCCTCTTACGTTGACACAACCCAGAAGATCTGTAGGTCTTCAGAGTACAGCAGGACGTATGCAAGGACTCCACATGAAGGACAGCCGCGTGTTTGTCTAAGGAATCACAGTGCCTGACCCAGGAGGTCAAGGTCATGGTTGACCGCCATGTTCTCACCAATGACAAAGGCCCTGCAGAGGCTCCCAGATTTCACACCCACCGTCCCACTGCACCTGTGGTCCCTACCTACAAAAGCTCTTCCATGTCCCCCATGTCCCCAAGATGCTCCTCGGTTGCTGTTGTTTGGAAGACGGCAGCTGCTCCCCTCTGTCTTATTGGGGTGCTGACCCTCGAATAACCCAGCTCCCCCCCCACAGCTCTCCTCTCCCGGCTTTTGAGCAGCGAGCAAATGGACGTGGGCCTGGTGACACTATGACTCCTCTTGCGCTAACAGGCAGGGGCTTGACAAGTGACACAGGTGGGAGGAGACCCAGAGGGACGCGGACAAACTCCACGGCCCTGAAATCGCCCCCCCCACCCCGCTCTCCTTCGGCTTTGCCCTCCAGCGAGTTTGACCTTCCGAGTGAGGCTGACCAGACCCGGGGGCCAGAACGCCAGATGGACACACAGACAGAGCAGCAGGACAGGGAGCGAGAGACTCCCCGCTGCACCCTGTCCACGGAGCGTCCACGCCTGAACTGGACACCGGCTCGGGCGGTGATGGAGTTCACACTCCTAATGGAGAACAGATGGGAAATGGAAGGGAACCAAAGATCGGAATATGCTTTCCATATTTCTTGCCTAAATGAAAAAAAAAATTGTCAGGAACCGTGAATTACCTTTGGTGAGTGTCACGGTCACAGCGTGAGATTCTGGAGCCGGCGGGGGGTGCTTCTGCAAAGGACAGGAAAGCGTCCATCCTGAGCCGAGGTCTGCTGGGGGAGCTGGTCACTCCGTGCAACCCTGGGGTCTGCAGTCCCTCCCCGGGGAGGTGAGAGACACAAATGGTCAGGGACACCCAAACCTGGGATCGGGTTCTGTGTCTGCCGTTGGATGTGGTTTGAAGCCGTTGGACTGGTCTGGGGCTCCCTTTGCTCAGCTGTGAGGATCTCTGTGATGATTGAAATTGATTAATATGGAGCAGTCATCTTGCAGTGGCCGCTAAGGAGGAAGTGGTCATCGCAACAGAGAGAGGGGGCGTCATGTGTGCACCCAACGCCGTTTTATATGCACAGAAACCACCCTTCCCAGCCGCCTTCCAGTTAGGTGAGACCCTTGACTGTTCCTCTGAGCAGGAGACACCACCATGGCTTCCAGTCCAGGGGAGGGCACAGTCCTGGACATCTTCCCACCTCCCTCCCTCCCGGCTGTAGCGAACGAGAAGCCGTCGCGTTCTAATGCAAAGAGCAGAACGGAAGGAGCCTGGATCCCTGACGCACCATGTGGATCACAGCTGCACAGAGGACTTCATGTGGGTAAAAAGCCAACACTATTTCTAAGGTCTGGTGTTTTCTACAACCGTACCCAGCCTTTGCCAATCGATTCAGTTGTCATTGTTATGACTGCTGTGCTGCGTCCTGAAAGCCCCTATTTAAATCCAAATACCTTCCCAAGGATTGTTAACCGACTAACTGATCCATCTGGAATACGGAGATTGCCACTGGGCGCCCCAGAAGGGAGCAGGGTGACACGGCAGGCTGGTTTGGTGGGGAGGGGGTTTATTACAGAGAACCCGAAGGTCTGCAGAGACTCAGAAGAATTTCCACGTCTCGGTCCTGTCACATCATACACAGCGCTGGCCTCATTCCCATGGCGATCTTTGTCTTGCTCTCCACCCTCCATGTGGGCCCTGCCAATCACCTGACATCCTCTCATTCTCCCGGTCGCACTCTGGCCCCCAACGCCCCAGAGCAGGTGTGGTTGCTGCCGTCTTCACCTTGGACACAGCCCCCGTCCTCCTCGGGTGCCTGGTGGCCTCTGGCAGACCAGCATCTCACACCAGCAGCTTGACTACATTAACCCAAAATCAAAAAGACGAGAGAGATTTTTTTTTTTTCTTGGTGGAATAGTTGAAGCAGAGAGTCCATGTCCTGGGATCGTCATTCCACAGAATCAAAGAAACGCAAAATCAAACCGCTACAGAAGTGGAGGACGGGGGGCTGAGGGACCAAAGCAGGAGAAACCCACAGAGTCCTGAGGAAGCCACGGAGCCACCGATCCCGGATTGCCACCCGGGCCTGCTCGGCCCTCAGGCGTCTGTCTGTGGGAGCTGCCACCCGGGAGGCCTGGGGATCCCGAAAACCAAACCCAAGGCAACCCTGGAAGCTACACTGAACTCCTTTGTTAATTAGTTTTAATTAGATATACAGGACAGGGGAGTGCACTGAGGTAGACCACACATAAGTGGAGCCGGATTCCTCGTTTTTCTGGTTGTGCATGATGCAAAGTCCCAGAGTCAGGCCATTCTCCTTCCTATCCACCCCCTCCCCTCCCCTCCCTTCACTCCCCTCTACTAATCTAAAGTACCTCTGTTCTTCCAGCAGCGGCTGCCCCCATCCTTACTGTGAGTCAGCGTCCTCATATCAGAGAAAACATTCAGCCTTTGGTTTGGGGATTGGCTTATTTTGCTTAGCATGACATTCCTCAGCTCCATCCATTTACCAGCAAATGCCATAATTCCATTCTTTTTTAAGGCTGAATAATATTCCATTGCGTATATATACCACATTAACCCCATCAATGAATGGGCCAAGGAACTGAATAATCACTTCTCAGAAGAAGAAATACCATCCATCAATGAATATATGAAAAAATGTTCAACATCTCTAGCAGTTAGAGAAATGCAAATCAAAACTACACTGAGATTCCATCTCACTCGGGTCAGAATGGCAACTATCAAGAACACAAGCAGCAATAAATGCTGGTGAGGATCTGGGGGGAAAGGCACACTCATCCATTGCTGGTGGGGCTGCAAATTGGTGCAACCACTCTGGAAAGCAGAATGGAGACTCCTCAGAAAACTGGGAATGGAACCGCCATTTAACCCAACTATCCCACTCCTCGGTTTATACCCAAAGGACTTGAAATCAGCGTGTTACAGGGACACAGTCACATCCAAGTTTACAGCAGCTCAACTCACAATAGCTAAGCTATGGAACCACCCTAGGTGCCCTTCAATACGTGAACAGATAAAGAAAATGTGGTAGATAGACACTTAACTCTTGACCGAGATTCCCTCCTCAACTCAGCTGAATTCAGGCTCCTCTGAGCCCTGTTCCCCTTGGCCCCTGTCCCCACTGGGCCCAGTTGCCCAGTTGTAGCAAGAATCCTGCTGAATCCTAAAACCTGGGCTTTGATTCAATCTAGAGGTTGAGAGTAGGTCATCCTGGTTGCCAGGGTCCTCTGATGAAGAGCCCCAAGCAGCGGCTCGTTTTTCTCTGTGTGTGCAAGACACCAAGGCATGAGGCAAGGGACCGGCCTCGTTTGTGAAGCCACCCTTGAGAAAGACGGTGGGAGGGAACCCACGTGCCCCCGACCCTTCTGTCCCTCTGGTGACCACTTTCTTCAGCTCTCAGCCAGAGAAAGGCAAACTGACATCCTGTTTAGTCAGAGGGGAGAACCCACCCGGTGCCCAGCAGCGGTCACGGACAGGGTGGCTTGCCACACAATTAGCGTCCCCTCCCTGGAGAGTCCCCTACCACACTGGTCTTAGCGTATTTCATGGAGCTGGTGGGGAGCACGCAGCCAGCACCCTCTGCGGACCCAGCCGTCTTTCTCTCCTTACAGACAATCCTGAGCATCCAGGTCCCAAGACTGTTACCCAACCCGGGAAGTCAGAAGTCTCAGTTGAACCCGGAGCCAAAACACAATGACTGTTTTCTCCTTCATTTAATCATTGCTCATTGGGCATCAAATCAGCCTGAAAATCCTACGGGAATAAGGGGTAAATGACAGCGGGATTCAGGGCTTCCAGAACCTCTTTTTTTTTTTGGTACCAGGGATTGAACCCAGGAGCACTCAACCACTGAGCCCCATCCCCAGCCCTACTTTGTGTTTTATTTAGAGACAGGGCCTCACTGAGCTGCTTAGGGCCTCTAAGTTGCTGAGGCTGGCCTTGAACACGCAATCCTCCTGCCTCAGCCTCCCGAGCTGCTGAGATCATAGGCATGTGCCACGGTGCCCAGCCAGAATCTCTTGTCATAACACCTTCCCATTGCTGACAAAACTTACCCCCAGTTGCTATTAGAGAGCACTGAGGCTCGGAGAGGTTAAGTAACTGGCCTAGTGTCACACAGTTGAAATGAAAGCCCTGCCAACCCCATTTCTGAGCCCACTCACCTCACCCCTGCATCGCTTCGTCCCTGCATGACAGACAGCAGTTTGAGGGCCACAGAAAAATCATGTGACCTTCTTGGCTCAGAGGTTTTACTTTTGTCAAGTGAGAGGGACATTTTCGATGCTACCTTGTGCCACATGTCCTGAGATCCCAAGACGGTGAATTCCCCGACAGAAATGCCAAGACCTCTGTCTGCTCCCTACATCACAGAACAGGGCCTGGTATACAACAGGAGCTTACTAAACACTTCACTGAGTAAATATTTCACTCCGAGCAGAGCGCCGCCCTGGGTCTCAGTAGGAATAAGCTCTGCACCTGTTGTTAATACTAAGCTCTTAAAAGTATCAGGAGGGAGGGGGAGAGAGAGAAATTTCCTGTAATTCATTTTTAATTAAAATACTAGAAATGGAGGCCAGGGCACACCTGTCATCCCAGCAGCTCAGGAGGCTGAGGCAGGAGGATCAGAGTTCAAAGCCAGCCTCAGCAAAAGCAAGGCGCTAAGCAACTCAGTGAGACCCTGTCTCTAAATAAAACACAAAATAGGGGGGCTCAGAGGTGGAGGGCCCCCGAGTTCAATCCCTGGTACCAAACAAAACAAGACAATTAGAGATAAGGAGGGGCAAATACGGGGTGGGGGGGACATCTTATCCTCACCTTCTTAAACAATCCTCAATTTCCACAGAGGCGAGTCCTCAGCATTCCCCCCACGGCCTCCCATCTGCCATCTGTGAAATGGGCACAGCACACCTTAGCCTCCTTTCTTTACTAAAGATTTGAAGCATGACCTTCAACAGTGACCTTGCCATCTCCAAGATGCAGAGCCTCTGAAAAGAGGCGCTGGGCTAATCTGGGCCTCCTCGCCTGCAACCTAGAACTCATGGTCATGCCCACTGTCCTGCCTGCCTGGCCTGACAGCTGGGGACATAAAGCCAGGCACAGCGGAGGCAGAAAGGTGTCTGCAGCCCAGCGGGGCTGTGCCCGTGTGAGCAATGCATGTTCCAGGAAGACTCAAGATACTTCCAAAGAGAGCGGCCGGAGCTCCTTACCTCCTTCTATCCTCCTGACCACCCTCTAAGGTGGCCGTCATTCCCACATTTGGAAAGTAAGGAAATGGGTACTTCCAGCTCCAGCGGGGCTCCACAGCTGGGGAACCACGGCCCTCTCTGAGCCTCAGTTTTCCTCGCCTGTAGAATGGGCCCACCGTCTTTCCTCTGCAGACTCGCTGCACTGGCCTTCGGGGACACTGCCGTGCTGATGGGCTCTCTCCTCGCTCTCCCTGGGGGCTGGGGCTTGCTCAGGAGTGGCTTCCTCTGACCTCGGAGCCACCAAGGCCCCTTCCCAGGCTCTGGCTGCAGGAGCCTGCCTGTGTTCCTGCAGGCCGTCCCTGGGAAATACTTCCACTGTGATTCCTTGGGCTCCAAGCAAGAATTAAAGTCGCCGACAGCCGGCTCACCACCGCGCCAATTTGTAATATTGATGAATCAGGAGCCGAGCCCGGCGCTGGCTGCGGGGACAAGTGCCCAGAATATTCATGAGCCCTGTGACTTTCCCCGATGGCACCGCTTCCCCTTCACGGGGCCATTACTTCACCGCACGTCACTGTTCCGACGTGATCCCAGCCGGGCGACACCTCCGCCCACCTACAAGGGCCGCAGTGTGGGGACTCCACGACGATTAAAGGACCCCAGAGCCGTGCAGCTGGACCCCTCCACCCTGGAGCTGTCACCGGGAGGGGAGCTGCCTCTCAAACACCCCCAGGTGAAGGAAGCGACAATTGGGGACCCTCGTCCCCCTCCTCCGCCCGCCCAGACCTGGTACGGACCTGGGGAGCCACGGGGCCAGATGGTCCGCCTGTCTGTGCGCCCCTGCAAAAGCTTGCGGGCTGGGTGGCCGGGGGCCGAGAGCTGTCCTGGTTAAACATTTATAGGGGCGTCCCTAGATAAATAGGGACATACAGGTGTCCACACGGCGGGGATTAAATATTAAGAAGATGCGCCGGCAGGGACCCGGGCAGCCCGGATGAAATGACACCCGGGGGCACAAATGTCGGATCTGAGGGGGGCGGGTGGGGGTGATGGAGGGCTTCAGGGCCACCCAGGCAGGAAACCGCCCCCACCCCCCTGGTCCCCTAAAGACGCTGAAGACACAAGGTGGGTTTTTCTCTCCTTTTCCTTGTGTCCCTCTGTCCCTCGCCCCCCCTTCTCTCCTTTCTCTTCCTTCCGAGGCAGATGGGCTTGGCGGCCACCTCCCAGGCTCCCCGGGCCACTCCAAGTAGGACCGGATTTTAAAAATCGCATTTGATCAGCTCTGACCAGCCCCTGGCTCCACGTGGCCAGGCAAGTTGTCAGAGGTCTGCGGAGACTTGAATGGAAGTGGCTCTAATTACGGGGATCATTTTTGCATTCCAGCATAAAACAATGTTACAAAACCAAAAAAAAAAAAAAGTGCGGTTACAATGGTTAAAAGGCAAGTCACTTAGCAAAGCCCTCCCCTGGTTCCTTGATTAGACCATTCACAAGGCGACATTTGGAACCCGGGGATGTGCGATGGCCCAAGGCTATCCCTGTAAGGCCACCAAGAAAACCCAGTTCATCTCTTGTCATGAGTCAGAGAGTCGCATGCAATCAGGAGGACTTCAGTGGGCCTGTCAAATTAGCACCGTTTCACCCCATTAGCAGACGGGGCAGGAAAGAGGCTGTGGCCACCGCCCGAGATGTTTTAGATCACCTCCTCCACGCAGCGGCCTCATGCCTCACCCCAGATCCCTTCCCGACCATCCCCCTGCACCCCCCCACCGTCCTGCTCCACCCAGGCAGCTTGGTCATGTGATTTAGGCTGGCCAAAGAGATGAGTGAGGTGACTGGAGTCCTTCCAGCATCTTTAAGAGAAAGTGCGCGGCCTGCAGGTGGCGCACACCTGTCATCCCAGTGGTGTCGGGAGGCTGAGGCAGGAGGATCTCGAGTACAAAGCCAGCCTCAGCAACAGCAAGGCGCTCAGCAACTCAGGAAGACCCTGTCTCTAAATAAAACACAAAATAGGGCTGGAGACATGGCTCAGTGGCCGAGGGTCCCACAGTTCAATCTCCAGCACCCAAAAACAGTGTGTGCTTCTCTGATCCTTTCTTTCTCTGCCTCCAGACCAGCAGTGTCCTAGAGAGAGGCTGCTCTGTTCACCTGAAACACAGGGGGAACTACTTTAAGCAAGGATGGCCCCTCCTACCCAAGGGGTCCCCAGCTGCAGGTGCAGATTCTACCAAGGAGCAAAAATATTTCCAAAAAATGTCACATCTGTGCTGAATATGTACAGGATTTTTTTTCATTATTCCCTAAATGATACAGTGTAGCAAATTTTTTAAAAAATATTTTTAGTGGTCAATAGATCTTTTATTTATTCATTTATTTATTTATATGTGGTGCTGAGACTCAAACCCAGGGCCTCACACATGCCAGGCAAGCACTCTACCACTGAGCCCCAACCCTACAGCATTTGTTGCAGTTTGGGTTTATAAGTAAACTAGATGATTCAAAGCTTACAGGAGGGTGTTTGCATGTTCTTCATAAGCCTTCTGCCATCTTATATTAGGAATTTGGGCATCCATAGATTTTGGTATCATTGGAGTCCTGGGACCAAATCCCCAAAAAGTACCAGTAGACAATTGTTCATGATGCTGTGGGAATTGTACACATGTAACACCAGTGTAAATAAACCTCTGCCTTTCAAAGGCCTAAGTAGGTTCCTGGGATATATGACTTTCAGTTCTGAAATTCAGGTTTCAATCCCAAGAAAACTATTTTGGTTTGCTTGGGACTGAGAGATTTCCTGCAATGCAAGACTTTAGTGTCTGAACTAAAAAGAAAGAGAGAGAGAGAGAGAAAGAAAAAAATCCCAGATGGACCAGAACAAGTTTTGATCACCCTATCTTTCGAAACCACTTACTTCTTGGGGATGTTTGTTATGCAGCATCACCTGGAGGAAGCTGACTGATACATCCTCCCTTTGCAAAGGAGGAAACCAAAGTCTGGAGAATCAAGAGAAGAGATGAAGGCAGAGTGAGCATGATGGCAGGTTGGAGGTTTGGAGGTTAAATGCGTCCAGTTTGTTCCCTGTCTCTGTTGCTTGCTACTTCAAGTAAGTATCACATATTTGTTCTTGGGAAACCAAGACAGAAGACCTTGGGTTCAATGGGCAGGGTGTTGAGTAGGAAGTGCTCTTGGGACCAACACCTGGAAAGAAGAAGAGAAGGAAGTAGAGTTGAGCAGAGGGAGAGATTAGGCAGCCCTGAAGAAGGTCCCACAAAAGTCTCAGCCGACCCCATGGAGAGCTCTGGAATTGGACGGTCCTTCAAAGCTTCCTCAAATCAAGGCAAGGGGTCAGGCCCTTATCCTCTTTCTTCCCTCCATCAGTGGAAGGGAGTGACTTTGGGTGAGACGGTCTTCCTGGGCTGGGCATGCCCAGTGAGAACAGGACTCCCGCAAACTGCAGAGCAGATCCTACTGCGCACCACAGAATCCAATGTGGCAAGTCCCTGAGACACTGTGAGTCCTCCTCACCTGCAAAATGGGACAGACAGTGCAGATTTCTCAAGCTATCCAGGGACAGATGAGCTAAACCATGTAAAATGCTCGAAACTGTACCTGACGCACCACAAGTTCCTTATTGTAACAATTACTATTGATTCTAAATTTACGGTGCCACATAAATGCAGCCATCTCCTTTCTAGCCTCTTTGCTTCTGCACCCCTTCTTTCCTTTGTAGTAGCCAGAGGGAACTCTCAAAGAAGGCAGATATTCTTAGTCACTCCTGCGCTCTAAATCATCCCATAGCTCCCTAGTGCTTTCTAGACAAAGCCCAAGTTCCTTCCAAAGCTCCTGCTTATCTTGCCTCCTCTGTTCTCCATTCTTCCAGCCTGTGGCCAGCTACCTTTAATCTCTTTCTGTGAAGCTGTATGCGTCCAAGCTTAGGCCCATGACCCCCAGCCACCTGGAGTGCTCTCCCTGCCTCTCCCTCCCATGGTGGACTCCGACGTCTTTCACAAGACTCAGGCTCTGCCTCCTCGGGGACCCCTGCCTTGGCCTCCTGGCTGGGCAGACTCTTCCCCCAGGTCCCCACAGCCTTCTGGGCTTGCTCCATCCACGCCACCTGGATTCTGATGATCCATTTGTGAGAACGTCTTTTCCGCTAAGCACGGAGTTTCACGAAGCTGCGGCTGTGAGTATGTTTGGATTCCTGGATTTTCTTTTGGAAAGCTCTGGATTCCCACTTCATCTCAGGGCCTGACACACAGTAGGTGATCAGTAAACGCTCACTGGATGAGCGCATCTTCTGCCCAGCACTTTATAGGATAAACGTGGGAACTGGGAATCGTCTCCCCACATCTCCATGGAACCTACCTAGAGATTCAATTTGAAACCCCTGAAAACTGGCTGCAACTTCCCTAAACCCAAGGCCTGTCTCTACATAGAGATGAAGGTGCCCGGAAACGGGGCGGACAGCTCCCACCGTCCTTGGCAATGGCCTGGGGTTTAAATAAGCATTTTCCTCACTGCAGACTGGGCTACCTGCTCAGAGGACTTGGAAGCAAGAAGAACCCGCTTTTATCACCCCTCCTGGTCCTTGCGGGCTACCTATATCACCCTGGGAGAGTCACCCCCCCACTCAGAACCTCAGACTCTTTCTCGGTCAAGTCAAGCTCTGAAGACCCGGATCTCCCTCTCCAAACACACAAACCAAACAAGCAGACGGTTGCTGCAGCTCTTTGGCTCATCCGGCAGCGACTCCTGATGCCGCTGGAAATGTCTTAGTGGTTCACTGGAGAAGGGCTCACCTGGGCTCAACGCCAGCACCGCGGCGCCATCTTGCTGTCTTGGGGCATCTGCTAGGGCGCCCTCTGCAGGCGGGAACACTCTCACCCCTGGGTGGTCCTGGCCTTTGGCTGCTGTCTCCCCCTCCCATCTTCCCCTCTTGGTACCCAGGAGAGCAGGATGCTGCCTGTGTGTGACAGTGCTGGGTATACAGTTGGCACTCACAAAACACGGCATGATGTACATTTTTTTGGCACTGGGGATGGAACTACCGCTGAGCCACATCCCCAGCCCTTTTTATTTAAAGACTGGATCTCGCTGAGTGGCTAAGTTGCTGAGGCGGTTTTGAGCTTGTGATCCTCCTGCCTCAGCCTCCCGAGCCACTGGGACTACACAGGTGTGCGCCCCTGTCCCCAGATTGTGGTGAATATTGATTAGAGACCTAATATGTGTTGAGTCGTCCCCACAAAAAAAGCTGGTGACGTGCTCAGCCCTGGGTCCCGCAAATGGGACTTTATCTGGAAATTGGATATCTTGCAGACAATCAACGCGGTCACTAGGGGGTCGCAAGAGGAGGGCGTCTTTATACAAAAGGGGGCTTTGGACACGGCAGGCAGAGAGAGCGGGGTATAAAGACAGGGAGCAAGCTGAGGGCACTGTGACCCCCGGAGGCGGCCGCCCTTGGGTTCCAGCCTCCACCCGCAGAGCAGTGGAGAGTAGATTTCTGTCATAGAAGCCACCCAGCGCGGGGCCTCGTCCTGGCAGCCCCAGAAAGAACCCCAAGGCCTGCCTCCACCCAGAGGCTCTGAGCAGGCCAAGGGCAGGGAGGGGCTGGTGGTGGCTGTGCCGACCCAGGGTCCCGGACGGGGGACGCGCAACTCTGAAGAAGAAACGCCCCCCCCAGTCCCCAGGGGGACAGGATTCCCCTCCAACATGCCTGACCGAGACCGGAACCCAGCACAGGTGCCTCCGCACAGGGAAGAGCCGAGACTATCCGGCACGTGACACTCCAAGGTCCCTGGCATCTCCTGAGGGTCTTGGAAGGACCCCCAGGAGCGGGGGCTGTGTGCCACAGTGTTCTCACGCCAGCAAAGGGGACCTTTGTCTGTGGGGGTAGGTGAGGGACGTGCCCCCACTCCTGTGCCCTCCGGCACCTGGCAGGGCCTGGCCTGGGGCAGAGCTCGGGGCTTGTCTGTCCCTGAGCGGGTGAGTGACCAGCCTCTTTGCTGATGGCCCCTCTGGAGGGCTGGGGGTCCCTTGGAAGAGAACGGGAGAGAAGCAGAGAGGGGAGTGGCCGACACTCTAGGATGGGAGAATGTCACCAGCCAAGTCCCACAGCTGGGGACACCTGCCTAATGTCTGCACAAGTCCTCAGGCTTCTCAGAGCCACGGCACAGGCAGGAAGAGGGACCCTGACAGATCTTTGAACATCTCTGAGCCTCGGTGTCCCCGCCTGTAAAATGAGGCCACAGCACGCACTTCACTGGGAAGGAACAGAGGCGCAGGAAACCCTTGCCACCACTCCTTCTCCAGAACGGCCAACCCTAAGTGTAGGCCTGGCATACAGCAGGTGCTCAATAATTGCAACTCCTTCTTTTGTCTTACTCGCAAAAGAACAGTGGGAGCCAAGCACCGTGGCACACACCAGTAATCCCCCAAGCAGCTCGGGAGGCTGAGGCAGGAGGATCGTGCCTCAGCCTTAGCAAAGTGAGGCGCTCAGCAGCTCAGTGATAGAGACCCTGTCCCTAAATAAAGTACAAAATAGGGCTGGGGACGGGGCTCAGTGGTCCAGAGCCCCTGAGTTCAATTCCTGGTACCAAAAACAGAACACTGGGAGAGAGATTTTCTGCTCTTGTTTTGCAGGAAACCAAAGTCACTTTCCAACGTCACCCAGCAGGAGGGGGAGACAGGGGATCCGCCTTAGGTTTGCCTCAGTCTAAGTCCTGGCCAGTGCTCACCTGCCAGGTGAACCGGCACGGGGGACAGTTTCTGCCCAGGCTCCCGGGATCTCTCCACCCTGGACTCTGCGATGCAGACCAGCTAAGGCCGCCTGCGGGAAGCCCCCTGCTACCGATGGCCCAGAGCCCAGCACGCCTGCCCCGGGAGCCCCAGGAGATGCCTGCGGGGCTGCAGACCCTCACCGGGCACCGCCTATTGTCCCCAGCGTCCCCACAAGCAGACAGTGGAGACGTCCACCTGAGCCTCTCCCTTAGTCCCTGGGACCCATTTAACTCTGAAGCCAAGAAATCCTGTCCTTACCCGAGAGTCCCGGGGGACACACCGCACCCCGCCTGCCCGCTCCTGTCCTGGGATGAAATGCGGGGGCTGCGCCCATCGCTGCACGGAGGGTGTCAACCGCGGCATTCGGGAGGGAGGAAGGTCGCCTGGCCTGGGCCCGGCCGGCTCTGCACAGACTCCCAGGTGTCCCTGGGGACGCCACGCCCCCTCAGGGCTCAGGGTTCCCGTCTGCAAAGTGGGCCAGGGCGCCCGAGAACTCTTAGGGGCCCTTGGCGCTCTAGAACCAGGCAAGTCTGCATAATTGGTGCCTACTGTATGCAGAGAAGGTCACCCCTATGCCCACTTCATATGTGCTGGGCCAGGGCGAGGGCAGGTGTCTGGGGACAGCCATGTCATGGGAGACGCCGTCCAGGGCTTCAAACACGCGCTCCTGCCCGCACCACCTCGCCTCAGCGCCAGGCAGGAGCGCGGTCTCCTTGAGGCCCCTGCATGGCCCGGCCGCAGGCCCAGGTGACTCCGCACCAGCGTTGGGGCCCAGCAGGTCCCACGAGAGACGGTCATCTAGTGGGTTTGCAGTGAAGACTCTGGAATCCGAAGTCTAAGGTCAGATGGGAAGTGAGCCCTGCTGCCCAGCACCCGCGCGGGTGCGTCCCCAGCACCGCCCACCAACGATGACAGAACAAAGCCTAAGCCAGGCCCCCAGGACAGCCCCAGCCCTGCCTGCGGCCTTGTTTCCTCACCACCGTCCCCTCCCAAAGTCTGCACCACACGGCGCTACTTTTGTGTGGTCCTTGGGTTCCCGGCCCAGGGCACATGGTCAGAAAGTGCTGCCCAAGCTCTCCGTCTCTTTTTTTTTTTTCTTTCTTTTTTTTCCTTTTGGTCCCGGAGATTGAACTCAGGGCCCTCCACCCCTGAGCCCCGTCCCCAGCCCTGTTCTGTGTTTTATTTGGAGACAGGGTCTCACTGAGCTGCTCGGGGCCTCGCTGTGGCTGAGGCTGGCTTTGAACTTGCGATCCTCCTGCCTCAGCCTCCCCAGCCGCGGGGATGACAGGTGGGCACCACGGCACCCAGCTCCAATCTCTCTGGATCCCCCGCAGCCAGGAGCCTCCCAATGCTAAGGAGGACATTGCCACACAACCCTGTCACGGGGGCTTGGGTGGCCCAGTCCCCTCCTGTGGCCTTGTCATGTCCCCCACCCAGCCCTGAGTGTGGCAAGGCACCCTTCCACAGACCCCTGGTGCCCAGGCGCCATTCATCTCCATCACTGACCAATATGGAAACCGAGGCAGGAGCAACAGGCCAGGGCTACGGAGTAAGTCGGGGCGCTGGCGAATCTAGACCCTGAGCCCCTCTCAGGTGCGAACCCCTCCCCCTCATGGCGCCTCCTCCCTCCCCCTCCCACTTTATCACCAGCGTCCAGGTACTGACCAGCCCCGCACCCAGCATGGAGCTTGGCTGTCACCCTCTGATTTCACTGCCGTCACCTAGATGCCTGGACTGACCCACTTTACAGACGAAGAGACTGAGGTTCTACGCAGGCAAGTGGCACCAAGCCCGGCCCTCCCAGAGCTCAGACAGGACAGGCACTCTTCTGGCCGCCTGGGTTGCATCCTCTAGTGAACACTTGCAAAAGCATCTCAAGTGCCCGTTTCAGAGAAAGCAACTGAGGGTCAGAGAGGCCATGCTCCTGCGGAGCTTACTGGCTAGGAAGGGTGGAGCCAGATCCAGCCTCAGAGCCTGCCCCCGACCCTAGCAGCACGGCATCCCGGGTCCATCTGCACGCAGCCGCGGAAACAGCCGCACGGGGTCCATCGGGGCTCCGCACACAGCCCAGGATGCTAGGGGTGTCCCTGTGCCAAGGGCAGGCTCGGCCTGGGGAGGTGGCCAGGGGCTGTTCAGAGCTGCCACCCTCAACTCTGAAGAGACTGTGGGTCCACCCGCCCTGCAGCCAGCATTCCCTGAACCCCCGCGGGGAGCAGCGGGAAAGAAACTTCTAGAACACTGCTGGAGGGGTCAAGCAGCCCCCATGGGAAGGAGTGGTGAATGGACGGCCGTGGCGCCTGTGTCTGTGGGGCAGCCAGGCCCAGTCCTCCCGGGGACAGCAGGCCCGGCCACCCGCAGGACAGACCCTGCCGCAGTGTGGGGCCAGCAGAGCTCTGACCCCGGCTCTTCTCATCTCTGGTGATTGCCGGGCCACCTGCGGCCTCCTGGGACCGGATAAATTTTCCCCCCTGCCTCCTCCTGCGGCAGACAGCGCCCTGGCTTCCCGCTGCCACCAGCTCCGCGCCCCGGGCCTGGGGCAGGGCAGGTGTGACCTCCATCCCACACGGCCCAGGCCCTGCTGCAGGTCTCTGTCTGAGCTCTTCACCGTCAGGAGCTCCTTGGGGTCAAGTCCACGTGAAGCCACTCCTGGGCTTAGTTCTCATTCCTTCCCTCACAGCCACCCTGGAAACGGACAGTGAGTGTCCCCACTGGACCGATGAAGAGACTGAGGTTCAGAGAGTAAGTGGGGAGTAGGCCGATTCCAGCTCTGGTCTGTGCAGCTCCCAAGTCCTTTGTCCTGACGGGGAGCGGGACAGGCGCACTGTGAACACGGGCTTCTCCTAGGTCCGAATCCAGAGAGACAAGGCCCCCTGTCCCAGGAATTTCCATTGTCCCAGGAAAATGCTTGGAGATTCTCAGGCCCGAGGACAAGGAACTCTTCTTTGCATTGCATTCCAAGGTGGGCTATGTGTCCTTTCCCAAGTGGCTTCCCCTCTCTGAGCCTCGGCTGCCTCCTCAGAACAGGGAGGTAAGGACTCGGCACGTCCAGCTCTTCCTAGCTGGGGTCTTCACCCCACTCTGGACACCCCCGCAGGACCCACATCAGACCATGGTGATGGGAGCCAGGGTGGGCCCAGAGGAGACAAGGGCCACCCCTGAGCCACCTCCTCCCTTTGGTCCCCGCTGCCGCCCCTTCAGTCTGACCAGGGCAACGGGAGAGTGGGCTGTGAGCTCAGGCTAAAGAGGAGGTGTGCTTGGGGCAGGAAGCGCAGGGCCCCCCAGCCCCAGGTCTGACGCCCGGCACCCCCAGGGCAGGAGCAGATCTGAGTCCCATCATCAGGGGCCGGGGGTGGGTGGCCGGGTGCCCAGCAGGCCGCGGGCACCTTACCTGGCCTCTTCCCAGTGCTCAGCACCTCTAGGGTAGGCATGGTGCCTCCCTGGACAGATAGGGAAACCGAGGCCCAGAGGCACTGAGTGGCCCACCCACGTCCCCAGGGAGAGCCACCGTCTGGCCAGGACTGGAACCCACGTTGGGTCAGTTCCAAGGTCATTGTTCTTTCCCACGGCTCCCCCCCGACCAGCCGTCAGCAGCTCCTGGCCAGCTCCCGCCACACGCCCCATCACAGTCACCCTCACCTCAGGGCCTCAACAAAGGACATCAACTTCAGAGTCACACAGAACCGGGCTCCAGAGACCACACCACAGACAGGTGACAAAAGAAGGAACAGAGCCAGGCGAGGCGGTGCACACCTGTGATCCCAGCAGCTCTGGAGGCTGAGGCAGGAGGATCGTGAGTTCAAAGCCGGCCTCAGTAATGGCGAGGCCCTAAGCAGCTCAGTGAGACCCTGTCTCTAAATAAAATACAGAATAGGGCTGGGATGGGGCTCAGTGCTGAGTGCCCCTGAGTTCAATCCTCAGTGCAAAGAAGGAAGGAAGGGAGGGAGGGAGGCAGAGATGGAGGAAAGACGGGGAGAGAGGGAAGAAAGAAGCAGAGATTAAACTTTGGTGATCAAATGGCACCACAGAACCAAACCACAATCCACAGATGGGGAGAGAGATCTGCAAATCCTACATCAGAGACTTGTATCCAGAACATGTAAAGAGCTCTCACATCTCAACAAGGAAGATACAACACATTCGCTTAAAGAGGCAAAGAATATAAATAGACATTCTCCAAAGAAGATATCCAAATAGTCAATAAGTATGAGAAAAATACAGACACCAACATCATTAGTCATCCAAGAAATGCAAATCAAAACCATAAGATAGTCTTCATACCCCTAGGATGGACAGAATTTTTTAAAACTCAGATAGTAACAAGTGTTGACAAAGATGTGGACCAATCCAAATCTTCAGACACGGTTCATAGGTATATACAATGGGACAGCCGCTCCGAAAACAATCTGGCACCTCCTAAAATAAATAAATATAGCATCACCATATAGCCCAGCAATTTCACTCCCAGGTAAACACCCAAGGAAATTGACAATATATGTCTGTACAAAAACTTTTCATAGCATTACTCAGAAGAGCCAAAAATGTGGAAACAATCCATAGATGAACAGAATCACAAAATGCGGGAAATCCATCCATATAGTGGAATATTATTTGGCAATCAAAAAGGAAAGGAGCCCTGATACATGCCACAACATGGGCAAACCTTGAGAATGTGATGCTAAGTGAAGTTAGCCAGTCACAAAAGGCCACCGATTGTATGATTTCCGTTTGTAGAAAATGTCCAAACTGGCAAATCTATGGAAACAGCATCGTCGTGGTTGTGACAGGATGGAAGGAGAGAGGAACTGAAAGTGTCTTCTCACAAATAATGGATTTCTTCGGGGGATGACTAAAATGTTCTAAAAATCGAATTTGTGATGTCTGCACAATGCCATCCGGCAAACTCCAGAGGATAAAGACGTCCCAGCTCCAAGCCTCAGTTTCGCCGTCTGCAAAATGGACCAATCAATCCCACGGCCTTGTCTGAAAGTCAAAAGCAGAGCGTGGTTGGTACCTGCACACAGTAGGTGCTCACCCTGCCGAGGTTCCTCCCGCAGAGTGGGGGACGATCGAGGTGGTCCGGGAAGGGCGCCCGGCACGCGGCCGAGGCTGGCCCTGGACGGCCGGGGGGACTGGACAGGGGAGGATGCTCACGGCCTGTGACATAATTTAGATGGATGGCTCGGGTCATCTGTCAGGCTGGGCGCGGGCGGCCGGGAGGAGGCCGTGGGGGAGCCCATTACCGTACACGTGTTCACAGCGCTGCCTTTGTACCGACAGCCGCGCGCGGGCCCGGCCGCTCCCCGCATTGTCTGCGCGCCGCGGCCCGCGGTGATGAATGGGCCGCGCCGCCGCCGGGTACCGCGGGCCGAGGGCGACACCTCGTGGTCGCGGGAGGAACTGCAGCCGCCGGGCAGTGAGCGGAGGACCCGCCTCTGAGCCTCTGCCCCAGGTTCACCCAGAAACCGCGGCAGAGCGCTTAGTGCGTCCAGCCTGGCGCTTAGTAGGCCCTCAAGAAAACCTGCTGACGGTTAGCATTACCGTCAGGGAAACGGGCAGACACAACACGGTTCCAGGACCGGGGAGGAGGGCTGGAGACAGGGCTATGTGTAGTGTCTGCCGAGCATGCGCCAGGCCCTGGCTTTGATGCCCATCAGCACCCAAATCATCATCATCATCATCATCATCATCATCATCATCATCATCATCATCTATTAATATTATTGTGGTCAATTATTATTGTTATTATTATTAAAAATAAATCAACTGGGTAAGGTTGCCAAAAACTGAGTAGTCAATGAGTTTTAGCAGACGTTATCACTGTATTACGCATGTGACTGCTGACCAGTGTGACTCTAGGACATGGACGCTGGGAAAAATGAGAAGTCATCTCCCATCTATGTGTGATGCATCCATGGGCATAAGCACCTTCTACTGTCACGTATAACTAATTAAAACAAATTTAAAATTTTTCTCAAGTTTTTAGTATGTCCCAAAGAGCTCACACATACTCGACCTTCAAAAACTCATGGGCAAAAACTAGCATCTAGCTGGGCAGGCGGCTTTGTTTTGTCTTTGAGGAACTCACAACCCTGTGCCTGTGCTCAGCACGTGCCCTCTCTGCTTCTGGGAAGAAAGGAAAGTGACAGCCTGCCTGCCACGTGTGTCTGACGGCACCCACAGGATGGCTTGCAGATTAAATGAGATGATAGGTGGAAAGAATTTAAAGAGAATCAAGATCCCAGTCGGGGGCAGGGGAGGGAGGCAGTCAAAGTTCTCACGGCCCAACTGACACCTCTCTTTGCAGAGCTCAGGGAGGACAAGGCCGAATGTCATAGAGGAGTCCAACGACCAGTGATTTTAGTGTCTGCCAGACCCCAGCCTCCGGGCCTTTCAATGTGCTGTGCCCAACACCTAGACCACCCTCTCCCCCTGTCTGAGGTTCTCTCTGATTCCCTGTGACAATGACCGAAACATAAGTGCCCCGAGGGTGCGATGGGATCTGCTCTGCTGCCTTGCGGGGGCCCCAGCACCCAGTAGGCACCTACGAGATCTATTTCACTCACCCGAGCCATTAAAGTGTTTGAGCGCTGTGGTTCCACACTGTGTCGAGCCCTTTAGTTAAACACCTTCTCATCTATGAACTGCTCCCAGACCCAGTGAAGCAGAGCCTATCCTTACGCCCATTCTACAGGTGAGGAAGCTGAGGCACAGAAAAGGCAGGGGGAAGGGAGGTGCTTTGGGGGCTCTGAGCCCTCCACCTGGATTGGGGTTCTTGAGATGCCCCAGCCCCACGCGGGTTCCACTGGTTGCTCCTCCGCTAAGGCCTTGCTGGCTTGCCTTCCTTCCTTCATTCTTTATCATAACATTTGTTACGCAGTTTATTGAGCATCTGCTATGTACTGACACAACATCGGTGCAATCCACTCTTGGAGCTAAGAATCTAGTGACAGACATGGCCTCGTCCCTCACGGAGCTCACAGTGTAAGGCTGGGGATGGGGACAAAGCATAAGTAGAGTAGAGTGATAGGAAAGCCAGGCGGGCTGAGGGCATCCAAGGCAGGCACCTGGCTCCCAAGGAGGTGACATTTAAGCTGAGTATGGGCAAGTCATGCAGGAGAGAAGGGCAGAATGTTCCAGAGAGAGGTGAATGTGGGGCAAGTTTGGAGAGTGAGACCAAGCGTCCACAGCGGATGAAGAGAGCACGTGTAAGTGCAGTGAGACATGATGCTGCCACAGTGACAGGGCCAAGGAGGGCCCCAAAGGCTGTGGTGAAATGCAAGGGTACTGGGGAGCCTTGGAGGGCTCTAGGCAGGTGAAGTGCCATAGTCAGATTCCCCATATCACTAACTGCGAGCCCCCTCTGCCTGGCCCTCTCCCACCTAGACGGCTTCACTAGAGCCCTCCACTCCCCTAAGCCGGACTTCTCCTGGACCCCAAATCTATGTGTCCTCCCTACGTCTTTTACCTAGAATCCCTCACCTTGGACTGTGACCAGACAAAATGAAGCAAGGCCCAAGTCTGGATGAGACCAACCCAGTTGGGAACCAGGGCTATGGCTTCTGGGCCATCTGGAGCAGGTCCCTGGTCCCTCAAGTCGGGGGACGCTCACCTGGCCTACCCGCCACCTTGGACTGGTTTCCTTCCTCTTTCCAAGAGCGGACACCTCCTCCAGGCTGCCTCCCTGGCTTCTCCAGCCCGTGGGGCCCCAGGAGCACATCCTGTGGCCCCTGCCACCCGGTGACCCCCTGGAAATCGCTAGACAGGGAGAGGCCCTCTGGGGACACAGCTCAGGGGGTCTTTCAAGCAGAGCCCAGGGAGTCGTCCGCCCAGGGACAGGGCAGCTTTCCCATAGGAGGGACGGCAGGGGGTTGGGGTGGGGGTAAGGGAGCTGTGGGGACCCCAGGCGCTCACTTCCTGGGTGGAGTCTGCACCTGGGAAATCGCTGGGAAACCCCCCTCCGCCCCGGGTCTGCTGCCAGCCTGGGGGACCTCCTTCCAGGACCCAGTCCCCTGCCGCCAAGGGCAGGCCCAGGCCTCGGTGTGAGATGTGGCGGGGATTCTCGGGCAGGAGAAGGACTGCGCCCCACTCCAGCAGAGGTGGGCCACGTTGCCAACTCCTGGCCTCGGGAACCGGGGCGCCCACCCTGCGCGCACCCCGCCTAGCCCGCCGCACCCAAGGAGATCTGTTCCTGCGCATGCGCAATGCAAGGGAGGGCAGAATGCAGAGGCTGGGCCACGCGGGGACCCAGATGCTGGTCACCTCTCCCAGATCCAAGGGCACCTCAGACTCCCACCCTTCTCCCCCTCCCCCATTCTGTCTCTCTCTCTTACACACACACACACACACACACACACACACACACACTCTCCCATGTCCAGATCTAAGTATTGAACCCAGGGGCACTCGGCCACTGAGCCCCGTCCCCAGCCCTATTTTGTGTTTTACTTAGAGACAGGGTCTCACTGAGTTGCTTAAGACCTCACTGTGGCTGAGGCTGGCTTTGAACTCGTGATCCTCCTGCCTCAGCCTCCTGAGCCACTGGGATGACAGGTGTGTGCCACTGGGCTGGTTTTTATGATCTTAACTACTGAGGGGCATGGGGAAGAAGCACCCAGAAATAAGAAGTTCCTGTTAAAACCCAATTTAGATTCATTTCTCCCCATCTCCAACCTCCCCTCCAGCTATCCCCACCTGCCCAGAGCTCTTGCCTGACCTCAGCCTTGGTCATCTCTCCAAGCTCAGCCCCATCCTAGGCCACCATCCTCCCTTGCTCCCTCTGGCCAAACCTCCTCATTCCTCAAACTCCCCATACACACCCTGCCTCAGGGCCTTAGCACCTGCTCTGCCCTCTGCTTGGAACACCGTTCTCCCAGATTTCCCGGGGGACTCGCACCCTCACCTGCTTTAAGTCTTTGATGGAAATCTGTCGACACCCACCTCTGTGTGCAGAGACCTCTGTCCCTCAGCCAGGGGCTACAGGACACAGGAATCCCACATCAGAAATCCTCAACCCAAAAGCAACAGTCCTGGGCTCCCAGCTGGCCAGGGCAGCATGGGCTCGGGCTGCGGCTGCCGGGGCAGATTCAGTTCCCCAGGTGTGATTTATGCCTCCGGCTGAACTTTATTTTCTCCTTTTTGGATTCTGCTCAGGATTTTTTTCTCCTTGGCCTTTCCCTGGGTCAATGCGGTCCTGATATTTGATTTACTGTTAACAGTACTGACTGCATAGGATTGAGCCAAGAAATGGAAGAAATTGCTTTTTCTCCCTTCCTATCTCCTGGCTGACAACTCAGTCTTAGTGGCGGGTTGGCCGAGCTCAATGCATGCAAGAGGCAGCACAGGGAGCAGGGTGGGGGGACTGTGCCTCCGTGGGTGGAAGGTGACCTGGGGAGGAAATGAGCAGGGGATGACCAGCCAAAGGGTCCTGCCCCTACCCCCATCGAGATCAAGATAAAGACATGGAGAGGAGGGATCAGAACAGGGCTTTAGAATCAACTAGCTTTGAATTTAAGCTGTGTGGCTTTGGGAAAGTTGCTTACCCTCTCTGAGCCTCGGCTTCCATATTCAGAGCTGAAGGTCATAATATCCTTCTGACAGGAAGACTGTAAAATGATCATGAATGAGAAACTTGTGTCATCCTAGGGACACATTGTACCTGTCACTGCATCCCCTGAATCGCTGACAATGGCAACAGTGTTACTATTATTGTATAACCCCCTTCTGTCTGAATGCAGACACAAGCACTCACTCTGTTGCATGGAAAGGGTCTGTTCCCCTTTCTCCCCTGTCCCTGGCAAGCACCATTCTACACTGTCTCTAGGCACTTGACTATTCCAGGTGCATCGTGTGTGGAATCATGCAGGATTTGTCCCTTTGTGGCTGACTAGCTTGCTGTGCTTAGGGTAATGTTTTCTGGGTTCACGCCGATGTAGTCCAGTTTCAATCCTCTTCACATCTGTATAATATTCCACCATATGGATGTGCCACGTCCACCTATCATTAATCTGCATGTGGACACGTGGGTGTCTTCTGCCTCTTCGCTGTTGTCAGTCATACTGCTGTGAGAGGGACACTAACCCTCCCTCCTCTCCAGAATGAGGACCAGATGACAGTCCCCCTGGCGCTCTCAGGAATCATGTAGTGCTGCTCCCTTGGACTCTACATCAAGTCAGGTCCTGCTGATTCCCTGGCCCCTGGAGTTGGTGGTCAAATGAGGAACAAAGAGAATACAGCCCTGAGCCAGCATCGCGGCAAACTCTGATCAGTGTTGTAAAGTGAGAAAATGGGGGTT
Organism: Callospermophilus lateralis; assembly: GCF_048772815.1. NCBI lineage: Eukaryota > Metazoa > Chordata > Mammalia > Rodentia > Sciuridae > Callospermophilus > Callospermophilus lateralis. The sequence goes on along the minus strand of NC_135305.1, from coordinate 115,004,754 downwards.
GGGGATGGACAAAAAAAAAATGAAGACCCTGCTTTGTCTGGGCAGGAAGATGTTCTGAGGAGCCTTCAAAGTAAGAATGTTCCAGGCAGACGCAGAAAGGCCACCTGAACAGAGGCACAGCACCTCTGCCATCAGTATCCACCAGGCAAGGTGTACACAGTCCCATGATGTCATAGCATGGAGACGGCTCATCCCTCTAAGGCTCATGTGCCCAAGGCTTGTTCCCAGGGTAACAGTATTGAGAGACGTGGGGCCTTTAAGAGGCAGGGCCAGAGGAGAGGCAGTTAGGCCATTGGAGGCAGGCCCTTGGGAGGGATCCATGCCCCTCCCACCAGAGTGGCTAAGGTCTTGAGGGAATGGATTGGTTACTGCAAGTTGGGCTTTCCCATCTTACTCTCTTATTTTTTCTCCCTTGCTACATGACCTCTCTCTTTACCATGAGTGCCACTCATCACTCCCAACATATGGTGCTACCTACCATGTTCTGATGCAGCAGGAGGTCCTCGCCAGATGCAGCCACCCATCTTCAACTTTCCTGACTCCAGAACTGGGAGCTAAATAAACCCCTTTGCTTTATAACATATCCAGCCTCAGATATGTTGTTATAGCAACACAAAACTGACCAAGACAAATGATCTGCAGCACTGTACAGAGTGCGGTTCATGCTGGCTCAGCACAACTAGTGGTTACATTTTCAAGAATTTTCTGAACTCTTAGTGAAATGCGGTCATTATTAAAAATTAAATTATAGGGGCTGGGGTTGTGGCTCAGCGGTAGAGTACTCGCCTAGCATGTGTGGGGTGCTGGGATTGATCCTCAGCACCACATAAAAATAAATAAGTGAAGATATTGTGTCCAAGTAAAATATTTTTTAAAAATTAAATTGTATAAGCTTATAATTAACCAATTGCACTAAAAATATATCCAACATGCATCACTGTCTAGTTATTTGTACCACATTTTACTGTTGGAATTAGTTCCATCTCTTTTCCCTGTGAGATGGAAATACGTATAATAATATCTGCACTCCTCTCTCAATTCCATGTGCACTGACACCACATTGGAAGCTTACAGTCAGCTACAATGGAAATATTTACACAACAGATATCGGCACATAGTACAAATCAGAGCTTGACTTTTTGTTTTGTTGACTGTACTTAATAAAGTGATGGGGAAATTAATACAGTAGACTAGACGAAACTTAAAGGTATTATGTGTCTGTAGCCATTATACCGTGAATAGCACCCACAACTGATCCTCCAGTGTTTGAAAAGCATTATTCAGTTCAGCAAAGAAGTTACTCACGTCACTGATGAACAAGTGAAGCCCCAACAGATGTCTCTGTTGTTTCCTCTTGGTGGCACTCGTTAATGTAAACAAAAACATCAACCAGCATACATGTCAGAGCTCCGCTCGGAAAGCCAATTGTTAGACTTGCCAGGACACCCACTGGGTCATTATGGTGTCGTTCAAACGAAAAATCAAGAACTGGGGCTAGAATGGATTTTATTTTCGCTATGTCTGGATCTGAACAAGCTTTAAGGAAATGTTTGTCAGTTCACATTAATGCGCCCTTTGAGTGGCTTGAGAGGATACTGAGATTGCTGAGATTGGGGCTGACCTAGAAAATTCTCCAAACTGTCATCCTCAGGATGAGAGTGTGACACATTTCAAAACTCATAGGATGATGGGCCACTTGATTCCTGCTCTGCCTCCAACTCCCCCCAGAAGCGCGGGCAATTTCCTGAGCCTCAGTTCCTGCTCTATCAGAGGAGGATAAGAGGACCCCCTCGCCACCTCTCTGGGAGGTCCGGGACTAGATGTGTGTGCAGGATTGGGACCCACTTTCCTAGGACGGACACCCAACATAAATTGACCTAATGGCAAAAGTAGCAATTTGTTGGAGAATTCAAACATTCAAAGGAAAAACTCTGTCTCTCCCTCCCCGTCTTCCCTTCATCTCATTTCCCGAGCTGACTTTACTCCCCGCTGCGCCCCACACACCTCCTGAGAGGCTACTCATTCTGCAAACCTCAATAGAAGGGAAACTTCTTCCTCCTGGGATGGGTCTCTGTAGCCAGTCCATGGAAGGGCTCTGATTGGCCCCTGCTGGGGTCACGTGCTTGCCACTTGAGCCAATCACAGTTTGCCAGAGGAATCGAGTGCTGTGATTGGTCAACTTTGGGCCACAGCCCACTTCTGCAGCCAGCTTGGGCAGAGTCTGTTTCTGAGCAAGGTCTCCAGGCAGATGAGATTGAGCAGTGCACACGAGGCGGAGAGTGTGCTGGGGAGATTGAAGCGACTCGGTGAAGGACAAGAATGATTATTCTCCTGATTATTCTCCAATAAAGGGATGCAAGCTAATACATCTTGCTCATGGGCTTACTCATTTAATGAGCTGGCTTTAGAAGGTGCGCAGTCGACCCTGGGGATCCATGCTGGAAACCCTACAGGGTCCTCCTGACCATGCTGCCCATCTCTCTGGGATTCTTTGGGTCCTTCTCCCTGCCTCCCACAACGCCCCAGCCCCAGCACGCTTCCCTGTCCCAAGACTGTGTCTCCCTCCTCCCTTCCTCAAAGTCTTCGCACATGTTTCCTCTTGCCTAGAATGTTCTTCCCCCAACTCTCAATCCCCATCCATCTTTCAGGTCTATTTCCCCCATAAACACCAGGCAACCCAGAATGATTTTCATTTGTCGGGATCACCAAGGTAATCCTGGGGCCCAGCACAGACCGTGATTACCAAGTTGATACTTAATAAATACTTCTTAAGTGAGCATGTAAGTAAGTACAGTCCCCCGTGTGTATCCACAGGGGATTCATTCCTAGACACCCTGTGGATCCCAAACCCGCAGATGATCAAGTCCTTTATATAAAATAGTGCTGTACCTGCACAGAACCTATGCCCCGCCTCCTGAACACTTTAACCCACCTCTAGCCTAATGCAACATAAATGCTATGGAAATTTTTGGTACATCATATTGCTTAGGAATCATGACAAGAAAAAATATGTACATGTTCAGTACAGGCATCCTTTTTTGTTTTGTTTTGTTTTTTTCAAATATTTCCTTCTGTGGTTCTTTGAATGTGAGAATGCAGAACCCACAGATGCAGAGGCCCACCATATTGATTGTGCTGCAGGTAGTCCTGAATTCCAGCTTTGGGCGCCTGGATCCACTCATTCTTCCATTTGTTCATCGGTTGCTGTGCCATGGCCAGGGGGTGCCACAGCCCACCAACCTGCAGGCCTTCTTGCCTTCCAGGCCAAGAGAAGATGACAAGTGAGAAGGTGGTCGCAAAGCCAGCCTGGGGGCCAGGGGAGCGGAGAATAAGGCTTAGGAAGACAGCAAACATTTCCCAAAGAAGATGAACCCAAGATGAGAGTCGATAAGGAATACTCATGAGGGAGTGGAAGTAGGCAAACCCGGGGATGGAAAAGAAGGGATGCTGGACTGGGGGGGTGACTCCAGCAGATGGAACAGGAAGTGGGAGGATATTGTGTTGAGAGGGACAGAGAGAAAGAGAGCTATAGCTCCAATCATAAGTGTCCCCATGGCCCACATGGTAAGGGCTTGGCACTCTTGGGAGCCAGGACGCCTTTAAGAGGTAGAGCCTAAGGCTGGGGCAGTGGTGTACACCTGTCATCCATCCCAGCAGCTCAGGAGGCTGAGGCAGGAGGATCTCGAATTCAAAGCCAGCCTCTGCAAAAGCGAAGCCCTAAGCAACTCAGTGAGACCCTGTCTCTAAATAAAATACAGAATAGGGCTGAGGATGTGGCTCAGTGGTCGAGGGCCCTGGGTTCAATCCCCGTACCACCACCCCCCACACCAAAAAAAGAGGTGAAGCCTATGGGAGGTTGTTCTAGCCTTTCCTCCTCTCTCACTTCCCATCTAGGAGGTGAACAGCTTTCACAGAGAGGAGCTGCCTCACCATAGACCAATGAAACCAACCAATTGTGAAATGGTACTTCCCAAACTGAGGGGGGAATAGACCTTTTTTCTGTGTAAGTTGACTTCTCCCAGGTATATGTTATAGAGACAGAAAGCTGGCTAATACAGAGAACTCCTCCACATGCGAGAATGGCCCGCAGACCAAGGAAGCAACATCTAGAATAGCTTTTAAGCCATTGTGAAGAGGTTGAACTTGACACAAATGAGGCCACAAGTCCCCACCGAAGTAATCAAAGAAGTGGCGTGACATGACCATTGGAAAGAAATCTTCAGCAGGCCTGTCACCTTGGGGACACAGGCTATGACCCTCAGTTTAAGGGTTTCGATTTTAACCAAGGGAAGGGCTCCACTAGGGACAGCTGGGCCATCTGAGTATCCCCCACCTTTGGAAGCTGACATTGTCCCCCCTGGGTTCTGGAATCTTCTTCTCTTTCCATAGGTCCTACAAACAGAGATGGGGGTGCATCTCAGTACTGCAAATCCTGCAGAAGCCAGCTGAATATCGGGGAGCCTCTATCCACAGCATGGCAGAGACCTGAACCCCAGAACTGTCCCCAGCAACAGGAGAACACATAAGGAACTTCTTGGGGAAGCAGCTTTGGTCTCCCTAAATCTCCTTCATGTGGGGAACTGGGGCAGCGTCTCTCCCTCGGCTGCTTCTGTGCAGCCCCCCGCACCTACCAGGACCGGCATCGGCAGCGGCATCTCCCGTGTCCCGGTTGGTGTGCACTTGGACACACAGGAGCATGAATATTTTCTTAGCTGGCCTCAGCCCTTAAGAATAAATGCTGCCTCCCCCTCCCGGGTGCCAGAGTTCAACTCAATTTTCTCAGATTAAATAAAATTTCAAAGTGTCAGTCCCTGGCAAACGACGAGTTGGAAGGTGGTTGATTTTCCTAACCCGATCGCCAGTCCAATTACAATTTTTAATCTATATGTAGATAATGGCGAACAAAAACCCCATAGAAATGTCAAGAGTGAAGAGGTTATTAGCTTAGTTTTAATTACTGTCGATCATTCTTAGCAACTGGAGGGACCTGGCAGAGGAGGGGAAGCGGCCGCCTCGCCGAGAGTTCAGCAGGGCCCCGGGCTGCGGCGGCCAGTGGCCGCCAGAGCCGTCGTCTCCAGGGAGTGTCCCCTGTCCAGCAGCCCCGCCAGGACCTGAGGCAGAGGGAGGCGGGGGCTCAGGGGGCTCAGGAGGCGTCAATCCACGGCCGCTGATGCGACCTGACGCGGTGCAGCCTGCATGTCCCTGTCCCCATCCCTCGTCCCTCCCGCCGCCCGGTGCCACGACACACCTATTTTACTAAAAATGATTCTTTGTCTTGTAATAAAAATTAACACCTGCGCAGTGAAGGGGAAAATTTGGAAAATGGCAAAAGGTGAGATGGAGGAAGAAAAGAGCAACCTGTTCTGCTACATCGGGGGGTGTTTCCAGGTGTGTTGGGGACAGGTGGGGACAGAGACACGCCTGTGTGTTAAACAGGCCTAGCCACGTTCGTAAATATGCACAGCCACGTATAGATCCTATGCATGCATATTAAGACACATAATAAATAGAAAACTATTTAGAATAAATTATCTGCAGATAATATTTCTATTATAAAATAAATATAATTATATAAATATAGCCTTTACCATTATTATAAAATAAACATAATTATATAGGCCTGTAATTATATAAATTATGTGTCCGTAGACAAATTGAAATTATAGTTCATGCAGATTTTTAGATTTTACTTAACCTCATATTCCAAATATATTTTTTTTTCATTTATTTGCAAACATCACTTTAGTGGCTGTGCGATGCCAAATAGCCTGGACACACCACGCATTTCCTGAATCCACCGCATTTTTGCACAAACATAGCCCACGTCTATTTTAATAGTGGTAAAACACTGCTTTAGGTTTCGTGTTGGGCTCTGATTTGTTTTGGTTTTTTTCCTCTTAAAAAGTGATTTTCTAGACAGGTGCCATGGCATATACTTGTATCCCCAGGAGCTTGGGAGGCTGAGGCAGGAGTATAGCAAGTTGGAGGGCAGCGTCAGCAACGTAGCAAGGTCCTGAGCAGTTTGGAAAGAACCTGTCTCAAAATTAAAAAAAAAAAAAAAAAAAAAAAAAATTAAAGGTGATGTGGTTCAGTGGTAAAGCACCCTGGGTTCAATCCCTGGTATCCAACACCATCAAAGAATAATAATAATAATACAGTGGCTTTCCACTGTTATAAACTCAGCCACTACCATTGGAGTGAATCCGTAACAAGGATTTTTGAGGACCTCACGTGTGTCGAGCCCTGTGTCACATGGTAAAAATACAAAGACTGGAATCCTCTCAGGATCAGAATCTCCCTCGGATCCTAACTGTATGAAACACGCCTTCTAATAAACTGAGTATCTGCACTACCACAGCAGCCACTCTGGGAACTGGAGGGCCCAGGTTAAATGAGATGAGCTGGACTCCGAAAGTCCAGGGTCAAACGTTTGCTGTCCTGAGTGGAAGTTAGAGAGGAAACAGGAAAGAAAAGTGACCTAGTGGGACTAGCGGGGAGACCTGCAGGCCAGGGGAAGGGCTGGGGGAGGGAGGGGGAAGGGAGAGGGACAGGAAACAGACCCTTCATGTGTGGTGCTGGGTGAGGATGTCACAGTGAGCCCATTATGTGTCGTTATGATGCACCAATTAAAAAAAAAACTGGAATCCTAGCCATTCTCATCCTACCGGATGTTCGGGGTGGACCTGTGATTCTCAGGTCTGTACCACACTGCCATGAACCTTTTCACACATAAACTTGCCACCTGTACTCTGAATCATTTCATTTTTATAAATTCTTCCAAATGCAATGAGTGGATCTGAGCATATTAATATTTTTTTAATTCTTCATGAGAGATCTGATTTCTACTTAAGTGGGGTTTGGGACCTCAAAGGCACCTATGTCCCCAAACAAATCCATAAAAACGTCACACGAAAGCAGACCCTCGGGGGCTCTATGCAGACCTTCACTAGGAAGAAAGTGCTATTTTCAGTGTTGATTCCGAGGTTGTCCGAAGGGTCCTGTGAAGGAACAGCCGTGTCTCTTACAAGCTGTACAATCTTTAAAACTTCATGTTGATCATTTAATTTGTGAAACATTGCAAACTATAAAACAGTATTTTCCAAAGAGTGGAGTAAACATGGCTAGTGATTGGCAAGGTGATTTTTCTGGTAGGAGACTCCTGAACAGGTTTTTAATTTTTCACCGTTATCTGCTTTGTGTGCTAGAGAGAAAAAAAAAAATACAAGTAAAATATCAAACCCACACCTCCTGAGGTTGGAATCGAGGGAGGTACTAAGAAAGGAATAAAAGAGCCGGGCACAGGCACATGCCTACCCGCCTGTCATCCCAGCAGCTGGGGAGGCTGAGGCAGGAGGATCCGGAGTTCAAAGCCAGCCTCAGCAACTTAGTGAGGTGCTAAGCAACTCAGCAAGACCCTGTCTCTAAATATTTTAAAAGGACTGGGGATGTGGCTCAGTGGTTAAGCACCCCTGGGTTCAATCCCCGGCACAAGAAAGAACGGAAGGAAGGAAAGAAAAGAAATGGGAGGATCTTAAGCACAGCAACCCATGAATATGGCAACTGTTTTGTAGCTAAGAGGTTCAGGGAGACAGGTTCGTGGCCATGTGGCTGTTGTTGGTGATGAGATTCTTACCAGCGCTAGGTGCTGGGTACTGCAAAGAAGCCTCAGGACTTAGGAAACTCGCCAGTTATTGAGGGTCCACTCCAGGCAAGCCGCCAATGGCCAAATTTGGGACTCTCCCCTTTTGCTCAAGAAATTGAAAGTGAAATTTCAAGGCTTCTTGGCTGCACGTGAAAATCACCAAAGGAGTTGCTGTGTTGTGTTGTGTTTTTGTTTTGTTTTGTTTAAGCATCAAAGGCTGGACACACACATCTCTCTCCCCCTCCCCCCGAGGTTCTGCATCTCTGGGTCCAGGCGCCCCCTTCTAAGGCTCCGTCCATGACTCTACTGTGCAGCCAGGGTTGAGGTTCCTGGACCAGGTCCTGCTCTTCCTGGACACCCCTGGATGTCCTCCTGTCCACAAAATAGGGGTTGGGATCCGTGTTCCCGTCAGTCTCTATCCACATCAGCATTCTAGAGTCTTCCTCAGCCCTCTGTTCACAGCATAATGAGGCTAATGGCCAATTGAGCCCTAATGAGGATTGATTCATTTATTAAGCAGCAATTAGGTGCCAGGTGCCTCCCACTCCCCCAGCCCAGGAGACTCAAGGGCACGCAGGAGACGGCGTGGGGAAGAGGGGGCAGCATCTTAGGGAGTCTTCAGGGCCAACCTGGGGTCGGGGGCATGTGTGAGGGGACCCCACCCCAGGGCAGAGGTGTGCTGGAATAAAAGGGGGTGGCGGGGAAGGGGCAGCCTCAAGGTCCCAGGAGTCCCAGGGACTCCTGTCCCGCAGGAGACTCGGGATGCAAGTGAGTGACACTCTTCCCCTTCTTCATCCAGGATGGGGGTACAAGCACCCCGTCCTCTTTTGCTGAGAATCCTGCAATATCCAAATGAGGAGCCAAATTCTGCGGGTCAGTAACTGGAACGAGGCACACCCTGCTGACCGCTGGGTCCTCTGTCTCCCAGATGGAAACCTAGAGCTCACTCATCCCTCAAAATCCAGGACCTGAGCGAGCACAGTGCCCACGCCTGTCATCCCAGGGGCTCGGGAGGCTGAGGCAGGAGGATCACAAGTTCAAGGCCAGACTCAGCCACAGCGAGGCCCTCAGCAGCTCAGTGAGACCCTGTCTCTAAATAAAGCACCAAGTAGGGCTGGGGACAGGGCTCAGTGGTCGAGGGCCCCTGGGTTCAATCCCCGGTACCTTCCCCCACCAAAAAAGAAAGGGTGGGTGGACAGGAGAGCGAGGGATGGGGGTGAAAGGGCAGGAACAGGGTGAGAGAGAAGGGAAGGGACGGATGGGACGGGGCGGGGTGGGCGGTGTCTTCGTGTGTTCCTGTAACTGGAATGGGAAGCTGCAGGTGGAACTTTCAGGCTGTGCCCCCAACAAAGCCCCTCCAGCGAGCCACAGGGCCGGGTCCACGCCCAGCATCTTGGCCAGTGGGGGACCACAGGTGTCCCCGTCCGCTGGGGCATCTTGATCTAGGTGTCTTCTCCTTGGTCCCCGCCCTACCACCCAGTGTCCTGGTGACCCTCTAGTAGCCTGAAGACGCCCTGGTCTGGCTCCAGGTCACCCTCCATGAAGAGATGCTGGTCAGCTGACCTTGACCGTCAGGTCCTTGGAGGATCTGGCTCATGCCTGCCTCTCTCACCCCATTCATTCATCAACAGGAGGTGTCTTTGGGAAGCGCCATGCTGGGTCCTGAGACTCAGTCATGACAAAGGCAGCTACATCTACTGCCCTGGTCACTCACAGTTTGGTGGGGGAAGCAGACACCATATAATGTCACAAATCACTTGATAAAGTGATGTATGTAATGTATGTATGTATGTAAAGTTCAAAGGGTGAAAATTAGGAGATCCCTTGGGATCTTGTTCTGACAAATCTGCATCTCAAACTCAACTCTCATCAGATTTGACCTCCTTCAGTTTCCTGAAGGAGCATGCTCCCTCCCTCTGTCTCTCACCTCAGGACCTTTGCACATGCTCTTCCCTCTCCCCGTAAGTGTCTCTCAGCTGCATCACCACCTTTCTTGGCTAGCTCCTCTGACCCTACAGATATCAGCCCACAGGTCATGTCCCTCAGGAAGCCACATTTGAAGCCACATCTGATGCCCACACTTTTGAGCCTGGGGTTCCCCTTCCGTTCCCCTCTACACCCTTTTTAACACTGATGGTGACACTGATGGTGGTTGCTTTTCACATTCCCGTCTACTACACTAGGCCAGAGATCTCCCTGTGACATCCATGAGGCTTTATGGAATAGATGAGCCTCATCTTATCGACCTTTCAGTCAGTCCCACTGGCAGACCCCTGGGGTCCTCCAACCCAAACTCCAAAATAGATGTTTCTCTGCCTTTTTCCTCTAATGCTACAAGTCCCCTGTGACCAGGGCAGAGAACCCCGAGGAACCCGGGCCTTTGCGACACACACCTGCTGTGTTCAAAGGATCCTGATGTTGGAAGGGGGGGAGGGTTAGAGGAAGCTGTGGGTCAAATGAGGCTGCTCTAAGGTGGGCATTTCCGGTGATGCCCCCAGGATGTCCATCCTAACCTCCAGAACCTGCGGCTACGTGGCCTTCCGTGGTGAAGGAGCCACGTCAGAGGCAGGGAGCCTGGATCAGAGACTGGAGGTCAGAGAGCCATCGAAGGCCATTGCTGCTGCTGCCTCTGAAGCTGGAGGAGGGGCCTCAGGCCAAGGGCAGTGGGCAGCCTCTCCAAGCCAGAAAGGGCAAGGAAACAGATTCACTCTGGAGTCTCCGGCAGGGCCCAAGATCCGTGGGGACTCCTCACCTGCAGCCCTGCGTCCTGTGGTCCTGTTGTAGCTGTGATAGGAAACCAGTGCCCCCTCCCACCACTCAACCCACAGCTCCGAAGTGCTGGGATTCAGGTAGAGTAAGATCGTCCAGTAGCTCTAGAACTTTCTGGAAGCAGTGACGGCTTCCACTTTGATCTGTTCTAGAAAGATCTCCAATTCAGTCTCTCCAGCTTTGGATAGATTTTTTGGAGGAGGGTACCAGGGATTGAACCCAGGGCACTCAACCACAGAGCCCCAGCCCCAGCCCTTTTTATATTTGATTTAGAGACAGGGTCTCACTGAGTTGCTTAGGGCAACTCTCTAGGTTGCTGAGGCTGGCCTTGAACATTCGATCCTCCTGCCTCAGCCTCCCGAGCCGCTGGGATGACAGGCAAGCACCACCGCGCCCGGCTGGATAGATGTTTTATCGACTCCTCTGTCCTAGACCATGTGGACCCAGACCTCAGCTGACAGACTGGTCGTCTCACAAGTCATGGAGAGTGAGTTCTCACTGTCTCTTTCCACCCTGCCCTGAGCACTTCACATGTTCTGCTTCCCAGGCAAGTGGATGGATTGGTGGGGGGACCGCCGAATGAATGAATGAGTGGGCCAGACCCGATCACCTCCTGCTCCCCTCTGCGATCCAGCCCAGACGTTCCAGACTTCAACAGCTCCCGCAGCAGCCCCAGAGAAAAACAAAAGGCAACCTCCCGGGCCCTGAACCGTCAGCCACTTTTCAAAGAAAGTCGAGACTCTGTCGCATTTTTTTCTTCCCTCCCAAAATTAAAATGTGTCTCCCGTATCACTTGTTATCAAAAATAGAAGCATTTTATCTATCTTTATTGCAGAACAGAGATTACATGGAGACATTCAATTTGGAGTCAATTTAAATTTCAATTGTCTGTGAAATCTAAATCAATAGGGTATAGTTCAATGACGCTTTAATAAAACAGGACATAACAGAGAAATCATTAGGAATCACATATGATAAGAAATCGGAGCACAGTCTCCGTAATGGCGGAGGGGACATTAGAAAATCACCCCCCAAGCATTCGCAAGCAAGCCGGCTGCCTGCTTCCCCACGAGACGCCCGAGGGTGCTTAATTGTGCTGTGATTCTGGGTATCCATCTCTGTCAGCCAGAGTCTGGGGGACATTCACCGCGAGTGACACAGGCTGGTCTCTCCTGGAGACTGCTCACCAGGCTCCTGGATCGCACGTCAGGCCGTCCCCACTCCCCACCGCTGGCCTCCTCTGCCTGCAGATCCACCCTCCAGGGGACCCTGGGGCATCCACCCAGGGATAAGGTGCTCTTAGGCAAGCCGGAGGGAGCGGCAGGGCGCAGAGCACAATGCCCAGGCTTGGGAGAAACAGTCCACAAAGGATCCCAGCCCTCTCCTGGCCGGGCAGGCCGCTCCAGCTCCGGGGGCAGCCCCAACTTCCCTCCTCTGGAAAACTGAGAATCAAGAGTCCATCTCCAGCCAGACACACTGAGCCTGCCTGTCATCCCAGGGGCTGGGGAGGCTGAGGCAGGAGGATCGTGAGTTCAAGGCCAGCCTCAGCCACAGCGAGGCCCTAAGCAACTCAGGGAGACCCTGTCTCTAAATGAAATACAAAATAGGGCGGGCGGGGGGGCTCCGTGGGTGAGGGCCCCTGGGTTCGATCCCTGGTACCAAAACAGAAAAAAGAAAGGAAAGCCCATCTCCTAGGTGGAGGCTTTATTCATTCAATAAAGATGTGCTGAGAGGCTTCTGCGCTGAAGGGGTCCACAGGGAGGTAGGGAAGGCATTTGCCTTTACACAGAAAGTTTAAGGGGCACCAAAATACATGGTAGTCAAAATGTACAGGATTTCAAGGGGCTGTTTTTTTTAAATCAAAACTAATGCCAGAAGATGCATAATGAACTAAAGCTCGGAATGTTGAATAAGCCAGGCTCAGTAACTGCACCAAGCCAAATCGGAGCCTACAGCCAAAGGAAATGTCAGCAACAGCACTGACCTCATCTTTGTACAGAATTTTTTTCAATTTGGGGGCGGTGGCTGGAGTGTTGGGGGTTGAGCTCAGGGGCCCTCACCACTGAGCCCCATCCCCAGCCCTATTTTATATTTTATTTTCGAGACAGACTCTCACTGAGTTGCTTAGGGCCTTGCTGCGGCTGAGGCTGGCTTTGAACTCACCATCCTCCTGCCTCAGCCTCCCCAGCCCCTGGATGAGAGGCGGGCGCCACTACCCGACTTGTATACGGTTTAGATACAACCAGGGACACAGGGATGAACGGAACGATCATGAATCGGAGGTCCCCACTGGGGACTTGGGGGTGAGAGGGAGCCCAGCGTGGACAACAGCCACCCCCGCCAGATGGCCAGCCTCCGGACTTGGAAGCTGTGTCTATCCGCTTTTTTGTCGCTATGATAAGAAAGACCTGAGAAGAGTGACTCAGAGGAGGAAGGACTGACGGGATCAGAGGGTTCAGCCAGGGCCGGCCTGGGGTGAGGCGGGCACCGTGGGGGAGGGCAGAGAGGGGCAAAGCTGTCCACCTCCTGGCAGCCGGGGAGACAGAGAGAGGGGGAGCCAGGGGAAGGGACCGGGGACGAGAGGCAGCCTTCCCAGCCTTGCTCCCGGGGACTCTCTCTTCCCCGGCCAGGCCCCGCCTGCCAACAGGCCACTCAATTATGAGGTCATCATGGACCTTCCACTGATGAGGTCAGGGCCCTCGAGACCGGTCACTTCCCAGAGCCCCACCTCTGACCCGGCTGCACAGGGGGCCCCACCTCCACAGGCGAACCTGAGGAGGACGTCCCGGATCCGAAGTGCGACCAAACGCGGAGCATGATGTTCCCAGAGGACGTCAGCACGGGAGTGACGAGGAGGGGAGGCCGCCACCCCTGTGGGCGAGCGGCACCCCATCTGCAAAGGGGCAGCAGAGAACAGACGCAGAAGGCAGGGAGTCTGTCCCCCTCTGCCCCTGGGAGCTGGGACACAGGTGTCTCTTGCCTTAGAAATCAGAAGACTAGCCAGGGTCGGTGGCCCGCGCCTGCCATCCCAGGGGCTGGGGAGGCTGAGGCAGGAGGATCGCGAGTTCAAAGCCAGCCTCAGCAACCAGCGAGGCCCTGGGCGGCTCAGTGAGACCCTGACTCTAAATAAGACACAGAATAGGGCTGGGGACGGGGCTCGGTGGTCGAGGACCTGAGTTCAATCCCCGGGACCAAAAAAAAAAGAAAGAAATCGAAGGGCCAGGCTCCTGAGAGTCCCATGAACAGCTCCCCCACCTGGTCCTCTCCCTGGGCCGAGCTGCATCACCAGCATCCCGGGGTCTCCAGCCCCCAGACGGCTTCTTGGCGCCTGTCAGCTGCCGTGACCCCGTGAGCCAGTTCCCCAGCAGACCCCTCCCCTGCCTCGGCACATGCCCTGTTCATGTCACCTCGCTGGACCAGCTCCACAGACCCCTGTTATCCTCCTCCCTCCGGCCCTGTGTCCATCACAGGTGACTCTGCCGACCTCGGGTTTAAATCCTGCCCACTCTGCGGCAAGGGCCTGGTGCTCCCGGGAGATCACAGCGAAGCCCCTGGAGAGACCCTCCCCGGAGCCGCGTCTTTGGACACCAGAGGCCTGGAGCTGACCGAGCCAGAGTCTGCGCCAACGCACTGCGTCATGGAGGCTCCAGGGGCCAGAGGCCAGGGGTGGAGGTCAGACGCAGGGGCTCCACGCCCGTGTGACTGGCCTCCAATAAAAGCCCTGGACACCAAGGCGCAGGGGGCTTTCCTGGGTGTCCCCACTCGTCTGTGGTCACACAGCATCATTGGCGGGAGGTGAGCTGAGCCCCGAGGCTTCGCCAGGACGGGGAGGGGGGAGTGTGGTGGAGTGTCTCCGCGGCTCTGCTCTGGGCAGCTGTCCCTTTGCTGACTTCAGTCTGTGGTTTTCCCTGTTACCCACCCAACCATGACGCCAGCACGGCTCTAAGCCCCATGAGTCCCCTGGCAGGGACGGGCAGGGACTCCATGCTTCTCCGTGGTGGCAGGGTGTGGAGGAGCCCACCTCCGAACACAGATCAGGTCACCAGGGCTGAGACCAGCGGTGTTGGTGAGACACTGTGGTCACTGTCACAAATAACCTGACAAAAACAACTCAGAGCAGGAAGGATTGTTGGGGATCCCGGTTGCAGAGGGCGCAGTCCATGATCGGCCAGCTCCAGTGCTCTGGGCCCGCGGTGGGGCAGAACATGCCGGTGGGAGGGCGTGGCCGGGGACAACTTCTGCTTGTGGCAACCAGAGAACAGAGACGGGAAGGAGCCAGGGACAGGAACGACGGAGGAAAACTCCCACCAATGATGGTGTGTGACCACCTATGAGTGGGGATACCCAGGGAATCCCCCTTGAGCCTTGGTGTCCAGGGCTCTTATTGGAGGTCAGTCACATAGGCGTGGGTCAGCCTTGCTTCCTAACAACCTACTCGCCCAAGAACAACCACTCCTGGGGAACTCACGCCACCCCATGAGCCCAGGTTTAATCCATCAAGAGATGGAGCCCCTAGGACCAAATTAAATCCTTCTAAGCCCCACCTCTTAAAAGCTTCAGCACCTCACCACTGCCACACAGGACGACTTCCCAGTCTCCAATAACGTAAGAAATAAACCTCTGATCTCTATAAGTTTCCTGGTCTCAGTCATTCTGTTACAGTATCACAAAATGGGCTAAGGAGTGAGTGATGCTGCTGTAAACAGTCACAGGCAAGCATGTGTTGAAGTTCCTATTTCACTCTTTTTCAGAGAGCCCTAGGAGTGGGGATTTCTAGATCATATAGTCAATTCTGGTTTGAACTTTCCAAGAAACCAACAGTTACCATTTTTCTTTTTTAATTTTTTTTTCTTTTTAGTTGGACACAGTACTTTTATTTTTATTTTTATGTGGTGCTAAGGATCGAACCCAGGGCCTCACATGTGCTAGGCAAGTGCTCTACTGCTGAGCCGCAACCCCAGCCCCCCTCCCCGCCCCTTACCATTTTTCTATACACATGATAAGCCAGGAATTATGTTCACTGAGTCAATGTCACCTAATTCTGTGATAGCCCCTTAGGAAACTTCCCAGAATTCCTCGAAAGAGTGTATTTGTCAGCTGTTGCTGAGGAACAAAATGTCCCAAACTTCAGTGGCTCACAGAAACCACCATTTATTCTTGCTCCCACTTTTGTAAGGTGGCCCAAGGCTAGGTTTTCAAGGCTGGGCTCCGAGCGTTCTGCTCAGCTGGGGTGGCTCAGGCCAGAAGTCTCCTCCAGGAACCAGTAGCCAGCTGGATGCTCTTTCCGGGCAGGAGTGCAGAAAATGGACTGAGACACACAAGATGTCACGTGGAACAGGCACACTGCCCCTTCCTCCTCATTCAGTGGATTAAAGCTAATCATGTGGCTGACCCCCAAAGCCAAGGGGCAGGGAAATACACTCGGCCCTTTTAGCACTTTAATTGCAAAGGGCACCAGAGGAGGACAATGAATCAGGGCCCCTAGTGTGATCTTACCCAAATTCACCACTTTCCCAAGGTAAACCATTGTGCAGCCTGGGGCCCGAACTCAGCCTGCTGTCCCCGGGCTCCTAGCTAGGTTGACTCTCCCCTCTGCCCTCCAGGTGCTGGACAGGACTCAGGATCAACACGCCCTCAGAGTGAAGCGCCCAGGTTCCCCCCGGGGTGACGCTGTGAGCCCCGAGAGTGGCAAAGCCGGAGAGGAGGAAGGTCGATGCCACCTGAGATGGGAGGGCGGGGCCACCAGAAAAGCTTCCAGTTGAGCCTGTGGGGGAGAAACCACCTGCACCCACAGCACCCACAGCACCCGCGCACAACCTGGGAACCAGGGAAGGGGGGAGGGCTTGCAGAGCCCGAAGCACCCCTGCACCCCCGCCGTTTGCACGCCCTGGGCTGGAGCCGCAGCCCCTCCTACTACAACCTGCCGATCGATGGTGCGAGAGGAAGCTGAGGGAAGAGTCACAGCCAGGAGTAGAAGGGCTCAGGTCAGTTCTGGACGCAGCTGGGTCCCCAGCCGGCGGTGAGCCCCCCGTCACGGGAGGCATCCAAGAGTCTGCATGATCACAGCAAGAAGGTCCCTGGGAGGTTGGACCGATGGCCCGGGAACCAGGTCTCTCTGCACCGCGCTGTGGAGCCTAGGGGGACCTCGCACTGAGCAGGAGGCTGCGCATGGCAGGAGCCGAGCCCCACCCCTGGCCCCTGCCATCAGACACCAGCAGAGCTACCTCTCCTGTAGTGACCAAGCATGTCTCCAGATATTGCCCCGAGTCCCCTGGGTGGAAGGGGGACAAATGGCCCTCATTTGAGAACCACTGATCTACAGAGATTTTTGCAAAAGCCCGCCGGCCCCCAGGAAGACCAAGGCCGGCAGGGAATCTTCCCGCCCCTGCAGCCCCTTCCCGGAGTCAGTGGGCACCACGGCTGCCCTCATAGCAAGGACAAGAGGCTCCGCATCTCCTCCCCCGTCAGCGACCCAAGGAGCCGGAGGAGACCTTCTGCATGTTCCTCCCCGGAAACACGACATTGGGATCCAGGTACAGGTTGACCTAAATGAAACAAGACTGCACGTCACCACCAGACCTGCCACACCTCTCACCGGTACCCGAGCTGCTCCTAGGCCTCGGCAAGTCTTGAGATATTTTAACCTCGGCTTAAAATTCAAGAATCTGGAGCCGGGCCCAGTGGCCCACGCCTGTCATTCCAGCAGCTCGGGAGGCTGAGGCAGGAGGATCAAGAGTTTAAAGCCAGCCTCAGCAACTCAGCGAGACCCTGTCTCTAAATAAGATTTTTAAAAAGGCTGGTGTTGGGGCTCAGGGGTCAGCGCCCCTGGATTCAATCCCTGGAATCAAAATTAATTAAACCAGGTCAAGGAAGAGCCCCGTGTCTGCTCTGCGTGTATTTACTAGGCTTCTATCCTGCACCCCACACTGGGTGCTGGGGGCCGAGATGACCAGTGGAGCGGGGTGGGGTCCTTCGGGGGTCTGGTGGTCTCGAGCTCCACAATCCCCAGCCCTGCTCCCATGGAGCCCTAAGAACCACCTGTGGCCTGGCTCCATCTCCTGCGTGCCCGTTTCTCAGAGGAGAAAGTTGAGGCTGGGAGAAGAAAGGGACTTGCCCGACTCCCCTGGAAGTGGCGTCCACAGACGGAACCTGCTTTCTCCATTTGATGGCTGACAGTTCACCAGTCGTCACCGCGGCCAGACGCCGGCTGTGTGCATGCCATTATCTAATCCCCTAAAACCTCTGAGAGGTGGGGTCGATTGTAGAAAAGGCTTGGAGAGACCATGTCCCTGGTCAAGGGGACGCAGCGAGTGGGAACCAGAGCTGGCTGTGGGGGCTTCTTTCATCTTGTGACCATAAGGAAAACTCTGGGTGGCCAAGGGTCCCCAAGATGGAACGTGAAGGGACGGAGCGGGACCAGCCTCCCAGGCTCTCCTGATCTCGGCTCCACTTCGGAACAGTGAGGCCATGCCAAGGGCAGGGTCCTCGGGGTCCGCACAAGGCTCAGGGTTGACAGGAGAGGCCCTAAAAGTGTCCCCTTATGCCCCAGCATGGAACCCTGCTGCCATACCTGCGGTGCCCTGCCGGAGTCACTCGGTCAAGACGTGCTTCCCTCCCAGGACTGAAAAGTACAGCAGGCACCTTGAGGGAAGGACAAAGGGACATTTTTGAGCACCTACTGTGTGCTTTCCAGAGGGAGGACTAGTAAGGGTTAGTTCAGTTTTACCTAGATTGCATCACAACAGGACAGGACAATGTGGGGAGCCGGCTAGCTTCATATTTACAAACTGAGGCTCAGAGAGGTTAAGTGCCTTGCTCAAGGTCACCCAGCGGATATGTTCCAGAGAAAGTCGGCTGTCTAATATCAGATCTGCCCACTTTTCCACTGACATGCCAACACCGAAGCTTGAGAAACCCAAGGCAGAAAGCAAAAAAAAAATTTTTTTAAATCCACGAGGTACAATCATGACATGGGGACATTTGTTTGAGAGACAGTCCCAATCTAGGGGAGCACTATGACAACCTGGGTCTGCAACTCCCATAACATAAATAGTGGTGTGACTTATCTGGAGCTGGAAGTCATTTTCTTTTCAGGTACAAAAGGGACCAGATCTGACCCCCAAATCCATGGGAGGTGGCATGAACTTGCAAGTGGAATGCAAGATGGGTTCATCCAAATCTACCCTGGTCTGTTGTCAGAGTTCAACCTAGTTGAATAAAGCCATCTGGTGACGTCCACAGAGTGCTGGTTCCAAGATCCCCTCAGTTACAAAGATCTATGAAGCTCAGGTCCCCTAGATACAATGGCAGAGCATTTGCCTGGCATCTGTGCACGTACTGTGTTTTTCTTGGTGGGGGGGTGTGGGGGGGGGGGTACCAGGGATTAAGCACAGGGACCCTCAGCCACTGAGCCCGTCCCCAGCCCTATTCTGTGTTTTATTTAGAGGCAGAGTCTCACTGAGCTGCTTAGCACCTTACTGTGGCTGAGGCTGGCCTTGAACTTAGGATCCTCCTGCTTCAGCCTCCCAAGCCACTGGGATGACAGGCGTGTGACACTGTGCCTGGTCCCCCAATGCTTTAAATCGCCGCTGGGTGGCTTGTCACCTGACACATAACTGCTGTGTAAGTCCTTGTCCCCCGTGTTGTAGGAAATCGGGACCAGGGAGAGGCCAGCAGGATTGGCTCGGGTGCGGTTCTCGTCTGACGCCGTCTGAGCCACAGCCGCGGAACCCACAGCGCAAAACCCACTTTGCTCTGAACAGGGGGCATTTCAAGAAGGAATATGTAGTAGGTGCAGACGGCTCCCCTGCCTGTCCCCGCCTGTCCCTCCCCTGTGTCCCAGGGCAGGGCACTCAGATCTCGGTCTCCGCCCTCAGGATGGAGAGGTGGGGACGAGGAAGCTTGAGGGACGCTGTGGGCCAGCTGCTGCCCGGCGTCATCCAGGTGCTGGCCCTGGGGGATGTCATGGGGTGAAGCAGGGCCTCAGAGGCGGGGTCCCAGAGCTGCAGGCTCCTGGCCTGTCCTGGTGCGAATGTCCACCTGGCCCCGAGCTAAGACCTCCTCGGTGGTCTGGTGGCTCGCTCTCCTCGTCGTCCCCTGGCACTTGGGCACACAGGTTGGCATTTCTGAGGAATTAAACATTCCCCCGTCACAGCTCACTTGTGGGCACAATAGCCTCTCGTACTCTTCGAATCAAAACCTCCTCGATATGCAAATCCAAACACAGTGTCACCTGGCTGTCCCTCTGCCAGAGGGTGTCATCAACAGGGGTGGGTGGGAAACTCCCCTCCTGGAGGCTGTTTGTGAGGGAACCACAAAAAGGCATTTTTTTTTAAAAAAATATCTTTACTATGCTTCGGACCCGTGACACCCAAGAAGGGACAAGTTGGTTGGAGAAAGTGCACAGGTCACTCCGACCTTTAAATACAGGTAGGACAGGTGACAGGTGACATGGCAGGGGGGGTGTCCCGAGGAGGAACAAAGCCAGGGGTGGAGGTAGGGCAGAGCTGGCCCCGTGGCGGAGGAGACAGCCCCGGGACAAAGGAAATTCCCCAGAATCCACAGGGACAAAGTTTTTAATAGACGGGGGACCGCTTTATTAAAGCCCTTGATAGGCAGGTTGGGGCGCTCCCGTCCCATACAGGAGGCAGTAGGGAGCCATAGAAGGTGTTGGAGCAGAGAAGAGGTAGAGGCCAGAACCCACCCCACCCTTGAGCCATTCTGGATCTGCAGATTCACGAACTGACGGAGCTCGGGTTCAGCCTCCATTCGGCACCTGCAGCTCTTCCCTGGGCAGAGAAGGGAAATGGTTGTGCCCCGCTGCACAGGTCACCACGGAGCCCACACAGTGGGCTTAGGCTCCCAGACCACGAGTGAGCACCCTCTTCCTAGTCGATTCAGGGCCCGGTTTTTCACATTTGTGCGTGTGTGCACGCGCGTGTGCGTGTGTGTGTGTGAATTTGCTCTTTAAGAGGGTCCCCACCACAGTGCTGAAGTTCTGTCCTGTGTCCCCAGGTGCACGGAGACGGGACGTGTCCCCGTGAGCACACACCTGCGCCAGGTCATCCTGCTGCAGACCCGAGTCACGGAGGCCACAAGTCCGACTGTAATGAACCGATGATGAATATTAACTGAGATGTCTTTAAACAGAAACGCACATAAAGCAAGGCCGGGTATTGTCAACCAAAACCAGAAGCCCACAGGACCCTCACCCCGCGCTTCCCCCAGGAGCCGAGTACGGCTACCGCCCAGGACATCGCCCGCACGGAAACTGAGAAGCTGCACGCCAGTGCTTCAGAGCCAGGAGACCACAGAGCCAGCAAGAGAGGCCACTGGCCGTCGCTCGAGGGCATGCGCTGCAGCCAAACAACCCAGGTTCAAAACCCAGCTCTTGCCAGGCACCATGGTGCACGCCTGTCATCCCAGCAGCTCGGAGGCTGAGGCTGAAGGATCATGAATTCAAGGCCAGCCTCAGCAACTTAGCAAGGCCCTCGGCAACTCAGTGAGACCCTGTCTCTAAGTTAAAATATATAAAAAGACTGGGGATGGGGTTCAGAGGTTAAGCGCTCCTGGGTTCAATTCCTGGTATTAAAAAAAAAAAAAGCTCTTCCACTTCCTTGCTCTGCAGCCTGGTCCAAGTTGCTCAGCCTCTCTGGGTCACAGTTTCCCAACTATAAAACAGAGGCCAGGGCTGTATCTGTGTCGTAGGTGACGAGGACAACTTAACGTGTTATTTGTTACATACTCAGGACACTGCTTGACTCGTGTCCTGTTTGTTAAATATACAACTGAACCAAAGGAGAAAGACGGAGAGGAAAAGAAATGCCTAGCTTCACAGGTAAGGACACTGAGTCAGCCCCACCTCTGGGTCACACGGATCTGGCCTTGTCATGGCCTGAGGTGGTAGAACTGGGAAGACACTGTGGCCCAGACCCAGTTGGGAGCCAGTGGCAATGATCCCGATACAGAGTGGACATAGGGTGGTGGCCGTGGCCACAGGGGCAGACACTTGTTGAGCCCCCACCGTGTTGAGCCAAGTCGTGATGGGACCCAGGGACCCTCCAGGACCCTGTGGGAGCCGGTGTGTCCCCACCCCGCCTCCCCCGAAGCCAAGGCTCGATGGATTCCAGGGCACTTCCAGATGCACCCGGCAGCTCGCCTTCAAGAATTACTAGGCGTCCCCGGCTGAGCCACAGGAGCAAGAAATACGACCCGCCCAGCAGAGCCGGTGAGAGACCCCCAGGGCCAGACAGAGCTCACAAGAAATACTGTCCCGCTCCCAAGACCGGAGCAGCTCGGGAGCAGGCGGCTGCCCTCCTCCGCCATCGATCCCAGCAGGGAAGAGCCCGGAGCAGAGGAAGGAGGGAGAAGGAGGGAGAGAGCAAGATCTACTGCAGGAGGGAGCCGGCTGATGGAGGGGGACGAGCAGGCAGCTTAAATCAGGCAGGGCTGCGAGGCAGGCTGGGGACAGGACGGTGTGTGGGGTGACCAGCAGAAGCAGCGGAGGGGCTGGGCCAGGCGGGAGATGGGTGGGGACTTGGGAGGAGGGAGAGCAGCTGAGGAGGGTTCTCCGTGCTCCCGAGGAGTGGGAAGAGAGAGCCAGGGACAAGCCCCTAAACATCACCGTCCCTCCTGTCCAGCTGGACGAGGCCCAGTAGCCCTTCATCCTCTGCCCTTTGGTTCCTGGCTTTATGAGCATCCCTGGATACTCCCAAAGAGAAATAAGCATGTCCCCCCCCACCACCATGGGGACATCAAAGGAGATGGACAGTAATGATCGTTCCCAGAGAACTGTGCCTCCAGCAAGGCCAACAACTTCCTGTGTCTTACTCCAATGTCCGCTCTAGGCCAGAGGCACTGGGTGGTTTCCATTGAACAGATGACAAACAGAGGATCAGAGAGGTTGAGGAACTAGCCCTCTGCCACAGAGCACTGCCACAATTAGAGCCCAGGTGGTCTGGCTGCAGAGCTCACCTTCCCGACCGACCGTGACACCACACGGAGTCTGTCCTTTGTATGTAAGCCTGATGGGAGGCTGTGCTCTTGTCACAACCCCTGTGAACCACTCTCTCCTCTGGAGCAAGCTGGGAACGGCTCCACCTTCTGCCCTGGGTCTCTTCCAAAGGAATCAGGCCAGCAACTCCAGTAGGTACAGCCAGGAAGTAAGGGGAGAACCCCCAGGGATTGCTCCCTGCCCCAGGAGTTGGGGGATGAATGTCCCCCTCCCTCAGGAGGCGTGTTGGCCCATTGGCGCTACTACAACAGAACGCCACAGACTGGGTAACTCATAATAAACGGAAGGTTACTTGGCTCAGGGATCTGGAGCCTGAGAAGTCTCCAAGAACAAGGGGCGGGGCACACCTGCTCGCTGTGCCAGCCCATGGCAGAAGGCATCCAGTGGGTGAGAAGAGCAAGAGAGGGCAAGAAGGGGGCTGAAGGTGTTTTTGTAACCCCCTCCTGCGGTCCCAGCAGTGACCCATTCATGAGGATGCAGAACCTAAACACCTCCCACTAGGCCCCGCCTCCCCATGCTGGTGAAAGGGGATTAAATGTCCAACATGTGAACCTTGAGGACACTTCCAAGTCCCAGCCAAGGGACAGCTGAGGCACACTCTGCACAGTTCCTCCAAGGACATCTCGCAGGCTCAAGCCCCACCACCCCCAGCGCTAACCAGCTCCCTGGCTTCCTGGTGTGGTGCCCCCTCCCCCACTTCCCAACTCCCCACCCCCCTCCTGCTTCCAACTGCCCACATCCAAGCCCCCATCTCAGGTTCTGCTTTGGGGGAGCCCAGACTCAGGCAGGACCCCACCAGCCACGCGTACCAGACAATGCAAGAAGCAGGACCGGCTACGCAAAGGTGAAGTCTGGGGAGATTTCATGGGGGGGGGGGGGACTCCCTTATTTGCTCCAATTTTCTTAAATTAGAAAGGAAGTTGGGCCGGCGCCTCATCCCCACTCAGGGGGTGAGCAAAAGCTGCTCTCTACAACCTGGACCTCGGCTCGTCCTGCTCGGTGACAGACTGGCATCCGGCGGGTGGCACTGCCAGTTCTCAAAAGCAAGCAACTACCTCCACAGCCAGGGGTCCCTCTTGCTCGCCGTGACCGGGTCAATGCTGAGGGTGCTGGGTCCTCTCTGTGGAAGGAGTCGTGGGCTCCCCCGGGGGTTCCCCACACCGTCTGGTCCTGCAGGTCTCAAGTGCAGCCCAAGGGTCTGCGTTTCTCATCGGCTTCCAGGTTCTGGAAGTTCCGCGGACCCCCACACTGAGTAGCAAGGGGGTGGAGCATACCAATCCATGCTCCTGGGCACATGACGTGACCTCCAGGACACGGGGCTTCCTTGCTTTTGGTTGGAGACACAGAGGGACACAGAGGCAGTCAAGGGGAGTGTTTAAAACCCAAGGAAATCTGGGTTCCACGTCCAGCTTGGCTACTTCACGCCAGGGCCGACCACTCAGCTCTCTCTGAACCTCAGTCTCCTCATCTGGAGTATGGGGGTCGACAAAATTCACTCCTTCTTCAAGGCTAGATGGTGAGGACTCTATGTTTCTGTCCTCCTCAGCCAGCGCCTGAGAAATGCTCGGTCCCAGAATCCCTCATTTCCTCTCTCAAGATGAGAGTCCAAAAAACCCTGTAGATCAGATACTGCACTGATTTTCACCTTTGAAGTCCAAACAACTTGACTTTGCCCAGCAAACGCCTCATTCACTGACCGTGTGACGGGAGGAAAGTTGCTTTAAGCTCTCTGCAAACTAAAGATAACACACCCACCCCCGGCTGAGGCCACTGAGAATCTAAAACTCCTTCCATCAGGCCCCGAGCAGGGGACCCAGCACATGGAGCTCAACCAAGAGTCGCGGCTGCCGCTGGAGCAGAGGCTTGTGACCCACCACAGTGACCACCACTGTCCCAAGCCCAGGGAGCCTACCTGCTCTGACCAGCCCCACGGGGCACAGACGGGAGGTCACTAACCCCGCCCCTGCCCCAGTCCTCCACCAATGGCTGATGGGAGAAGGAGGGTCACTGTCTCCCCAGGTCAGCAGCACCCCGAGCTCCGGGCGCCCACTCTAGCCTGCTCATTTGAGCACCTGTAAAGAGTCCTCCTTTTTCTGTCTTGCTTTCCTACCTCTCCAGCAGGTCACCTCCCCCATGATTTGCACTAAAATGGTTGTCTCAGGGTGAGTCGTACGTCTAACCCGCCCCAGGACCCCTTTGCTCTTGCCTGTGTCTCTGCCGTCCCTCTGCACGCACCAGCCTCCTCCTGGACCCGAGTCTAGATTCCGTCCCGTCTTACCCGAGAGGGTCTGGGTGCAAGCCGCTCTGCGCTGGCTCTTGGAAGTGCCCGCTGGTCATGCCGACATCAAAGGCGAGACCCCTGTGGGTCTGCCTGACCCCTGTGGGCTCTCTCCCCTCCTTACCACACTAACTGCGCCCAGAGAAGAGGGCAGCTGCCATCCAGATCAACACACACCCCTGCAGCTGGCATGTGAAGATCAAGCTTGAGGTCGCAGGTTTAGGTCAGCAAGGAACGGGGAAAGCTCTGGAACAATAATTTTTAAGTTTTGGGGGTTTCTGTGTTTGTTTTTGTTTTTTGCAGTAATAGGAATTGAGCCCAGGGATTCTCTACCACAGAACTACATCCTCTACCCTTTTTGTTTTTTTTTTATTTTTAAGACAGGGTCTCACTAAACTACTGAGGCTAGCCTCGAACTTGCAATCCTCCTGCCTCAGCCTCCAGAGTCAATGGGATTACAGGTACAAATCAGGTAAGCAGTGGTTACCACATGGACCTTCACCTTAAAGCTGCCTCCTTACTCCCCACTCTATCCAACAGAAGTCAGGCTTCCAGATGACACGCAGGTCACCAGTCACATTGGAAGTTCAAGAATAATGTTCAGTCCAGGCGCAGTGGCACACGCCTGTCATCCCAGCAGCTCGGGAGGCTGAGGCAGGAGGATCATGAGTTCAAAGGCCAGCCTCAGCAACAGCGAGGCCCTAAGCAACTCGGCTACACCCTGTCTCTAAATAAAAAATAAATAGGGCTGGGGTGGGGCTCAGGGGTAAAGCACCCCTGGGTTTAATCTCAGAAGAAGAAGAAGAAGAAGAAGAATGCTCAGTGTGAAAATACCTCATGCAATATTAAGACATATTCTGAAAAATCACCCATGTTTATTTGAACTTCAAGCGCCACTGGGCTCGCTGTGCTTGCATTTGCTAAGTGTGACCGCCTACCGCTTGGCCTCAGGCTGTCCCTTTGTGGGCCTGGACTCTGGGCTTCAGCAGCTCCAACAAGACCAGGGGCCCAGCTGGTGTGGCCTCCCACTGGGGCAGCCTCCCGAGGTGGAGAGGGAGGGCCCCTGGACCCCAGGACCTCTGGCGACTGACCTCTCCCCTCTGGAGGTCACCTGATCCTTTTCAAAACACTCCCACGGCTGTGACCAGGACATCTCTGGGAGACAGAAATAGAAAAGTTGTTATCCTAGAAACAGGAGCCCCTCAGGGTCAGGCCACCCAGCAGGGTGGTGAGGGGTGTTTCCCCTGCGCCCCGTGGGCTCAGCCCAGGGGGGCTCAGAGAAGAGGAGGGGGGTACATGTGTGAGAGAGACAGACGGACGGGGGGAGAGAGAGACAGACAGTGGGGGAGAGACAGACGGACGGGGTGGGGGAGAGAGAGACAGACGGACAGGGGAGAGAGAAATCCATGAGTGGCTTCAACAGGATGGAGAACTTTCCAAAAAACCAGACATGCTAGAAAGCCCAGCTGGTCTGGGGGACCAGCATGCAGATGGGTCCCTGCGGGTGACAGCCCTTCGCCCCGCAGCTCCCTGGGTGGGTGAACGTACGATGGGGACCCACCAGCAGGACAGATGGGCTTTCAGACGTCTCCTGCGACGTCCTGCACTCTGGACCTCGGCGGATCCCCAGCTCCAGCGAAGCAGAAAGAAAAGGATGTTTGGAGCCAGAACAAAACCCAGACGTCCCCGTTGCCCCTCAGAGACGTGGAGATCAGAGTTGGACTTCGTCCTGGCACCTGCCAGAGGAGCAGGCTGTCACGCAGGTGGGGACAGACAGGAGGCCCTCCAGGGCTGTCCAGGGGCCTGTGGTTCCCTGAAACTCTCAGGCAGCAGCATGTTCCCCGGGAACTGGCCTCACCTGACCTCTCCCGAGTCTCCATCTCCGGGCCCTTCCAATCCAGCCCAGCTGACATTCCAGCCGGGTGGGCAGAATACGGAAGGCTGGCAAAGCCAAGTGTTGGCAGGAAGGGCAGGGACGGGCACGCCTGTGTCACGGGGGGGCCCAGAACAGCTGGGTGGGAACTCAGGAAACTCTGCAGCGGTTTCTTAAAAACCTTGAACACAGGCCTGTGAAACCCTGGCCAGGACTAGGAGGAATGAGAATGTGAACCTCCCATGAGCCCTGAGAAGCTGCTTCCTGACGGGAGACCAGGGATACCCCGATGTCCCTCAGCAGGAGGATGGGGGAGCAACGGGAACACTCGCTCCTCGGCATGAAAACAGGAATGAGCTTGGGAGGAGTGCTGCCCACCACAGGGATAAATCTCAAAGGCACACGCTGAGGGAAAGAAGCCAGGGGCCAGAGGGTGCATGCTGAGTGACTCCATGCATGGAAAGTTCTAGAACAGGAGAAACTAACCCACAGGGAAAGGAATCAGATTGGCGGTTGCTTCCAGGCATGGCGAGGTCGCCTGGGAAAGGGTGCAGGGGACTTCCTGAGATGGCGGAGATGCCTCCTGTCTCCCCCCACGGGCTCCCTGCACCTGTGGCTGCATCTAACTGACCTTAAGATTGAACGACTGGACTCAGGCAAACACGGTGGCGCACGCCTGTCATCCCAGTGGCTCTGGAGGCTGAGGCAGGAGGATCACGAGTTTGAGGCCAGCCTCAGCAACTTCTTGAGACTCTGTGTTAAAATAAAATATAAAAAAAGGACTGGCGATGTGGCTCGGGGTGCCAAAAAGAAAAAATTCACTAAAGGTAAATTATACCCCATTTTTTCCAAAGGCAAAAATCCCGGCCCTCACTCGCTCTGGGCAATCTACCTTTTGGGTGGAGAACACACCAGAGTGACCACACCGGGGGAGAGTTGGGGTATTTCTACACCAGCTCCTGTTTGTCATGGGCTGAGGAACTGCTGGGAGCAGAAGGTGTCCCCAGCACCTACAGCTGGTCACCAGTGCGGGCAGGGCCCACCCGGTGGCCAGAGAGGAACAGAGATGCAGAAATGTGGGGAGCAAGCTGGGTGCCCACAAATGGCCTCAGCGGGGGAAACCGGCTAGGCCTCAGAAGCTGTGTCACTGTCAGGGCCGCCTGGACGTCTGTCTGTCCCTCAAAAGTAGAGCGATTAAAAGCTCAGCCTTCAGGACAAGGCAGACCTGGCCTCCAATTACACCTTGAGCAAGTGGCTCTGCGTCCCTGCCCTGCAGACCTGCCATTCAAGGAGGCCGCTGGCTCCTGTCCTGTATTTAGCATCAGCCAAGCCTGTAGTGGGAGCTCCAAAAACAGTAACAGCGATGAGGGTGTGTTTGCCCTCCATGTTCACTGTATTGGCCAAAAAAAAAAGAGTTAAAGTAAAATTTTCCCATTAAAGTTTTTCTCCTGTGAGTGAGTTCTAAAATCCGACAGGTCTGTGAGTCTGCTTTGCCACGCCAGCGTCTGGCCATCTATCCATCTGCATCCCTTAGCATTGTGCTGTGAACTCAGGCGGACTCGATGAGATTTGATTTTAGAGACGAAGGATGTGGCAGAGAGCTTCAAGCAGGAGGTCCTGGGTTTGCTAAGACTATTTTTATTATCATCATTATTTATTTTTTATTTGTGATGCCAGGGATTGAACTCAGGGGCCCTCAACCCCTGAGCCCCGTCCCCAGCCCTGTTTTGTATTTTATTTAGAGACAGGGCCTCACGGAGCTGCTCAGGGCCTCACTGTGGCTGAGGGTGGCTTTGAACCCGTGATCCTCCTGCCTCAGCCTCCTGAGCCACTGGGATGACAGGCGTGGGCCACTGTGCCCAGCCAAAAAAAAATTTTTTTAAATGTTCCACGTTAGAAAGATAATACATGCAGATGGTTCAAGATCCAAAAGGCATTAAATGGTACCCTGCGAGAACCCCCTCCCTCTACACCAGCCGCCCGTTGTCTTGCCCCAAGTGCCCCACATTGTCAGCGAGTTTGTGTCTTTTCCAAAAATACTTTCTGAGGGCAGCCTAGCACTGCGGTCCCGCTTCTGTTTATCTACCCATGAATCCGGCAGAAAATGGCATTTGGTCAGGCGTAAATGATACATGCAGCGTAGTTAAAAAAAAAAAAAAAAAAAGACTTTTCTTCTAAACTCATTTTAGATTTATTGAAACTTTGCAAGTTTAATGGAAAGAGTTCTCGGAGACCCTGCTCCCAGCCCCCATGAACACGGTGACTTTATCACAACTGAGATGGCCTTGGCACCACGTCATTAACTGTGACAGAATGGTTCCAGGCTCCACCCGTCTGTCTGCTACAGTGGCTCCGGCCCAGGACAGCACCCTGCACCCGACTGCTCTGTCCCCCGTGACAGTGTCCCCTCCCGTTACCTTCTCAGCCGTGATTTTTCTTTTCTTTTTTTTTGGGGGGAGGGTACTGTGCAGCCATCTGAAATGTCGTGAATCCACCTGTCTTGTGTCCCTTAAAAGGAGAGAGCGCTGCATTGTGGTCACTCCACCGTGGGCCTGGGAGGGCTCACCTTCATTGCTGCTCTGTGACCTCGGCCATGTCACCTGCCCTCTCTGGGCTTCAGGCTTTCTCTGGCCTTTCTGAACAGGCTGGGGAACTCCACACTCCACACCTGAGAGGCCCCGACGCACATCGGCACATTAAAGGCTCTGAAAAGTCCTGCAAGGCGGCATCTGTTTCCTTACCCACAATCCCACTGTTGCTCAGGTGCATTTGGTGGAAGGAGCAATCGTTACCCTCCCCCCGTTTAGCTACAGAAGTCTCTCCCGGGGGAGCCTCTGGGACATTCGGAATTGGTGACACATGAAGCCTGTGGATGTGACTTTGATTTGATGGGGGATCAGGAGCAAGCAGGACCTGAAGGCTGGTTGTGAAATCTAGGAAGCCGAGGCACAGGGCCGGCTGACGTGGACGGTCTGCAGGCAGACCACCCCTGCTCCCCAACCTGCTGAGGTAGCCCAGACACAGGCCTTGAAGGGCCCCAAGGAGACTACGCAGGGGCCTCTTGGCAGGCAACTCGGCAATACCCATCAAAATCCATCAATATGTGTGCCCTTGAACTTGGCAGTGACGCATCTGGAGCCATCCACACCTGAGCTAATCACCATCTCACTGTGTGGGGTAGGAAGAGACTGGAACCAGAGCCAGTCTGAAAGGGCCGGTAATCCCAATGACTCAGGAGGCTGAGGCAAGAGGATCGCAAGTTGGAGGCCAGCCTCCACAACTTAATGAAAACCCTGTCTCAACATTTTAAAAAAGGACCGAGGAAGCAGCTTAGTGCCTATGGGCTCCTCCCCAGTACCAAAAATTTGGTATGTAAAGTCAGAATATAAACTTCCTTGTGGATGTGTATGTATATAAATATGTGAAACTGATATATAAGGAAGATATGAAAACGAACAATCCTAATCATATGATGATCATATTGATTGATGGAGTGGCATGGAAATGGGAAGGAAATGTTTCATTGTGTTCTTTCACCTATATTTCATGTAAATGTGTTTTACATGTTTTTCTATATGTGAACAATGAGTATACTACTTCGACATTACGTAGCTGTGAACGCAGGAGATACGTATGAATGAGGCACAACAGCCTCCTATTTTTATAACTTTTTAAAAACTAAGCAGTCTGTGGAGTAGTAGTCACATACTGAAGGGTGCATCTGTCCGTGTACCTGTCTGGGTGCAGGTCTCCATCCATGCACACCCCGACACTGATATGCACAGATACACAGAAGATGCATAGTTCTTTCTGGAACAATCCAAGAGACATGACTGACAGTAGTTCCCCCCTGAGGGGACCAAGGACGGACAGGTGGGATTTCCCACCCTGAAGGCCCATCCCAACGTGCACCACGTGCACAAGACGTTGTTTAAATGCTCTAAAGCTGTCTGTGAACCGCGGCCCCCGCGAAAACATCCTTTGAACAAAAACTTAGAAATTTCAGCCCCTCCCTCTCGGGGGTGGCCTGCCTAAGTTCCAGCCACCCATCTCTGGGTGCTCTTCCCGTGTTCAAACACCTGCAGAATTAAATGTGCATCTATTTATTCACACGGGCCGGAGGGATACCCATAGTGCATTGCAAAGTGAAGGAAAGTTCTAGAATAAAAAAAAATGATGCCATCCAATTTTTGTGGAAGAACATTGCATACATCCACGCCTCTGTCGTACACGGGAACACACCCGAGAGGGACTTACACCTGGACTGTCTCGCTGATGACCTAAGAGACCTGGAATGTGCCACTAAAATATATATATATTGGGTCTCAGGTTCCCCATTTGCAAAACGGTCGCCGCCCTTTGGCCTCCTCCAATGAGCACACTTGATTTTCCCAACGGGGGCCTCACGGGGGCCATCGAAGCGCTCCGCCATGAGTAGCCATTGCGATCCTATTGCTGCCCGTTATTCGAAGTGACATCGCTATCGCGATCAGCAACAGGCGGCCAATGGCGTTGGGCCACCGTCTGCACCTCATTTCCTTAGCGGAGGGGGCAGGAAGGACCCCACTTTCTGTGCGGTATGTTGCTGTGTCTTGGGCCCTTTTGGGCCGCCGCATGCATTAGCTCATGATTGAGAGGAGAAGCAATGAGAAAAGCAGATTCATTGCAGGGGACAAATGCCATCTGAGCCACTATGAGCCACTATGGGGGTGCGGGGGGGGGCTCAGGCAGTGAGAGCAGATCATGGATCTCAGGACCGTAAAACAGGAAGACAGGAGCCTGCAGCCACCTGCACCTAAATCTGCCGGCCCCCCTCCCCTGCAGGACGCAGGTGCCTGGAGTCAGAAATTACATCCGGGCTGCGCAGATTTGTGTCCCCTCTCCCCAGTCATTCAGCCGGGAAGCTCAGACTGTGCCACTGTTTATCATGCTCCACGGCTGGAGGGGAGCCAGGGAAGGGAGGTGACCAGGATGCTCCAGCCACAAGCCCCCAGGCCACCCCAGAGACGGGTCACCAACTTTGGTCTGGCCAGCAGGACACGGAGCGGGGAGCCTTTGGTCAGGTGCATCTGCAGGGGCTTCGGCTCACAGGGCTTCCAGACCCTCGCCACTCGAGCCCTTCGGTGGCTCTTAGGAAGGAACCCTGATGACAGGCTAAGACCAGGGCTCTGGGAAGGAACAGAGCAGCCCAGGTGGGTCCCTCCCAACGCACGGGCCATTCAGATGCTGAGATGGGCTCTGCCTCAGACAGCCTGCTCATTCCGCAAAAATGGAGCCCGATGTCCCGTGACTCTTGTGTGGCCAGAGAGCTGTCACTCCCAGACTCCCAGGGCACACAGACCCGTTTGCCTTGGGCACCGATGTATTCATTATCTACTCTGCCCAGGAGCTGAGCCAGCACAGGCCGTAGTGAGGACAGACAGGCTGCCCTCAGGGAGCCCTGTGAGGGAAGAGTTGTTTGTCCAAAAATGAAAGCAAAGAGTCGGAGAAGTCATCCCTGAAGGCATTGAAGTCTGAAATAGGAGTGAGGAAGAGGAAGAAGGAAGAAAGGCATTTGGACAGTGAGAATAGCAGGTGCAAAGGCCCTGTGGTTGAAAACACAAAGGACTCAAAGATGACCCTTGTGGCTGGAACAGAGAGATCCAGGAAACAGGGTGCCAGGAGAGGTGACATGAGCATAGAGACCATGCAAACCCATCCAGGGAGCTGAGGAAGAACTTAGTCTCCAACCAAAAGTCACAGGAAATCTCCAAAGAGCTCTGAGCAGGAGCCATTATGATCCAAGGACACCCTGGAGGTAGTGACAATCCAATAAGAGTGAGAGACACGTGAAGAAGCCACCTCAACCAGACAAACACACCATGGAAGGAAAACCCCGGTACCAGGCAGCCACCTAATGCAATCTGAGAGGCCAGCGGACTCCCCCAAGGAGGCCCCGTCTGGAATGAAACGAGTCATGACCCGCGCGGAACCCTGGGTCCAGAAGACTCTAAGAGCCTCCTCCCAACAGGGACGAGGCCTGTTTCAAGAAGAGGCTGGGGACTCCAGGTGCCTCTGTGAGGCCACAGCCTCGGGTGGCAGAGCAGAGGCCAGAAGCCGCGGAGGGCTCTCTGGCTCCCCTCAGAAGCCTCCCCTGGCTGGGACGACTTCCCAGTTTGTCCCTAAACCTCACCAAGAGGCAGAGGTCAGAGAGGCCTGACCCCTGGGGCAGATCCCTGGGGCAGATCCCTGGGCCCAGCCTGGGGCACGGTGTCTCTAACCCCCGGGGACGAGACGGGCGGGGCTGGTGACGGTCACAGCACCAGCAGCGACCTCCAGGAGGCAAGAGGCCAGGGAGCCTCAGAATAAGGACCGAGGCTAGTGGGGAGGGACAGTTAGCTCTGCTCCCGGCAGGTGACAGTGCACTCAGGGGACTCCCTAGGGAGGGGCTGGCAGAGACCCCTTGCTCATACTCAGGGGACAATCCTGACCCCTGGGGGTGGAGCAGAGCCCCCCTCTGCTGGGGGCGTGAGGACGCCAGGGATAACAGCTCCATAGAGACCAGCTGGGCGCCGGTCACCCCAGCAGCAGGGAGGCTGAGGCAGGAGGATCGTGAGTCCAAAGCCGGCCTCAGCAACTTAGCAAGGCCTCAGCAGTTCAGCGAGACCCTGTCTCTAAATAAAAAATAAATAAAAGGGGCTGGGGAGCTGGCTCAGTGGCTAAGCACCCCCGGGTTCAACCCCTGGTACCAAAAATATAAATACAATCCCGTTATTAAAGACAACCCAATATGTTTTAATGGGCAGAGAAGCTGGAAAAGAAAAAAAAATTTCAAGTCAGCGACCCACCAACACGTGAGAAGTTGACGTCATCGGTCATCAGGAAAATGACCAAACCACAGCAAAAATCCACTTCTTGTCCATAGGAAAGGCCACTAAGTACAGACAGCACTAAGCACTGAGAGGAGGTGAAGGAATCACAGCAACGGGGGTAACACATGTGACATCGCCTTGAAAAGCAGCTGACAACTCCCTGGAAGGCACACGAGGAGATTGACCGCAACTCAACTCCAGGGCACAGGTGTGTATCCAAAGAGTAGAAAAAACAGGTGTTCCGACAGGTGTCCATATGCAGCATTGTTTATGGCAGCATTGTTTGCAATGGTCAAAAGGCAGAAATAACCCCGATACTCATCAATGGATGGTTAGTCAACAAAAATGTGGTCCAGCCATGCAATGGAATATTACTCAGTCATGAAAAGGGACTAAGGACTGATACATGCTTCAACAAGGAGGAGACTTGACAGCATGCTGAGTGGAAAAGCCAGACACATATCATATGATTCCATCCACATGAAAAACCCATTACAATCAAATCTTCCCAAGAAAGCTGACCAGCGGTTGTCTAGTTTTGGAGGAACAGGGAGGGAGGGGCTACCAACCAGCATGTGATCTCCTTCTGGGGTGATTGGAAGGTTCTGGAGCTCTAAAGTGATGCTCCTTACACAAGCTGGTGTCTACACCGAAGGCCATGGAACTCTCCA
This sequence comes from Callospermophilus lateralis, assembly GCF_048772815.1. Lineage (NCBI taxonomy): Eukaryota > Metazoa > Chordata > Mammalia > Rodentia > Sciuridae > Callospermophilus > Callospermophilus lateralis. Next base: position 114,970,657 of record NC_135305.1, on the reverse strand, counting down.
TTTTTTTAAATGGTTAAAATGGCAACTTTCATGGTACATGTATTCTATCCCAACTCCTAAAAATCTAGGAAACTAAGTTAATAAATAGACTGGAAATCCCTCCTGTGGCTCCTTGTCACCCTTGGAATAAAATCTAAAAGGTTTGCTCTGAACACCAGGGGGACACCAGATCTGCAGTCACCCCTCCAACACTTCCCTTCCCCCCCCCCCAGCTCCCAGCTGTTCTCGGAACACACCAAGCAGGACCCACCTCGGGGCCTTTGCACTGGCCACTGTTTCCCTCTCCCTGGAAAACCTCCACCCAGTCACATAGGCTGTGCGGCTGTACTCACATAGGCCACGGCCCCAGGTGGCCTTCCCTGCCAGAATTCACCCCCTTGTCTAATCTCTACACCTGGCAGGACCTGCAACTTGCTTCACTATTAGAATACAGTGAAGGGGACAGGAAGCCATGTTCATGGTGACGTCACTGGAAACTGCAGTGACCACCTCTCTGGCTTTGGGGAAGCTGCAGCCACCCTGGGGAGCCCAGGTGGCCAGGAAGCAGGCCAACCAGAGTGGCCCGGCCAACAGCCAGCTGGGCAGTGAGCGGCCACACTGCAGTGAGCCCGGCAGCCCACAAGGGGCCAGATTCCGCCACCACGCCCTGAGCCTGGAAGGACATCCCTCCCCCCCTGAGCCTCGGGGGAGACCGCAGCCCAACCAACACCCTGCCTGTGACTTTCAGATGAAAGACCCAAGAAGCCAGCATCACAGAGCCGGGTTCCCGACCCGCAGACCACAAATGTGTGTGGCTTTGCGAGGGTGGACCTTTGGTATCAGCCTGGGTGACTAATCCGCAGGCTGCTGTGCTGCGTCACCTCCTGAGGGAGGCCTTCCCTGATTTCACCTCTGAAAACAGAATCTGTCCTAACCAAAGGATGGATGCTGTGCAATGCCACTCACAGGGGGACTCTAAAATAGTCCATTTTTTTTTTTTTTTTATATACCAAGGATGAAACCCAGAGGCACTTACCCATAGAGCCACATCCCCAGCCCTTTTTTATATCTTATTTAGAGACAGGGTCTCGCTGATTTGCTTAGGGCCTCGCTAAATTGTGGAGGCTGGCTTTGAACTCACGATCCTCCTGCCTCAGCCTCCGGAGCAGAGTATCAGAGAATAGAAGGGGAGCGGCCAGGGGCAGAGAAAACTGATCAGAGGTCACAAAGTTTCAAGGATGCAGCTGCATCAGTCCTGCAGACCTGGTGGACGGCAGCGCCACATATTGTACCCTTTCAGGATTCTTAGAGAGCGGAGCTTGTAAGTGTTCCCAGCACCAAATGAAGTAACCATGCGACATGACGGACGTGTTAAAATCAGCTTGATGGCCACTGTCACTCCACCTGTGCGCTCACACCAAGGCCTCCAGGGGAACGACTCCTGGTTGCCTCCTGTACCCAACAAAAGAACCAAAGAAAGTCCGTCCCAGGACCCCGTTGCGCCCTGTTACCCCCATTTCTTGCTCCGCAGCCCGCGCCACCACCTCATCCGCGGTCATGCACAGGTTTACAGCCGAGAGCCGGGCCCCAGCCCCCTGGTCACCCCGACGTCCAGCCCATCAGAGAGGAAGGACGACTCCCCGCTTTGCAGAGCGCTCCTCCTCGGCCGGCGCGGACTCCGGGGCTCCGTGGCAGAGAACGTGCCCAAGTCACCGGGTGGCGACAGGCCGAGCACCCTCCAGGCAGCCTGACCCGGAGCCCGCGTTGCTGCACGGCGAGGGCAGCCACCGGCTCAGACGCAGCCCTGGTTCTGTTCCCAGCGAAGCCCCCAGAACCTGCGCCCTGCAGCCCCTTCCCCGGCCCACCTCCAGGGCAAGACCCGCACGAGGTCTGGAGCCGTCTCCCAGGCCCCTCCTAGCCGTGTCCCCCGTCGACAGGGCCTGCCCCACACAGCCCCTCCGCCCCCCCGGTCCATGTCTCGGGGCAGGGATGGTGATCACGTCCCACCACCACGTCCCCAGGGAGCTCCCGTGTTCCAGAAGTGGCCTACACCTGCTCACGGGAGGCAAAGGACTCAGCTGGCCTCCGGAGAGCCCTGCCCCCTGATGAGCACGCCCTGGCTGACCCCTGCCCCTTGAGGGTGGGCTGGACCTGTGAATATCGTGGGATTTCACCCAGAGGTGGGTTGCTCATGGGTTGACGGTGAGTGAACCAACAGGAAGATCCACCTGGGTGGGCCTGCCCAAATCAGGTGACCCTTACCTGAAGTCGGAGTGTGCCACCTGCTGACCCTGAAGGAGCAGAGGTCCACGTGGTAAACTGCCCATGGAGGAGGACCCATGGCAGGACTGAGAGCGGTCCCAGGACAACAGGGACTCCAGTCCTACAACCACAAGGGACCAAATTCTTCCAACAACTCGAATGAGCCTGGAGAGATCATGGACCCCACAGAACCTTGGTGGCAACCTTGTGAGGCCCAGGGCAGAAAACTTGGGTTCTGCTCCTTGGGGACACCATGCTCGGGCTGTCAGCCTGCAGGGATGGGAACTGGCCAAAGTGACAAAGTGTGTGAACAGGGGAGTTGCAGCTATAGAAATGCGTACACTGCCCTGGCTCTGTCCATGGTCACGTGTTAAGTCCCTCTCACACTGGACGACAGTGGCCACGCCATCCAATAGCTCCTGGGCCCTGAGGGGTGCGGATCTTAACCCGCCTGGGCCTCGGTTTCCTCATCCATAACGGAACAGCGTGGCGCAATGAGACGGTGCATCCAAGTGCCTCACGCGGGCCCAGTGCAGAACTCGGCAGAGCCTCTGGGGCTCACTGTCCGGCATCGCCCCGCTGGAACATGGAGGCCGGATGTGGGTGAGCCATCCCTCCCTCTCCTCCAGTGTCCAGGTGCCTTTGGAGGGACCCACCCCCGTCCACCCCGCTAGCTTGGACTGAAGGTCGGTGGGCTGTCCGTGCTCCTGGGTGCAGAGAGCCCGCAGCCCCGTGGTTGGTGCGTGCGGAGTTGGACCCATTTCCAGCGCGAGGCTGGCTCTTCTCTGGGGTCCCCAGCGGCTGAAAGGAGAGGAGGGAGGGAAGCAGGCCTCTCCTCGCCTTCCACAGAGGGCTCCTCGCTCACCTGGGAACAGGATTGTTAGGAGGCAGATCCCAGGGCGGGGGGGGGGGGGCAGCTGGGGGGCGGGGCGCATGGGCGCACCTGGGCACAGAGGCGGGCTCCTGGCCACCACCCGCTGTGCTTTGAAAACCAGGAGAACAAGGGGAAATCGCCCCCCTGAGACTTATCCTCCCCTCTGTCCCCCACAAAATCCAAGTTGCCAGAAGAAGGCAGGAGGACATGTCCCCCTCTCGGGGATGACGTTTTTAGGGGGATGGGAGGTACCAGGGGTTGAACTCAGGGTCATTCGACCCCGAGCTACCTCCTCAGCCCTATTTTGTGTTTTATTTGGAGACAGGGTCTCCCTGAGTTGCTTAGCGCCTCACTATGGCTGAGGCTGGCCTTGAACTTGAGATCCTCCTGCCTCAGCCTCCCAAACCACTGGGATGACAGGCGTGGGTCACTGCGTCCAGCCCCAGGGATGATTTCTAGAGCCTCTGTGATCTACTGAGATGCTCCTGGGGGGTACTGCCTTCAGGACACAAGTGACACAGTGGGCAGAGTAAAATGGAGAGAGGACCTTGTAGAAACAGCTGTTGAGCCAAAGACAAGGGGGGCTCTGTGTTGGAGGAGCCTTGATAAACTGGCTTGATGGGACTTTTCAGTGCCTTTCATGCCACCATGTGCCTTTGAACCTCCCCACCTGACGCCTGTCTGGATCCCCTGAGAAGCGGGTCAGAAGGGCAGACACACCATGGACCTCTGCAGTTGGGATCCCAGGAGGTCGAGTTCGGGAAACCGCAGCGCTGAGAGACCTCTGTGCTCTCCCGGTGATGGCTGACCTGATGTGGAGATGCGAGTGTGGGCGGCCACTTCTCCCAGTCCTCCACCCTCCCTGGTCCCCACTAAGCCCTCCGCGGCATGCCTCACCTGTCTGGATCCGCAGACCCCTCGGTGCGTTTCCCACTTGTCCTCCATTCCCCACCAGGAAAGCTGTCGTAGGAACCTGGGCTCAGCCCCGATGGCTCATTACAGGGAGCAGGTGACCTTCCCACCCGGACCCAGCTCAGGGAGACCGTAGGGTCAGGTGCCCTGCTCCGCTGCATTTGGCAGCTGCAGAGCCTCTGATGTTCCCTGGGTTTCCCCGAAAGGCAGGAGCAGGAGCCTGAATGGCAGGGAGAGAACTGACCGAAGCAGCCAGGTGCAGTGGCGCCCGCCTGTCATCCCAGCGGCTCGGGAGGCTGAGGCAGGAGGATCGTGAGTTCAAAGCCAGCCTCAGCAACTTAGCGAGACCATAGGCAACTCAGTGAGACCCTGTCTCTCAATAAGATACAAAAAGGGGCTGGGGACGTGGCTCAGAGGTAAAGCGCCCCTGGGTTCAATCCTTGCATGAAAAAATTCACTGAGCTCTCTGCAGAGGCTGGAGGTGGGGCTGGAGGGAGCCCTGGAGCATTCAGAAAGAAATGAGTGGGTTCTAGAAGGACACGACTTTCCAGGTGGCAGAGACGGGCTACATCTGGAACCTTGGTCTCATCTGGACTCAGGGTCTGAGGGGCTGACCCCCACTGTGCTAATGGACCTCCTCCCCGGACCCCCTGGCTGACGCCCTCTCTGCCAACAGCCTCATGCCAGGATCTCCAGCCAACAGCCCCCTCTTTCCAAGAGGCCGCAGAAGGTAGGGGGCAGTCGGGGAATTTTCTGAAGTAAATACTGTTCCCAAGTCTCTGCCCAAGGGCTGAAGAGTCATGTGAGTGCTCCCACCAAGGTCAAAGATTGATCCCTAGGGAGCAGCTACTGGAAGGGAGTGCACCCTGTGGGAGGGGCTGTGGGAGGTCCACAGGAAACTGGGGGCTTACCCTCAGGCGTGGTTCACATGTGACCTCTGATAGTCTGCCGGCTACCCCTGGGTTCTCACAGGAGCGTTCCCAAAGGAGCCCACCTGGCCCCTCTCTGCTCCTGGTTGAGAGGGGGCCACTTGCTCCTGTATATTCTCCCTCCATGACACGCCACCATCCACTGTCCTCACCAGAGGCCAAACCAACAGTGCTGCCTGATTTTAGACTTTGAGCTTCCAAAACCATGAGCCTTTTCTCTCTATAAAGTCAGCTGCCTCGGGTATTGCACTGTAGTAACGCAAAGTGGACCCATACACGGTATTCAATATTTCTGAGCCTCGGTTTCCTCATGGAAGAACAAATAAAATAGTACACCATCTCCCTCTCGGAGAGTACAGGGCATCCAACACACCTAGCACACGGTAGTTCTTCAACACACACGAGCTAGTCCTTCTTCATCGTCCCTTTCTTCCCCCAAACGCTTTGTATGAGGAAAGAAATCCGGTCTGACAGCAGCCTAGGGTGGGACACTGGGCACCTCTTGGGCTCTAAACTTGTTGGGATACTTTTGGTGGAATAAAGCCAACTCATTCAAACTAACTCAGGCAGGGGAGACGGGGAGAGAGAACCATCCTATCACCAGCCTCCAGGGCTGGCACCATATGGCAATATGGCGGCCCCTCGTGTGGCGCTGGGTGAATAAAGGAGGAGTCCCCAGAGAAGGGGAGCTGGGCCTGCCGAGCAGTAGGTGACCACTGAGAGCGGTGATACCCACCCCGTCTCCACAGGGACTTGAGATGGAAAAGCACCCGCCCATCCAGAAAGGGCCCGTGGCCTGGCGAGTCCGCGACATCCCCGTAGCCCGCGGCTGGTGGGCAAGGTGCCCAGAAGCCACACCAACCGCCACCCCAAAGCCATCCTCGGACCCGACGAGCTAATTAATCACAATTATTATTGATGTCGGTGCCAATCCACCTGCTCATGTCACAAGACATTAGTTATTGCCGAGAATGATGAATCCCAGGATGTGGAACATGCTAAAAATATTAATCTACAAGTGAAAATGATTTTAATTGGATCTCGCCCTGGGGGTCACGTCGGGGGCCGGCTTTCAATCAGACTTGTCCAGTCAGCAAAGCAGGCCCCCAGCCTTTCAAATTGAAACTGTGATTGGCTGGCAGAGGTTAATAGAAATGTTGGGAAATAAATAGGTTATTGATTGATCATAACAATCAGCCGGCTCGCGGCTCCCCCCGCTGACCTCGCCCACCCAGTCTCTCGGTTAGCATCTCATCACGGATCGCTTTTACCATGCTGGGTATTAATGAGCAGATAATACTGCCGGGGGTTAGGGAATTCTTGCTGGACAGTTTCCCAGTGACAGAAAAATGGGGTACGACCTCGGGTCCAACATGGGGACTGTCCGTGATTGGGGAGGGTCCCGTGGGGGACAAAGCTCCTCTCCCCACATCCCTGCCTGCTGCCCATTCCGTTTCCTGACCACGGCTTGTGTGCAGGGGACTGGGACTGTGACCTACATGTGTTGGATCCCCTCTCCCGGGGAGCTCTTCCACAACACGGTGAAGCAACCCGACAGGAGACTCTCTCGCAGGGGACTTGCTAAGAAGACAGGCCCACACCCAGAGACTCCACAGGGGGTTGCGTCTTCAGAAGCCCTCCCCACCCCCCAGAAATTATGATGCAGTGGGGAACCTCATTTTGAGACACACGAGGTAAATGGTAATAAATCAGTGCCCTGGGGACCTGGCCGGAGCTTGTCCGGACTCCGCTGGGGAACAAGGGTCTGCTCAGGAGGTCCATGGCCAGTGGGAAGAACAGTTTGTGCCCACAAGACCACTCTTTTTGTTGTTTGGGGGAGGGGTACCAGGGATTGGTCTCGGGGGCCTCAAACACTGAGCCCCATCCCCAGCCCTATTCTGTGTTTACTTAGAGACAGGGTCTCCCTGAGCTGCTTAGGGCCTCACCGTTGCTGAGGCTGGCCCTGAACTCACGATCCTCCTGCCTTAGCCTCCTGAGCCACTGGGATGACAGGTGTGGGCCACTGTGACTGGCAAAAGGTCACTCTAAATGGGCACCAGCCACGTGGACAGCAGTGTCCGGCCCCACCAGGGAGCCAGCAGGTATCTGCCTCTGCCCTTCAGGGGGCCAGCCACCTGGTCAGGAAAACAGAGGTGGAGGAGACTTCCCACCCGACCCAGCTGCCCCTCCCACTGCAGAGATGGCTGCTGTCAATCATCCTGTGTCAACACAGCAACGCTGTGAAGGTGGCAGAGACTGGGAAGCTGAGGTTCAGAGCAGGGACGTGACTTGCCAGAGGTCCGCTCCCCCAGTGCCCCTGGACAAGAGCCGGAGTCCAGCGCTCTTGTTCACCAGTGCTCAGCCACCTGGTCAAGGACAACAGCCCTCCCCCAGGGGGCAGGTGGGACGGGGCAGGGGTGGGGTTTGGATCAAGGTGAGGCGGTGACAACTAGCTGGACCAAGACTTGAGAGTCCTGGAAAGGCGCTCAGGCACGGGGCTGGGTTCCAGAAGATTCTCACAGGGTTGAAATGAGCCTGTCAAGAGAGATCCTTGCCTCAGAGGTAAGAAGAAAGATCTGTTCAAAGAAGAGCAGAGGTGACTGGCGGCCACCAGCAGAGGACAGGGTCACAGTGAAGGAGACAGCATCTCCGGGCCCAGGGACATTCCCCAGACAGGGCTGTGTGGGTGCTGCTGCTCCCCTGACTCCTCCGCACTCTCTCAGGGCTCTCCTCCCGACTCCCCATCTCCACCTTCCCTCTCCAAACTATTGTCCACCTGGCAGCTGGCCAAGGCCTAGAGCATTGATCGGAACTGTCACTCTGTGGCACAAACCTTCCACTGACCTCCAGACACACACGGGCACCTTAGGGCTCCTTATTGAGATTGAAGAGCCCCCACTTGCCCTCCAGCCTCATTTCCCCCGGCCCCCAGCCTCTTCTACCCCTGCCCACTCTGCCTCCAGCCCACCAAGCTCATTCCCACCTCAGGGCCTTGCCCTGGCTCGTGCCCCACCTGGGACTCTCTTCTTCCCAATCCCATGTTTAGCTTTCCGTCACTATCACGAAATACATGAGATCATCGACTTAAAAAGAGAAAAGGTTATTTGAGCTCCCGGTTCAGGAGGTCTCCATTCTTGGTCAATTGACCTTTTTGCTTTTGAGCCTGGGGGCGGTGGGCACTGCTCACCTCACAGCAGCAGAGAAGTCTTCAAGGACATACCGCCAGCGTCCCAAAACCTCCCACCAGGCCCCACCTCTGAAGGTTTCTACCACCTCCCAATGTCACCAACCTGGGGACTGAGCACTGAATCTGTGAGACTTGGATGACATTTCAGATTCCAATGATAGCGTGTCACATGGCTAACTCCTGTTCCACAGATCAAATGTCACCTCCGCGAAGAAGCCCTCCCTACCTACCTCCCATCTGATAACGTGACTTTGACCCTCTGCCCGCACAACACTGCACCCTTGGGTCACACTGTCAGGTTGCCCTGCTTTTCACAGTGGTGGAAAGTCTTTAGCATCTTTGTTTCTGGGTGGAATGTCTGTCTCTCCTTCCAGACTGTGAATCTTGTGAAGACAGAGGATCCATTTCTTCTCTCCACCATATTCCAGGAGCCCACGACAGTGCCTGGCCCATCGCTAGTTCCCAATGCAAACACATCAACTACCAATGCCAACCCAAAGTGTAGACCAAAGGAGAGAAAGAAAAGAGGGACCCACTTGCCAAGAGTGTCAGTAAGAGAACTGGCCTGTCATCCCAGGGGCTCGGGAGGCTGAGGCAGGAGGATCCCAAGTTCAAAGCCAGCCTCAGCAACTTAGAGAGGCCCTAAGCAACTCAGCGAGACTCTAGCTCTAAATAAAATATTAAAAAGGACTGGGGATGTGGCTCAGTGGTTAAGCACCCTGGGTTCTTAACCAAAAGAGAGAGAGAGAACTGGCTGAGCCTCAGCTGAGGCAGGTGATGCACACAGGCAGGACACGCTGGCCCCAGGGTTCCTCCCCGGGTCCTCAGGGGAATGAGAGGATCCTCCAGGAAAAGGCAAGCAAGGCTCTTGGGGCAGATGGATTCAAGGTCCCTGTTCTGCCTAGGAAATGGGGGGACCCGGGAGGCAAGGACCAAAACAGAAGTGCCCAGGAAGAGAGATGTTATGAAGTGGACGGAGTCGAGAGACACCCAGGAGGTTAAATGACAGGACCTGGTTAGAGACTGTGCCAGGTGCCTTACTGGGTGGGAAATGCTAAAGGAGGACCAGGCGAGGGGGCAAAAAGAAAAGATCCTGAACTCGGCTGAGAGAGGCAAAGATGTTCCTTAAAGGGAACCGTATCAGTCGTTTATTGCAGCGTAAAAAACCACTCCAAGACCCAGGCGCTTACAATGGCACTGCACAAACATACACACTGCTACATTTATTTCTCTCCTGAACCTGCACTCTGGACCAGGCTCAGCGAGGCTAGTCTATCTCTGCTTCTCCACACAGCACCCACTGGAGTGGGTCAACTACAGCTGAGGGACCCATCTTCCACATGGTTTTTGAGCAAATGATGACCAAGTTAGTGGCAGCCATTGGCTGGACACTCCGCCAGGGCTGTGGGTGGGGTTGGGGTGGGGCTTCAGGGTTTCCTCTCCCTGGGGGGCCTCCATGCAGTCACTTGAGCTTCCCCACAGCATGGTGGCTGTGCAGGGTGAATGTGTGACCCCCTTTACAGCCCAGCCTTGGAAGTCGTGTAGCATCACCTCCACCACAGTCACACACCTGCCTCTGTCCCTCTAGCTGCATGGCTTTGTCCCTGTTGTGGGTGCGTTTGTGCAGGAGGATTCAAAGGAAAGAAGGTCAAAGTCCTATCGTAAGAACATGTGAGATGGGAGAGATGGTCACAGCCATTTTTGGGAAATACAACCTTTGATGATAACAATAATAGCAACTATTGCCCAGTGTGGTGGCTTATGCCTGTCATCTCAGAGGATTGGGACCGTGAGGCAGGAGGATCGCAAGTTCAAGGCCAGCCTCAGCAAAAGCAAGGCGCTAAACAACTCAGTGAGACCCTGTCTCTAAATAAAATACAAACTGGGGCTGGGGATGTGGCTCAGTGGTCCAGGGCCCCTGAGTTCAATTCCTGGTACCCAAAATAATAACAATAATGATAATAATAATGGGTGCTATTGATGGCAGCTGACAGCAGCAGGAACCTCACTTACCCAGGGCCCTTCCTCCCTCACCACCATCCCATGAAGGATACTCCAGCTTATCCCCACTTTACACATGGGGACACTTTAGGCTCAGAGGGTGACATGGCTTGGGCAAGGTGACACAGGACCTGAGCCTGGATTAGACTCTGCACCTCTCTCCCCTGCAGTAGCTGGGGCAGAGCCTCAGTGCCCAGCACAGGTCCCGGGGCCCCAGGGATGCTGATACTGGGGGGAGGGGCCCAAATGTAAAGCGTGAGAGGCCCGTGGGCTCCATCCCTGAGAACCTGGGAAAGTCTGCAGGCAGCTGAGGCCTGACCCCTGGACAGAACGGGACGTCTGGTATGAATTCCCCGGTGGCCCAGTGGCCCGAGGTGCTGGGAAAATGCCCCCCCACCCCACACCCCCCACACCCCACCCACCCCACCCCCAGCCCTGTGCTTCCAAGGCGCGCTCCGTGCAGGCCGAGGTGGAGGCCGGCTCATTCCTCGCGTTCCAGGGCTGGGCTCCGGGAGGAGGTGCCTCCCACCACCGAGGCCTCTTGAATGAGGATTAGAACAGCACCCTCTGTCCACGGGGGCCAGGTCTCCCTGGCTGTGTGGCAGTGACCTGTCTCTGGGTGCTCTCATCCGGGCAGGCTCAGGGGGTGGACAGGCCGAGGCTGCAGGCCACCTTGCTCAGTGACGTGGTCCAGGTTCTCCCCGGGGTCGGCCATTCGTCGGTGCCTGAATTCTGTGGACAAGACCTCTCCACCTGGCACCTACGAAACCACGGGGCCGACCAAGGAGGGCCCAGGGACCCGGTGCCCGCGGACATGCGCACACGTCCTCTTTGGGGTGCTCACCACCTCTGTGAGCGGACGCGGCATTATTCCCATTTTACAGATGAAGAGATCAAGGCTCGCAAGGGCACAGACAGTGAGGGCTGGGGTTCTCCCGGAGGCAGGCAGGCCTCGCCCCTGCCCTGTGGCCCCCAGTGGAGGCAGTAGGTCAGCAGATAAATCAAAAATCGCCAGCTGTGCTCCATCCTCCCCGGACAAGGCGCACCTCCAGGGCTGGAGTCGCAGGAGAGAGATCCACATTGGGGGTCCACCTGGTTGGCGTCCTTTGCTCTCTTTGCGGTGCTAGAGGTGGGACCCAGGGTCCCCAGCCGCTAGGCCAGTACTTACCTGAGCCACGCCCCCTGCAAGGCTTCCTCTCCCTGAGAAAATGGAGTCTGCATTTGGGGGCACACGTGCCCCTGGGGTGTGGCAGCCTCCCTGAAGCCAGTCTCCCGGTCCTCTCTGCGTGTGTCCCCTCACCTGTGTGCACCTTGGCGCGCCCACCTATGAAATGGACATGGTGACATTCAGCTGTCATGAGCCCACGTCGCACACAGCCTGGCCGCTGGTGCACTCAGGAATTGGCAACGGCCCCTTTATGTCAACCCAGATGGAGGGAGGCCGGGGTCTGGAGGTGATGATGTGAGAAAAAATGATCTCACTGCTGTAGAGCCCTCGGCAACGGCGGGAGAAGGCTGGGGACCCCGCATTCAGAAAATACCAGTGTTATAAAAATAAAGCTATCCTTAGCAAGAGCAGCGCGGTGGACTAGAAGCCAAAAGTCACATTTGCCTGTTTTTCAGAAGAGAAAACTGAGGTTTAGAGAGGGGACAGTCGCCTGGCCTTGCCAGGAACAGAACCTCTCAGAAAAAAATCAGCAGAGCTTTTCCAAAGTGTCTGCCTCCACCGCATTCGCCCCAGCCCCCTCCCTCCTCCCACCATGCCAGATCCTACCCAATGCACTAAAGCTCAGGCATCCCACGGAGTGTCCCTGCAGAGAATCCCAAATGCCTCTGAGAGGAGCCCGGTTTTCAAGAACCCGGGAGAAGCAGCAGCGGGTTCGGTGCAATGCCGCCATCTCCTGGCCGCTCCTGTGAACTACAAGTCCCGCTGGGCCCCTGAGCGTCTGCAGCAGGCGCTGGGACTCGCCCCTCCAGAAGCCTCCCAAGGGGGGACAGGGCGACAGACTGAACACAGAAGGAGATATCATAATCCACCTGAGTCCGCCTTCTACCAAGGCATCCATTAAAGAGATTTGTCAAGAAAAAGCAATGTTGTCGGCTCACTAAATGTGTTTTGGAAAGTAGTTATTTTTCATAAATCATGTTTTATTCATGTGACCATGCAAGGGGTTTATTATTGTTATTGTTGTTTTCATGAATTAATGAATGAGTTTTTTGAAGCATCTGTCTTAATCTCTAATGAGGTATACTCTCTCTATCCGGGTTTCTTTGGTTCATACCTCCTGTCTGTATCTAGTTGCTCTTTTTTTGGGGGGGTAGGGGTTACATTGACCTCAGGTTCACTCAACCACTGAGCCACATCCACAGACCTTTTTTGTATTTTATTTAGAGACAGGGTCTCACTGAGTTGCTTAGGGCCTCACTAGGTTACTGAGGCTGACTTTGAACTCGCGATCCTCCTGCCTCAGCCTCCCAAGATGTTAGGACGACGTGGGCCTTAGTGCCCGGCTCTAGTTGCTCATTTAATACCATCATGATGGCAAGCTCCACAGAGGTGATGCCTGCTCGTGGCCACACCTGGTTAACACAGAGTAAGGGTCAACAAGGTTTTGTTGATGGATGAAAAGGGGAAGTTAGTGGGCCTTGAGCGTGGACAGTGGCCATGCCCATTTGAGTAGCCATTTGCCATGCGGTAAGAGAAGAAAAGGGTCCTGAGGCCCAGGTGTCTTGAGAACTGCTGTGGGGGGTGCTCTGGGCGAGGTGGTCAGGGAGCCTTCTCTGAGCAGATGGTGTTCAGTTGAGACCTGAGACCACCAAGTCGCCAGCCACGTGAAAAGCCCAGACACACGTATTCAGGGTGAGGTGTGCAAACAGTGCTCAGGAGAGAACCAACGTGTGCGTTAGTGTAGCCAAGGGCCCCCACAGCCGGCACCCCAGGGCCTGCAATGTCCATTATGGAGGAAGCTCTTGGGAGACAGCTTGTGGGTGAATGCAGGGAAGGAAAGAGAGAGGGAAAGGACCAGAGAAGACCCTGGCGGGCAGCTAAGAGCCACTGGGGGGAGGAGGAGAGAGGCAGGCATCTTCTTGTCCATCCTTCAAGGACAGGAGGGTCTTGAAGGTGCCCTCAGTAGCTGCACTCCCCTCAGGAGAAGCCCATAGACAGACAGACACCCCCCCAGATCGCCAGGCAGGACAGTGGCAGACTTGAGCCACAGCCCAGGAAGGTGTCCATTTCTGCTGCACAAAATCCCAGAGGCCTCGGGCTCTTGGAGCTGATGTGTGGACACCTGAGTGTGCCCAGGCCCTGGGGGCTGTGCTGGGTGCTCCCAGTTCTGCTTCTGCCCCCCCCCCAGGCTCCCTTCTCCCCAGTCCAGTGTCCAGTGCTTCCCGCAAACCATTGGCCTCTCTCCCTCCTCCACCCTCCAAATGGGAGGCACTTGCTTGCCCTGGCCCTGGGTTCTGCCACCCTAGGAGGTTCCCAGATCCTCTGACGGTGCCCCAGCACAGCCACACTGGTCAGCTCCTGCTCTTGGCTCAGGCTGTGATCTCCTCGGGAGCGTCCACCAACATCCACCTCCTCTGGAACTCCAGCCAATCTTGAAGGACCTGCTCCAAAATTCGCTGCACCACCAGAGCTGCTTCCTCTCCGTCCACTGGCTTTTCTCCCAGCCCCCAAGGTTTCTCTCAAGGGCCGCCTCTTCTGGGAGGGCCTCCCTTCCCGCCCAGCTTCTCCTCACCTCCCCCACCACCTTCTTATTTTTAATTGCACTGAAATACCTGTAACATAAGAAATACGCGAGGCCCTGGGTTCGATCCTCAGCACCACATCCAAATAAATAAATAAAAATAAAGGCATTGTGTACAACTAAAAGAAATAAATTAAAAAATATATATACCATCTTAACCATTCTTGGCTGAATCGTCCAGTGGCCTCCACCCTAATGCTGACCTAGAATGCGGTTTCATCGGAACCCCCGGGGGGCATCAGGCCCTGTCTCAGCTCTGGGGAAGCCCTTGTGAGCCTCCGCGACAATCCTACCAGGTAAAAGGGCAGCCCCCATGTCCAGGTCAGAGGGAGACTCAGAGGAGAAGATCTCACAGCACCCATTCAGCTGAGCACAAAGTTGAGGTACTAAAAAATAAAATAAAATAAAGGTGGCGCACACCTGTCATCCCAACGGCTCAGGAGGCTGAGGCAGGAGGATCTCGACTTCAAAGTCAGACTCCGCAAAAGCAAGGCGCTAAGCAGCTCAGTGAGACCCATCTCTCAATAAAACACAAAATAGGGCTGGGGACGGAGTTCAGGGGTAAGCAAATCTGGGTTCAATTATCAGGATCCAAAAATAAATTTAAAAAAAAAATCAAAGCTGCTGAAGGCTGAAGGACAAAGCGAATATAGTTAATACCACTGGACAATTCACTCGAGAATGGTTAAGATGGTGAACCTTATGTTACACGTATTTCAGCGCAATTAAAAATAAAAAATAGGGGGCTGGGATGGGGCTCAGTGGTAGAGCATTTGCCTCTCATGTGAGAGGCACTGGGTTCAATTCTCAGCACCGTATAAATAAATGAATAAAATAAAGGTCCATCAACATCTAAAAAATTATTTTTAAAAAATAATTTTAAAAATTTAAAAAATAAAAATAGGTGCTCTGTTCTAAGAATTTCAAAGGTCACGGTCTCAAGAGCCCGCTCTCCCGCAGAGCCCGCCCCTGCCCTCGACAGTGCCACCGGCCGCCGCTCCCACCCAGACCACGCCTCCCCTCTGTCGCGTCCTCGGCCTTCCTCTGGGTGGGACTTTAATATCAAAATGGTATTTTACACAAAAGCTGCTACATTCGTGCGACAGCCCAAAAAACAAGTGACGCCAAGGCCGGATCCATGCGAGAATGGGATTTTTAATGGACAGCAGAATTTCGGGGCCCACATTCAGAGGTGAAGATGCCGAACCCCAACACATCTTCCCGTCTCTGGAAGTAAAACAGCGGGTCTCGGGGGCCACTCTCGGGGACGGGGGTCTTTGGGTTCCTCTGTGGCCATGTGACCCACCTCCCCCTCTGAGCACCCCCCACTGACACCAACACGGCCCCGGGCAGGTCAGGTGGGTCCTTCCTAAACACAGACGGGAAGGACAGCGTCTCCCTGGGGGTCCAGTCCCTCCCTCAGAGTGCGGTCACAGCAAGCCCGATGGGAGGGGACCTCAGGGCAGAGTGGATGGGCCTCTGCAAGCTCCGGTCTACGACAGGTCGAGTATGTGCCTGGTTGGGCTGTGGCCTCTGGCATTAGCTAAGGGGACACACACACACACACACACACACAGGCTCCTGGACTCGCTTTGGGCCTGGCCTAGGCCGGACCCTCCTGCCTGCAGGGACAGGAGCTTCATGTTACCCACTGAGATGTGTTTTCCCCTCTGGGACCAGGATCAGCCTCCTGGACCCTGTCATCTGCCTCCCCTCCCCCCACACAGCCACACAAGACAAACGGGCTCCCTCCCCTTGTAGATTTGTGACCCGGCGCTGTGTCCCCCCAGGTCTTCTCCCCGGGCCCACCAGACATGTCCTGTTTTCAAACTGCTCCTCCCAAGTCCTCATGGTCACCTGGGCGCTGTGGGCCTCTCAGTCGTGGCAGAAAAACGACCTCCCGCTGGGTATGCGCGGTGGCTCGTGTGTATCTCCAAGGGGACCCAAGGGTCCCTGGGTCTGCCCCAAAGTGGGCAGAGCTGTGCTGCACTCCGTGGAGTCCCACCTGGGCGGCGCCACCCAGCGGCGGGGCAAAAGCTGGACCGCCCACTCCGCGGCTCAGACAAGGCTCCCCAGCGCACGACATCCAGGTGTCCCGGCATCAAGACCTGGCACCTGCCATTCCCCCGCCTGCCTCTTTGGATCCTCCCTGGTCCCCAGAGCTAGGGGTCCCCCAGTCCTGTCGGCCGGAACCCATCCCCGCCCACGCCCCACTAGCCGGGGTTCAGCCCCCACGGCTCACTCTCGGAAAGCCCACCCTGACTGCCACCCCCCGGGGTGTCCCCAGCCCACCCTGCCCTCTGAGTCCATCGCACCAGAACCCAAGGGCCTGAAGACGAGCCCCGCTGACCCTCCCCGCCCCACGCCCAGACCGGGCGCTGCTGAGCCAGGCAAGCACCGGCGACAAGGCCCGTGTGCGGTCCCAGCACCCAGGTCCTCAGCAGCCTCGGGCCCCCGAATTTGAATAAAGAGGGGCTCCCCGCGGAGCGGGTGTTGAACAGGAAGGTTTTCTCGGCTTCGAGCTTGGGGTGAAACGGGGCGGAGCAGCCGCTAGAGGGCGCAGGCGGAGCTTCCCGTGCACGGCGGACCCCATCAGGGTGCCAAGGCGCCTCCTGAAGGCTCTTCCTGAGGCCTCGGTCCTGTGTCCTCTGCAGCTCTGGCCTCTGGATCTCCCTTTGGGCCCCATGGTCAGCTACACATGGCCAGCTGTGAGCCTGTGGCCATGGCAGAGAAGCCACGCCCAGCATTCATTGACCCCAGCCACACGTCTGAAGGCCTCTAGGCCACTCTGGGACACTGTCCCTGAGCGCCATTCCTCCAGGCCACCATCTGTCCTCTCCCATCAACGCTGTCTACCAGAGCGAGGCAGCACAGACCTGCTTCTCATTCCCATCTCCACCTGGTGGCACCTTCCGGGCTCCCCGTCTCTGATCCCAAAGAACCTTCCCCGCAGCCCTACAGAGATCCAAACTCCCTGCCAGCCAAAGACCATCTCCTCCTGTGGCTATCTTGCTTTACAATTAGGTTAGAAGAGTTGGAAATTAGAAGATGCCAAGCTAATTTACACTAAGGTGTAAATGGCTGATAGAAGTATGATCCTTCTGAATGCTTCTCTCTGAAGCTTTATGTCCCAGGGCTAACCCTCAGCTAACCCTCAAGTCCCCCAAACAGGGACTGTAGCCCTAATCTGATGACTGGTGGCTTCATACGCAACAACACACCCTCTGTACCCCCAAACACGTTTTAAGGTTCAACTTGTATAGACTGTGTGACTACTGTTTAAAAGGACTGAAACCAAACAGATTGTGAGGGGTTCACAGAATCTCTCCAGTGGCTAAAACACTGGAAGGCCGACTGTACATCTAACCCCACCTCCGTGGCCTACCATTGTCACACCCTGTCCCTGGCATCTCCTTTAGAGAACCAGGAGCATTATTCACACCAAATGCCCTGACCTAGAGAGGTCACCGAGAGCCACATCACCAGCTGCACCTCTCCCTGTGTTAGTCAAGTTCCAAACCTGGGTTAGCCCCTGGCAGTCATGCTGACACCAAGCTGTTAATGGCAACAGTGAGGAGAAGGGTTAGACCCGGTGTTAGTCCAAGAGGGATCCGCAAGCCATTAGTCTCTGCTAAAAGGAACAGACCAGGGAGGCAGGAGTTAGTCAAGGAGGAGGAGAGGTGAGCTGAGAGCCGGCCAAAGCCAGGCCCGGAGCCTGGAGCCGCCCCACCCCAACCCATGGGCAGGGCCGGCTGTTAGTGGTCAGCCCCTGGGCAGCCAGGGCCAGGCAGGGATTAGCTGGGCAAGAGCAAGAGTTAGTGCAAGAGACCAAGGTGCCTACTGGAGGTGAGGCATGACGTCACCCCCAGGTGTGGCCCTGGCTTAGCAGCTGGCGGGCTCTGGGGGAGGCTGGCTGGGGCCGGGGCTGGGCAGGAGCTGGGGATGGCGTCCCTGGGATTCCCTCCTCTGCAAACCCCAGTCCTTGCAGGACTGCGTTCCTAACCTCACGGGCAGCTGGCGGCCCCTGGCTCCTGGGTGTGGGACAAGGTCTTTCTGCAGCCTCTCTCCTCCTCCCTCCTGCCGTGGAGAGAGGCGGCTCTAGCTGGCTTCCTCGGGGAAGAGGGCCCTTCCGCTGGCTGCTGACCAGCCTTCTCCAGCCTCGTGGTCAGGGAAGCCCTCTCTCTGGCTTCCTGGCCAAATTCCCTGGGGACGCCTCCCTCCCCGCCGTCCTGAGCCCTGAACACTTCCCTCCGTGACCTTGCAGCGTGGGAAAGACCCTCTCCGCTGCCTTCCTCTCTAGCCAGGTCTCAGCTGGCTGACTTCCGCTGTGGACACTCCCTTCTGTCGGCTGCAGGTTGGGTCAGGTCCCTCTGCTGATTTCCGAATTGGGTCATGACCCCCACCCTTGATTTCCTGTGCAAGATGGTTCCCATTCAATGGAAAGTTCTACCTTGCCTCCTTGCAGGGAAGGACCCACAGGCCCCTTGTCCCGACTGTCGCCTGGGGAAAGCCCAGACCTGCACCCTCCAGACCCACAGGCCTCCGCACTCACACCCAGAGGGCTCCCTGGCCCGCCCCTCCCAGTGGCAACCAGACTTCTCCACAGAGGAGCAAGGTCGGGCTCAGCCCAGCCTCCCACGGCCCAGGACCACCTCAGCCTCCTCTGGGCCATGTCCAAAAGTCCGTCCCCTGCCTTTGACCTGGCCTGGTGGACTCTGAGCTCCCAAGAAGCCAACCTGGGGCAGCAGAGAGGGACATCTGCTTGCCAAAAGGAGGGGGACCAGCCCCCAGTGGGGCGCCCAGAGCTCGGCAGGGCTGGGTTAGTAGAGAACGGGTTAGTAGGGCCGGGTTAGTAGTCAGAGCACAGCACCAGCGCACAGGGCACCTCAGCAGACAGACACGGGAGCCGCTAGGAGAGAAGGGGGGACACACACAGGTCTAGAGCTCGAGAAGGGACGTCGGGGTGCAGCGGAGGCACCCCCAGGTTAGACAAGTTAGTAATCGAACCAAAGAGCCGTCTACGGAAAGGAAAGCTGGGAGAGAGGAGGAAGTGAGAAGGGACGTGCCCAGCCCCGGGCAGAGGGTCTCTGTGCAGAACACCCAGAGAGACCAGGCCAGGCGGGGGCGTGATGGGGTCTCCGAGCCTCCCACCCCCACCTTTTTTTATTTTTTAAGTATCTGCCGTGCACCAAGGCTGCCATATTGGTGAGCCCCCTCGCTGTAACCAGCAAGGGAAGAACTCGGGTGTGGAGGAAGCGGTAGAGCTGGTTAAGGCCTATCTGCACGCCCCGTCCTGCACCCTGGGTCTGCACAGAGACCCCAGCCCGGGCAGGGACTTCCGGAGCCTCGTCTGCACCCACGTCCCAGCCCCTGAAAAGGCCCATGAGCTGCACGGTTAGTAGGGTCTGGCTGCGGGGTTAGTAGGGCATGCTCGGGCCTGGTTAGTGGGTTAGTGGTTGGGCAGAAGGCCAGGCACCTCATCACACGCCACAGCGTCCCGGCCGAGCCCTGGGTTAGTAGGTTAATCACACCATGCCATGCTGCCTGGGGCCTCCTGCGACGCTCCAGGGCCTCCTGGCCCCACCAGCCTGGGCATGGGCCTGACCAGGGCAGGGGGTCTGCCACCTCGCCCCTCTGCCCCACCAGGATCTAGCCTAGCCACCCGGACCCTGCCCCAAAGCATCATGAGTCCCTATTTCTTGTCTGTGGGTCTCAAAGACCGCCTCCCCCCAAACATCTTCAGTTCCCTGAAAATGGACCCTGTTTTCTGAGTGGAAACCCCCTGCCTGGATCTGGTCAGCCCCTTCCCAGAGAGCTGGTGTGTGAGCACACACGTGCGCACACGCACACACGCGCACACACACACACACACACACACACACACACACCTGCGTCCTTCCACAAAAGGTCTGACCTCCCATGGCCACCCTGTTTGGTGGACGTCTCTTCCATCCCAGCTGCCAGGCCCCCGGCTGCTCCCAATGCTGGTCTGCCCCCGCCTCACCCCTACAAAAAACGGCATCAACCTTGGCCCCGGAACCAAGTTCAGACTCCCCAGTCCCTCCCCGTCTGCATCCTTTCCAGCCAAATTTCAAAGCACCCAAGTGTACCCTAGTCATGTCATCTCCTGTCCCCACTCTGTCTCCCCCCAAAACTCAGCCTGACACCTCCCACAGTCCTAATGATGCTGTGAGAAAAGAATTCTGTGGCCGGGGAAGTCAGGGAATGCTTCTCCTATGGGCTCCTTGAATAGCTGAGGTCCTCATTAACATCGTCAAGGCTCTGATGAGTCCTGCCGCGACACGGGAGGATCTTTCTCTGGTTTCTCCCTAGAAGTTCTCAGGTAAGCCACGACTTTGTCACCCTCCAAGGCCCTGGCTTGCTAGGAAGCCCAGCCTCTCCAGCCTGTAGCCCCTCACTCCCACTCCACCCCACCTCTGGGCGCTCAGAACCTCGGCCTCAACAGACTCCGTTATGACATGGCCAGCCCTCCAGTTCCCCATGGGAGCTGCTGTGTCCCCTCCTGCATCATGACTAGGAAATCCTAAAGGTTGGACCCATAGCCGGATCTTGACCTATCGTCCCCCAAAAGGCTGGCACAAGAAAGAGCCCAAAGTAGGTGTTCAATTCGAATGAGAGGAATTTATCCCAGGAAACGCCGGGAGCTACTTTGGAGGCCATGAAATGTGACCCCATCCCAAGCTGCTTAGAAAGGGGTATTAGGGAAGCAGGCAGAGGAACATGGAATCAGAAACGCTTCTGGATCAGAAGATGCCGAGTTTCACCGTCAGCCATGCCAAGATGAGGCTGATCCTAAATCTAGATGGGCTGGAGTGTTTATTGAGCACCTACTAAGGGCTCCCACACTGTGCCAACACATTTGAGTGCTCCTGGTGCGGAGGGCTCACGCTGCCAAGGTGGCTTGCCCATGGCTGTACAGCAGGGGGCGCACCTGAGAACCGATCTGGCTTCCAGACCCAAGCTCTCCTGGAGCCATGGCTCCTTCCTGGCCATCCCTGCTCCCTGCCCCGGGTCCATCTAGTCCTGCAGGTCCGGAGGCATCCACGGCCCACCCTAGCACAACACCTGCCTGCTCATCTCCTGCCTGCGGGGTGGGCATTCCAAAAGGCAGATGACCCCTGCTTGTGCTGACCACCCTGTTCTGGAACTCAAAGGCGTCTCCGAAAGCCCCAGGCTGAATCCCTAACCCCTCAGGTGCTCCTGTGTGTGGCGACAGCACTTTTAGATACAATTAAGGTGAAATGGGGTCAGGCGTGGGGCCCTGACTCCACAGGGCTGGTGTCCTTATAGGAAGAGACACCTGAGCTTGCTTGCTGTCCCTCCACAGAGAAGAGGCCATGTGAGGACACAGTGGAGAGGCCCCTTCCTGGACGTGCTCTTGACGGCCCGGCCTCCAGCACTGTGACATGGCACCTGCAGTCCCGCGGAGGAATCGGCCCCCTCCCGCCCTGGGGGGACAACTTTTACCCTGGCCTAAGGGAGACCGAAGGGGCTCTCCTGCAAGAGCTGGGATCTCCCCTCTGGAAGGGACTGCCATCAGAGGAGGGGAGCCTAGGGAAATGGGACGTGGGACAGGGTCAGGCAAGGAGCCACTTGTCCAGCAAGCCTCCGCCCCCAAGGACAGAATCCCCGGAGCCCAATGCAAGGACCCGGGAAGCCCCCGGGGCCTGAGAAGGCTTGGGGGAGGCTGGTCCTCCTTGGGCGGAGGACTTGGACCCAGAGCTGTCTGGCGGTGTCTACAGGCTTCCCCGGCCTGGGTCCCTGGGTCTCCCTGAGAAGCCCTGTCATTTCAGGACACCCACGGTCTCCCGGAGATGGACACCCTACAGGGAAAGCACAGCGCCCCCCCCCCAGGCCCTGCTGCCTCCTCCCTGGAACCACAGGGGAGGGAGAGACACTGGAAAAGCCCAACCAGGAAGCACTCCCCAAAACGACAGTCACCCATGCGGAACACACCCAAGGACCAAAAAGGCTCCAGCCGGGGAGGCCCAGGAGCTGCGTCCAGCCTCCCACTGGTGACTGGCCTCCATACCCAGCTCACCCCACCCCCACCCTGCAGGGTCCTTTAAGACCGGCCCTGGGAGGGCGCCTTGCCCAGGCCCAGCTCTCTCTGGAGGGGACTGGAGGTGAAATCCAGGGGGCCGGGGCCCGCAGGCGGGAAGCAGAAGGTGGAGCCAGGGAGGCCATGGCCTCTCACACCCGCGAGATGAGAGTCCGCAGGGCCAGGATGGGGTCCTCGGCTGAGCATCTACCAAGCAGGGCTCTGGTCCACCAGAGGCTCCATCCCAAGGGTAGGGAAGGCTGAGGTCTTTGAGCGATGGCCCAGCCTTGAGGTCACTGTAGCCAGGATGCAGAGCTCGGCACCAAAGAAAAGAGCAGGTGGCCAGCTGCGCTGGGCAGAGCAGCCTGCGGAGGGGGAGGGGAGGGCGGGTTGCACAGCAGGGGAGGGGGAGGGGGAGGCTGCAGCCCCCACCTCAGCCCCTCAGCCCCCAGCCCACCCTCCACCCAAGGGACACACATCCAGAGACCCTGCGGCTGATCCCAGGCTCCCAATAGCCACAGAGGGTGGACGCCAGGGCTTTGGATGCTAAAATGTTCTAGAAGAAATTTAGGAAGAGGAAGGAAGCCATGAGTGACCCACTGCAGCAGGACAGGGGACCAGAGAAGGGCAGCACGTGGAGCCAGGCACATCCTGGGCAGGGAAGTGGCCGGGACAGGGAGGGACAGGGCCTTTGGGGGCCTCAGGTGGCTTGAATTCCCTTTACAACGTTCCCAAGGGGCCTCTGCACACCATGTCCCCAACACACCACACCCGGCCCAGGCCGGGAGCTCACCCGGGAGATCCGAGAGGAGGGGCCGAGTCTCCGGTGTCCACCTCCGGATCCCAGCAGCCACCTCGGAGAAGGCACCTGGCCCGCGTCTGTGCTGCCTGAGGGAACCTGCAGGACCCGTGCCTGAGCCCGCCTCGGGGGTCCCGGTTCATCCCCACCCACCCCCACCAAGGCCCCCAGAACCCTCTTCCAGCCCTGGCTCCCGGGCCTCCTCCGGAGCAGGAGAGGGAACTCGGACCCTCCCTTCCCCAGCGCCAGCCCTGCCCGGGCTTACCTGGAGCACCCAGCCAAGGCCACGGGCTCCCAGCTCTCCCCACGCTGACCCCACAGGCCCATCCTGGAAGACAGAAGGGCCACCCGCACCGCAGGAGAGAACTGCACCCAGGCCCCCTCCCCAGGCCCAAGCCTGGCCACTCGGAGCCAGAGAGGCTGGGCCGCCACCTCCCTTCCATCCACCCCAGACATCCTTAGTGAGTCCAGGAAGTGGGCAGTGACCCTGTCCCCACCTCCCCGCTCCCCAGCAGTGCAGCTCAGAGGGAGCACAGGACAGAGGGCCCCCGCCCTCCCCTGATGTGCCAGGCAGCAGGAGCAGCTTGGGGAGCTGGGGGCGGGGGATGGAGGGGGACGCCTGCAGGGCCACCCTATGTGCACGGCCTGGAGAAGGCCGGGGAATGCCCACTCGCCAAATCCTGAATTTTGCTTTTGGTTCCAGCTGTGTGATCACCGTCAACCAGTGGCCTGAGCCAGGGGACTCGGGGTACCCTCTTGGCATATTTTCAGAGCGCACTGTGGCACCTGGGACTTGGGGCAGGCACCAGCTCGGACCTGGCACTAACAAGAGTGTGTCCCACGGGGACCATGCTGCCGTCCACACCTCACTGCAAGGCCAAGGGCCCCTAGCCAACTCAGGAATGTGGCCACCAAAGGCCACTGAGAAGATATGGGCCAGTCCAAATCGCCAGGAAGTCCCCAGCCCCCTACTAACAGCAGACCTACAGGGACAGAGATGAAGTCATCTAACTCAGCTATATAAAAGCTCCCGACAGCAGGTTATAAAACACTAGCTCAGATGCAAAAGTGGGGTGTGAAAATCACCTTTTTTTTTTTTGAGGCCCATAAAATGGAACGAGCTCTTTCTTCCTGAAATAAAAGTAGAGGCTCCTCTCCTCTCCGACTTCCCCTCCCTCTTGGGGATTCTAGGACACTCCATTCTCCTGCACAGACCAGGGAAGGCAGGTTGGGGGCTGGGGCTGGTTGGTCACAGGCTGGTAGATTTGAATACTTATCTGCAAGGCTGCTCTACCGCGCTGCCTGCCGCATCCTAGAGGGGCTGGAGATTCCCTGCTCTCCTCTGCGTCCCAGGAACTTGCTGCCACTCTGTAAACAGACCCCGAGCTGCTCAGAGGAGCACTGCTTGACCTACAGCCACCCTTGGTCCTGGCCTGTGGACCCAGAATCCTTGATGTCATTAACACATCTGAGGTTTCAAGGGGGACTCAGCTCCTGGGTTGAGCTGGGGCTGACCTGGAGAGGAGGTGAGCAGATCCTGCCTCCCTGACCCCACGGGCTCAGTCTGTCAGTCAAAGTGAATTATTGGGGAGGCTTGGCCGGTGCCTGGCACATAGGAGGATTTCATTATTTCTACCAACCAGTGATCTACACCTTGAGTAGACCTTTGTGTGAGACTTGTGTTCCAGAAATAAGGACCATATTTCTCCTGGGGCATTATGTTGCCCCCTAGGGGCAGTTAGGAACCACAAACCCATCAAATCCCCGATGAATGGGTAAGCGATTGGGGGCCCACGCACACAGTGGAATCTACTCAGCAGCAGAAGGGAACAAATTACAGAAACATCGAGGGTGATGTGGGGAACCTCCAAGCCAGTATGCTGAGCCTGAGGAGCTAACCATGGAAGATTCCACATGTGGAGACTGAGAACAGCAAGCAGGTCAGTGGTCTCCTGGGGGCTCAGGGGGCCTGACAGGCACGAGATGGGGACCTTCCAGGGTGATGTGCTTGATCCTGCTGTGGTGACGGTTACCCGGATGTACACACGGGTCAAAACACTCGGAAATGCACGCTTTAAATGGGAGCATATGGGAATCATAGCTCAGTGAGGCCATTTTTGAGGAACTTGTTTGTATGTGACGAAAGAGGACTGGCCCTGAGAATCGTCACATCAGAGCCCCTACCTAGCAGGTCGGCAGGGGAGCACGCTGTCTCACCCAGGCCACATGGGTGGGAGCCCCCAGGGAGCCCATCGGGAAAGCCTGGCGGGAGGGGCTGCTACCCAGAGGGTCACCAGAGGCCCCCTGCCTCTGACGTGACCTCACTGTGCACCCAGCACACTCGGAGGAGACGGAGGGTCACCTCGGGTACTCCCCAGATGCCACCAGGTCAGTGCGGCTGCACGAACGTGTCCGGAACCACGTGGGTGAGCAGGGACAGGCCTCCAGCTGTCATTGAGAGAGAGAGAGAGGGACAGGAGTGAGCAGTGATTAGGTAAGGTGGGAGAATAATGCACATTACTAATTCTTAATAATTGTTAAAGCCATTAGTTAATTAGTATCAACTATGACATCGCAGCATTTGCCAGAACTGACCCGAATGCAGGTCAAAGGCAAACAAAGGAACCCGGAAGGTCTCTTGGTTGGGCCAGTGTCAATCAAACATCCAAACACACCTTGGGAGGTCCCCTGGGCCTTGTGTGACCTGGCGCAAACCCACCCCCCTCTGAGCCTCAGTCTTCTCATCCACAAAACTGGGGCAGCCGCTCGGCCAAGGCTGCAGGAGCATCCAGTCAACGTGGGACTCACCCCGTGGCCAGCTCTCCTGTCTCTTAGGTCCCCAGTGTTCAGCCCCATCATCGGGGGAACATCCCCCTCCCCCAACCAGGGCCACTAATCTTGGGAACAAGGAACAGCGTGAGGGAAGCATGCAGGGGCTGCATTTCAGGATCCCTCTGGGTTTGGGGCTTTTCCCCAACGCAGAGATCCGACCTCGGAGCCCAGACTGCCTCAGAGGCCCAGAGACAACAGAGGCCCAAGAGTGAGGGGCCGGCGGGGGACAGAGGCGCTTCTGCAGAGGAGGAGGAAGCCCCGGGGCTTTATGAACCCAAATGCGCGGCCATCAGAGAGGAGATCGGAATAGCCTGCCTCCCCCCAAAAGAGGACCCCCGAAGTGAGGAAAGAGGAAGGAGAAACAAAACGGAGAGACAGTCAGTACACAGGCATCACCGCCACCTTCATCTACAGGACGGGCCTGAGAGGAGGCTGTGTCCCGTTTTACAGACGGGCAAACCCAGCGCGGAGGGCCTTGCTCCAAGGTCACCCAGCTAGAAAATGGCTCAGCTGGGGCTCTAAAAAGACCCCCGGGACCCCAAAGGGGAAGAAAATAGGTTTGAATTTGGGGGTGGGGAGTAAAGGAGAAAAGATCCCAATGAGGTCCCTACAACCCACAAAACCCAGGCCACAACCCTGCTGCGAGCAAACTGGCCCCGACCGCTAAGCCATCTGGGAGGATCCCGATATTCCAGTGGCTTTCTTGGCCTCAGGACAACTGATTAAGTTCCCTTTAAGGGGAGAGGTGGCACGCGGTGGAAGTTATAAACATAGAGTTCAGAGTCAGACAAGAGCCAGGTCTGAATCCTGATTCTGAGGCTGATGGCTGTGTGACTCTGAGTAAGTCACTTCACCTCTCTGAACCTCAGTGTTTCCCCATCCTGCTTCACTGCCAGCCTCATCGCAAGCTGCCCAGGAGGAAGCACCCCGCAAGGCCCTTGGCAAATAGTTACTGGTAGCTGAGGTTGGCTCCCCTCCCTCACCCACACCACAAGAGGCCAGGCCCTCCCTCCCTCCCTTCCTTCCGTGACTCACCCATCCGCTTCCACCGAAGCTCACCTGGCACCACAGAGAAGAAGGGGACACCTGCCTCACCCAATGGGATCAGAGCAGAAAGGGATGGGGAGACAGATGTCACCCTCAGCCAGATTGTGCCTCTTGAGCTATTGTTCTATGCAGCTGAGTGACAGATGAGCCAGGCCTCAGAGACAAGGCAAGGGTCCCTTGGGAACAAAGGGCTAGGCTTTAAGTTATTCACCAGCACATTGAACCTGCACAATGAGCCCAGTGCCCAGAATCACCCAGGAGGCCACCAACAGCTCAGTGGAAAGAAAAGCAAATTACCAAGTATGTGTGCAAGAGCCAGGTGCATCGTAAGTGAACAGGGCTGGCACCCGGTGGTGCACGGTGACATCAGCCGTGTGTCAGTCACCTCACACACATTGGCCCACAGCCTCACAACAGCCCCTGAAATGGGGTCATGATTCCTTCCCACTTTACAGATGAGGAGACTGAGTCTCAGAGGAGGAAAATGACCCAGGTGGAGAGAAGGACTCACAGATCTGTGACTCTCCACTCCTTCTCTGACCCCCGCGGTGCCCTGCGAGGATGAATCAACTCACAAAGAAGAATCCTGCCCTGGGAAGAAGCACGGATCAGGTCTGGGAAAGGGACCGCAAACTGTGTGTGGGGGGGGGGGGGAGGGATGGAAAGGATTGGCAGGCGGGCAAGTGGGAAGCTGAGGAGTAGAGCACGTTCCTCTCCTCCAGGAACCGCTAGCGTCTCTTACAGTGATTTCTGCAAAGATCATAATATCACCAAGAGATAGAGCTGATGTCACCCTGTCGAGCAGAACACACACAGTGTCGGTGATCATTCCCGGTAATAGAGAACAGATCAGGGAGATATGCAAGAAAATGGAGATTTCTTCCCTTGTGTTTGACTTTTTCAAATCTTCAGTAATTACGCATTTTATTAAATTTACTAGATCTGTACCCAAAATAACCACCAAAAAATAAAAATAACTCATTTTTAATGTAAACAGAGAGAGTGATTCTCCTAAAGCGGGTGACACAGGGTTATGGCGCCTTTGGAGGACTCTGAGGCTTCCGATCCGTCTAAGGGGTGGGGAGACCGGCTAAGATGGCTAGGAAGATGCGGGGTAGGTTTGGGAACCGCTCTCAAGCGGCCCTGGAGAATCACACAGGCAGGGAGGGGGGCGGGGGGCGGCTGGAGGTGACCTGAAATCAAGCAAAACTCAAGGTGGGACGGGTTCCATGTCCCTCAAGGCTAGAAGATGGCGAAGTGGCCCCAGGAAAGCGTTTGCCCAGATGGCTGCCCGGTCGGGGCTGGGGGTGCGCGCCTTTCCGACCACCTGCCGGCTGCGGAGGACGAGGAGGGGCTGCGAGTAAACACCCAGAGGCCCGGCCCCACCCCGAATCTGCTGACGCATCCCCCTGGCCACGTGGCCGGGACATCTGCGGGTTGGAAGCAACGCCCCTCCAGTCTGGGCCCCGCGGAGCTCAGGTTTCCCCGTCTGTCAAGTGGAATTACTCATCTGTGCCGGCGTCTCCCGCCCCCCTTCCCAGGAGATCGCCGCGCACCCAGGTGCTCCCCCAGATACCAACGCGCTGTGGGAAGAAAGCGCGGTGCCCAGAGCCAGGGCTGTGTTCTGGACGGCGCCGAACAAAACAAAGCCGCTTCCCGCAAGTTCTCCCCCCCCCCGCTCCCCCCCACACTCCCACCCCACCTCCGCAGCAGGTGGGGGCGATTTCCCCGCCGCTGTACCGCAGTGGGGTGTGCGCGCCAGCAATGCCTGGCGCACCGCAGCCTCTGGTCTGGAGCCTGGGACGGGAAAGGGGCGTCCAGAGCTCCTAATCCAGCCTCGGGCTGCACAGTCCAGTCCCAGAAACAATTTCTCTAGCCTAGGGCCCTGCTTTGAAGAAAAGAGATCTGATCCCTTCCCTCCCAAATTCCCAGCCTCTCCAGCAAGCGTACTAGAGCCAGGAGAGATGGGGAGTAGGGCGAGTGGGTCCCGGGGTCTCTCGGGGGAGGGGCGGGTCTTTTAAAGGTGCAAATGGCTTTAGAGTCCGTCATGTCTGGACTCAAAATCACTGCTGTGTGACCTTGGATGGGTCGCTAAACCTCTCTGGATGTCCATTTCCTCATCTTTAAAATGGGGTTCTTGCCACCTCGTGGGACTGTTGTGATAATGCATGCGGAGCACCGAGCAGGCTTCGGGCACCGAGTAACTGCCCCACAAACTGCTGTAGGATCTTTCATCATGAACAATATCGTTATTATTATTCTCTGAGATGGATGACCGGCCCTCTCTATCCTTTTGGAACCGCATTGGATGCTAAACCTCTGGGATCTGAGTCCCAGAAGTGAAGGAATGGCAGGCGCTGGGGGTGGGGGGCTGGGTATGCAGGGAGGGGAGCTCCAGGACCCCGCCCCGCCACCCCACCCTGCAGTTCCAAGACCCCTTGGGCTCAATCGCTGGCTGGGCCAGCTACCTACTCCTGGTGGTCAGAGGTGTTTCGGGTCCTCCACCCTCGCGTTTGTCTGGTCCTGGGGGGAATGGGAGAGTCTTTGTTCCCCCCTCTGGTCACGACTGCGAGGGCCCCCTCCTCCCCGAACACCCAGCGCTTTCCCCTTCCCCTCCCCACGCCCCAGCCGGGCTGGAGACTCGGACCACCGCAGGGACAACCGCAGGCTGGGCGCCTCTTCATCCACCAAATGCGGGGCGCTCCAGACGGCGTTTGCCACCCCCCGGACCCTGCCCTGGGAACGTGGCACCTCGGAGGATTAAGCTACAGCCCGCGGGGACAAGGATCTTGGCGAGCGAGGGCGGTCAGGACGGGGCCCGGCTTACCTGGGGTCCGCGGTCCTGCGGCGGAGTGCAGAGGGCTTTGTGCCCCGGCTCACAGTGCAGAACTGGGGGAGCCCCTGCAAGCGCCTCCCATCGCAAACTCCTCCCCGCGCTCGTCCGCAGCCTCCCTCCCTCCGGTCCCCGGGCGCAGCCGGCGTCGTCTTTGTAGCTGCTGCGGCGCCCATGAAATTTTAATGCGGGAGCGGCTGCCCGGCGCAGGCGCCCCACCCCGCCTCGCCTCTGCCCCCACCCCGCCTCGCCTCTGCCCCCTCCCGCTCCCCGCGCCCCTGCCGCCCCGCGCTCGCTCTCCGTCCTCCCGCCCCAGAGTCCCGGGCCCCGGAGGCGAGGTGCTGCCGGGCCCGGGGGTGGGGGGGAGCGCGCCGCCGCCCCCACAGCACAAAGGGGCGAGCTGGGCGGTGCGCTCAGCCTCCGGCATCCCAGCCCGCGGCGCTGCCATGGCAACGCGGCAGGGCCGGACTCGGCCGGCGAGAGCTCGGGGCTGGGCAGGCGCGCTCGGGTTGGAAGCGCGCACACCTGGGGACAGAAAGCTGAACCCAGCGTTAAAAGGAGGGAAGGGAGAGGTCCTGGGGCGTCGAGGGTTGAAGCCGTGGGGCTCGGGGTGGGCCTCCCGGGTAACCTTGCTGGACGGGCACCTGGGTGCGGTGGAGCCAAGATGGGACCCAGGTGTGTGACTTCACGTTGGGGCTCTGCCCCTGATACACACCGTTCGTCCTGGGAACGCTCAGAGTTTTAACTTCCCTCTCCTTAATCCCTAGTCTCTTCTAAGACAGGGAGACTGAAAACTGGCCCTGGAGTGTGATTCTGCCGACACCCTGTCCAGTACCAACCGCGTCATCTGGGAAAATGGTAGAAATGCAAACTCTGGGGTGGCCCGATGCTCCTGACCCGGACACTCTAAGGCCAGAGATCCACATTTTAACGGACCCCCAGGGAATTCTAATGCACGTGCAAGCTGGAGAACCACTTTGCCAGAACATTCCATTGGTCTCTAGAACCAGTCTGGGTTTGAATTTCAATGCGTCCCTGCACCAACCAGGTGTGACCTGGGACTCGGTTTCTGTTCCTTCAAGTGGAAATAATGAGCAAAATCCACATCGTAATATCGTGTGGACTAAATAAGGGAGGGTCCTCAGCACAGTGACTGGTGCTTATTAAGGGCTCAGAACATTTTTATTAGTACACTGGTCACCTCCTTTCATTCTCAGGCTGTGATGTCTATGGTGTCATCATCATTGCTTAGATAAAGTGACAAATAGAAACAATGACAGCTGTTCACTGATGCTGTTAAGAGACCCGGGTGGGGTTTGAGCTCATCCTTGAGTTCCATCTTCTTTACCGCACATCTTGCTGGGACCCATTAGCCTGGTCTTCAGAATATCCAAACCCTATTCAACACAACTACAGCTCATTTTTGTGTGTGTGTGTGTGTGTGTGTGTAGGGGTGGGGGTGGTTATAGTAATATAACCCGGGGCCCTCGACCACTGAGCCCCATCCCCAGCCCTATTCTGAGTTTTATTTAGAGACAGGGTCTCACTGAGTTGCTTAGGGCCTCGCTGTGGCTGAGGCTGGCTTGGAACTCATGATCCTCCTGCCTCAGCCTCCAGAGCTGCTGGGACGACAGGCGTGCTTCACCGCACCAGCTCCTATAAGCTCACTTCTAACACACCTGGCCCACACCCGTGCAGGGACCTCGAAGGCACAGGGGAGCCCTCAGATCCAGCATCCACCCTGGCAGTGCGGAGGGTGGGAAGGACCCCCAGGAAACACAGGGAAATCAAGGGAGAGTGTGCAGCCCACCAACCCGTCATCCCCACCCAGGCTCCTGACCTCCCCTCAGTCCCCACTCTAGTTTCCCCATCGGCAAACCAAAAACAGAGTGGGGTCTGGCATGGCGCTCCCCATGCACACAGAAGACGCACACGGCTCACCGCTTTCTCTTTTGAGTGTATCCCCAAGTCACTTGTTCAAAATCTGTTCCCAAACTCTGTTGAGGATCAACCCATCATCTCAAAGATGAATTTGGAAAAACAAAATCCAGCCACTTGGCCTCCTGCAAACTTACGATGACACTTCTGTTGCCTGGGGCTTCTTGCAGGAGAGCAGTGATGAATCCTAGTTGGTCCTAGAGACGTCTTTTCAGGACAGCAGGAACGGCCAACAGAGGGTACCATTAGAAGGTTCTGTGGGGCCCCTGCTAATAGACCGTGTCTAACTCAGGAGGACTTAGAGGGAGCCGTGAAGTGAGCAGTGCAAGAAGGGAACAGACTCCCACGACCTTCAGACCCCCGAAACCAGCCTGGGCCAGCCTGGCTGTCATCCGTCCCAGTTTTCTAACACACACGTTTCTTCATGCTGGGAAGAGGGGACTGAGTGTCCTCGGGAATCCAGGTGGTCCTTTGGCTTCCTTGGGTCCACCTGCGAGTGCCTCCGTGGTGAGTCCAACTTCCCTAGTGTCCTCTGTTCTCCTAAGGAGAGTTGGGGACTTTCAGTGACCTCCGTCATTTCCTCCAGGCTTGGGGCACTGGCACCACCGCCTCTGGGATTTGCAAATTCGAAAGCTAGAACTGCTTCCCTCTCACATCCCCATCCGTGTGACTCTGACCCTCACCTTATGGCTAGAGCAGACCCAGGACATGGGAGAGCACACCCCAAGGTCACAGAGGCCATCCTCCCCACAACTGGCCAGGAGCTCGGCCTGGCGGCAGATGTTTAGGGGTGACAGGAACTTGAGCCCCAGGAGCCATGCGCAGATAAAGGAGCACCCCAAAGAGACTCGTCCGTGTTCCCCTTCTGCCTTTCTTGAAGGTGACTTGAGCCATTTCTTGTGGAGGGTTGGTTGTCGAGACAACCCAGGAAGGCACCACCAAAGACACACCTCAGAATCAAGTTGTCACCTGTAAGTGGACCTGTCACCTCCCCAACCCCACGAGGCACCATGGCTTCCTGGACCTGCAGGCGAGATGGCCTTCAAGCTCACCAGGCCGCATTGCAGCCCGAGGGAGAATTCTGGCCCTGCCAGTGCAGCCAGGAAAGGGGTCTCCCTAGAGAGGTGTCCCCTCGGGAGTGGACACACTCTCCAGCAATCTCATCAGCTCCAAACTTCCCTCCCCCTCCCTCCCCCGAGAATCACCTTCCGATGCAGTGAACCTGACTAGAGGATGCCATCGTGAGTGCTTTACCCCTGGTCCCTCCCAGAACCCCCTGAGAGAGTATTGGTATCACCTGCAACACACCCGGAGGGTGAGACCAGAGTGGGAAAGTGGCTCACCCAGAGTCAGCCAGCCAGCAGGGAAGCTGGGACCGGAACCTGGAGCTCTGGGACTAAAAAAGCCGCGCTCAGCATCTCGGGCCGCTCTTTGCATTCATGCCCCGTCATCCTGCCCCGGGGAGGGGAGGCACTGCCCCGTGCCAGCTGCACAAGGAGCCCACCACCACGCTGGGCGCCTTCTGGCTGCACTCAGGGCCCTGCCTGCCCTGGGCGGGACCCAGGCGGAGGCAGCGCTTCCTCTGTCCAGAAGGAACACCCTGGGTTCATGTTGCATTTTAATCACACGTGACAGTGGCTCCTGCAACGCGTCCACACACACACCTGCACAACGTGATCAAGCCCCACACCTTCCCGCCCCCTCCCTTCCCCCTCTGTCCGCTGCCCTTCTCTCTTCTCCCCTCCACTTTCATGAGAGTCACCGGATCACGGGATCTTTAGCTTTCCTGCGTCTGGCTTAGCTCCTTTTGTGTGATGTTCCCAGTTCCGCCCATTTCTGCAAAGGACATCACCTCACTCTGTGACCGAGTGGACCCTGCTGTGGAGGCGCACCTCATTTTCCTCATCCACCCATCTCCTGATGGACGCCTGGGCTGGCTCCATGGCTTGGCGGTTGTGAAAACTGGTATAAATATGTCTCAAATCGGTTGCTCTAGTCAGCTTTTTTTTTTGCTGCTGTGACTAAAAGTCCCGACCAGAACAATGCACAGGAGGAAAGGTTTATTGAGGGCTCGTGGTTCAGAGGTCTCAGTCCAGAGACAGCAGGCTCCATTCCTCGGGCTCGAGGTGGGGCAGGACATCGTGGAGGGAGAGGGTGGCCCAGGAGAGCAGCTCCCGTGGGGACCAGCAGGCAGGGAGACTCCACCCTCCAGACACCAAACACACATGCCAAGGCCACGTCCCCAGAGCCCACCCCTCCAGCCACCCCCCTCCTGCCTCAGTGACCACTCGGTCAATCCCATCAGAGATCAGCCGAGGTCGCTGATTAGGCTAAGGCTCCTCCAAACCATCTGGCACTGTCTTACATGTGACCTTTTGGGGGACACCTTCATCCAAACCCCAACACTTGCCGACTTTAATTCTCAGGGACGAGCACCAGGGAGGGGTGCAGGTGGGTCCCAGGGAGTTCCCATTCCTGATCTTTGGAGAAACTTCTCATGACCTCTGTTCACACACCCTGTGTCTCTTTCTCTTCTTCGAAGGACACTAGGGTCCCACCCTTATGACCTCATTATACCTCTTTTTTTTTTAGACATATTTAAGTCTTTTCACATTTTTTAAAATATTTATTTATTTATTAATTCTCGGCGGACACAACATCTTTGTTTGTCTGTGGTGCTGAGGATCGAACCTGGGCCGCACGCATGCCAGGCGAGCGCGCTACCGCTTGGGCCACATCCCCAGCCCTCATTGTACCTCTTTAAAGGCTCCGTGTCTAAGTACGTTACTGGTTAAGGCTTCAACGTGGGGACTTGGGTAGGGGGACCACAATTGAGTCCCTAACTATGAGCAAGTTCTGGGAACAACTAGGACCGAGTCCTCCTGCGGTCCTCTGGGAGTCTGTGTGAGACGTGCCCACCTAAGGTGGAGGGAGCCACGATTCTTACCTACCAACTGTCACCTGTCACCTGACGTTCCTGGTGCACTGACCCCTTGCCACCTGCAGGCTGCTCCAGGCACAGACAGGCCACGTGCCCTCGGCTGGAGAAAGGCATAGGCAAGGAGCCGCAGGCACCTCATTAAGGTGTGTCTGGGGAGGTGAGTGTCAGGGGACATCCTCCATGGGGACAGGGGGTTGTCTGTGGCCCCATCACCCCTACACGGCCCAGCCTTCCCCAGTAGAGCCAACCCTAAGTCCAACCTGAGGCCTCCTGGTTTGAGAAGCTTCCACCCATTACCTGCCAACCTGGCATGGGAGAGATGGGAGAGACAGAAGTCAACTCGCAAGTGCCAGTCACTGATATTGTTGTCCTAATGAAGTCCAGAGGACTTGTGGGAACTTGAGTTAGTAACACAGCCAGTCTTTGTGGTCAAGAAAGGTGCCGGGCATGGTGGTGCACACCTGTAATGCCAGCGGCTCGGGAGGCTGAGGCAGGAGGATCACAAGTTCAAAGCCAGCCTCAGTAACTCTGTGAGACCCTGTCTCTAAACTAAAAATACAAAAAATGGCTGGGGATGTGGCTCAGTGGTTGAGTGCCCCTGGCTTCAACCCCTAGTACCAAAAAAAAGAAAGGAAGGAAGGATTTATTTATCAAGTGCTGACACTACACCAGCTGCTGATTGATTACTGCATCAATTACTATTTTATTTCAGGACTGTCTGGGTCTCAAGTAGCAGAAACAAGTCCAAGACTATGCATGGTTTCAGGAAAAGCTGTACCTAAGCTCCATTTTCTTTTGCCATAACAAAATACCTGAGGTTGGGTAACATATAAAGACAAGAGGTTGATCTAGACAAACAGTTTGGGGAGATAATATTCTCTCTAATATGTGGGTGCTAATCCATAACAAGGGAAGGTAGGAAGGAGAAGTATGGAATTTCTTGGATTAGACAAAGGGGAATGAAAGGAAGGGAGAGGGGATGGGAATGGGAAAGACAGTTTATGTCTCATTGGGTTCCTGGTCACTTTTTATCCGGGGGGGCCTCTCCTCCATGGACAGGATCTGAATGTGTTTCCTCCACTTTCCAGAAGCCAGGATCTCTTCTCCTTATAAAAGAGACCATCCAGGCCGGGCGCGGTGGCGCCTGCAATCCCAGTGACTCAGGAGGCTGAGGCCAGAGGACCACAAATTTGAGGCCAGCCTTGACAATTTAGCAAGGCCCTAAGCAACTTGTCGACTCCATCTCAAAATAAAAAAGTGGCTCAGTGGTTAAGCAGTGCCCCTGGGTTCAATCCCTGGTACTCTCCTCCCAAAAAGAGGAGACCCACCATCAGGATGGCAAAGTTCAGGGACCCCCAGCTGGCCATCCTCTTCACTTTCTAGTGCCCAGAACGAGGCTGTGGGGCCAGGAGGCTTTGCCCGGGTCAGGGGGCCTCCGCGTCTGCCCTGCCCCTCCCTCCCCGCCCCTCACCCCCTCCCCGCCCCTCACCCCCTCCCCGCCTCCCCCGGGTCTCCAGCCTGTGCGAGCCCAGCGCAGGCCCCGTCCTCAGTCCACGGCTGCTTTGTCTGGGTCTTTGTGTCCAGACAGACAAAAGAGAAGGGGGACCGGGCGTGCACCCCACCCACCCCATCTTGTTATCCATCTGCAAACAGAGCGCTGCACGCCCCGCACCTGCTCCCAGCGCTCCCAGCCGCCCAGCAGCTGCCCTCTCCTCCCTCCCACCGCTGCGAGGGGCGGGGCAGAAGAGGCCGGGGGTGGGGCCGGGGGCGGGGCCAGAGGCGGGGCCGAGAGCCTTGAGACTCCACAAAGACACACCCCGCCCACAGCCGCCCTCACCCCCAGCCCCCACGGCAGCCTCCGGACAGTTTGCAAGTTCCCCGCCCCCACCAGCCGCCACCACGCTCCCTGCCCCGTCGCTTCCTATGGGGGCCCCCTCCTATTTGTCCCCTTGAAGAAGCCAGAAGAGTCTGGAAAGGCACAACCCCATAGCTCCCCTGCCCGCCCACTGGCCTCAGGACACAGGGCCACCTTTAGCACCGCCTTCAAGGCCCGGGCCCGCACCCCCAGCCAGCTCCCAGGCACCCCCAGCCAGCTCCCAGGCACCCCCAGCCAGCTCCCAGGTACCCCCCCAGCTCCCAGGTACCCCCCCACCTCCCAGGCACCCCCACCCAGCTCCCAGGCACCCCCACCCAGCTCCCAGGCACCCCCAGCCAGCTCCCAGGCACCCCCAGCCAGCTCCCAGGTACCCCCCCCCAGCTCCCAGGCACCCCCAGCTCCCAGGCACCCCCAGCCCGCTCCCAGGCACCCCCACCCAGCTCCCAGGCACCCCAGCCGGCCGCACACCTCCCAGCCCTTAGGCACCAGGGAGCCTCTGGGGGACGGTGGCTCCTCTTAGGAAATCCCTCGTCCCAGGTGACTGGACCCCTCTCCTTCGGGCTGATCTCAAGGTGGGATTAGGTCTCATCCATGGGTCCATCTGTAGGGAGGGCGTACCCTGACCTGTCTCCCACCCCCGCCCACATCTCCAGGGCTGGACCCCAGGTGTCCCTGTGTCAAGCACACCAAGTCTTCAAGTTTAAAATGCTGTGCTTCTGGGAAGCCTCGTGGGAACCATCGCACAAATGGACAAACATGTCCAGAGGAGGCCCATCTGAGTCTCAGCTCCAACACGACTGTGACGACAGTGCAGTCTCAGGGCGCCTAGGGTCCCCAGCTCCATCTGCTGTCCAAGGACCACCCTCTCCCTTACAAACTAATGAGCACCCCAAGGCCCACCCGCAATGGCTGCAGAGACACAGCCCCCCCCCCCAGGGACTCGGCTGGCCTGTCTGGTTGGTGGTGGCTTCTTCAAACAGCTCTGAGCACTTGCTCCTGTCACCTGCATCCCCTCTACGGTCTTCTGCCCTCTCCCTAGGACCCCAGACCCCCTGGTGTCTCCCACAGTATAAACACAAAGTTCTTAGGAGAAACGCTGGAGAAGCCTGGGGCAAATAGTGACCCTTAGTGAGCTTGTACGTGTGCCAGGTTCTGGGACCAGTGCTACAAAGGCAATAGCAAAACGGCCCCAGGGATGGTATGTCCCCACTTTACAGACAGGTAGACTGAGGCGGGGCTGACCTACAGTACCTGAGCTACATGTAGCCCCCAGGGTCTGCCTCCAGATGCTCCCCTCCCACCACTGTCACCCCATCCCTTCCCGTCCCAGGCCTCCTGCATGGTCCTCCCTGCCTCCAGGCTGCCTCTGCTCCCGCCCGCCCCCGCACTGCCTGCCGCAGCCGCTCTGCAGAACAGTACATTCTTTATTTATGAGCTGCATCTGGCTCTCTGCGCATGAGCTGGGAACACCAGGGCGCCTGCAGCGGGGAGGTGCGGGGTTCCAGAGCCGCGGTGCTCTGGGAGCAGGCAGGGGCTGGCCTCGGGGACCCAGGCTGTAGCAGGAGCTCCGGCTGGGCCTGCAGAGCACAGGGTGGCTGGCCAGTGAGGATGCCCTGCTGCCCCTTGCGTTCTTGCTGGCCCGAGTCAAACAGCACAGAGCCCTGGGGAGATGGCAAACAGAGTGGAGGCTGGTAACCCCTCAGCGCTTCCCTGAATACCCACGAAAGCCTGCAAGGCGGGGGTTCCTGGGCCCACTTGCAGAGAGAAGCTTCCAGAAGACAAGCAAACTCTCTGACCGTATCACCATGCTCTGTCCCTTCTTGTCCCTAAGTTGAGGAGAGTGGAGTGGCTATAAAGACACCCCCCTGGCTGAGGTGTGACTCAGTGGTAGAGCACTTGCCACGCAGGCGCCCCAACAAGTTCAGCCCAACAAGAAGAAATTTCTCCATCAGAAAATGAAATAGAAAACAAGGTAGGAAACGCCAGGTGCCGTGGCGCTGGCCTGTCATTCCACCTGAAAGGCCGAGGCAGGAGGCTGGCCAGCTCAAAGCCAGCCTCAGCAACTAGGTAATCCAGGGCTGGGGATGGGCTTCAGTGTTAAACACCCCGATTGAACCCCTCATACCAACAAAACAAAACAAAAACCAGGTGGGAAAGGAAGGCCCAAGGAAAGGGATATAGAATCAGAGATAGAGTTCCCCTTCCAGATTCCTGTCAGTCAGCTCCATGCAGTTGATAAGAGCGAACTGCACATTGGTTTGGAGCATCCTGGAAGCCAAGGTGAAAAGGGAAAGGAATTTGTTTCACAAGTGCCCAATGTCTGCCAAAAGAACATTAGCCATTAGATTCCTAACCTACTAGGAACTAACTCTCATCCCCTTTTCCCCATCCCTCTACCCCACTACCCAGAGCCAGACTTCCAACCTCAGACAGGGGGTTGGTGGGTGCGTTTCCATTTCTTACCACCAGGTGTCAGTGCGGGGCAGGTCTCTAGAGGCTGTTCTTGGCCTCGGAGACAACCTGAGCCCCGGAAGAGCCAGGTGGGCAGGGGGAGACCAAGGGTGCTAAGGAACCCCCGTGAGCTGGTGCCAGAGCCTTTAGCTGAGGGGCAGAATCGGGACACAAGCATCTCTTGGACGGAGTCAGGGGACCCAGGTTGGACCCCCAGCTCTGCTTCCGGTTCTGTGTCCAGACTTAAGCACATCAGGGTCTCTTTCAGCCTCAGCCCCGTCATCTGCGCTACACGGAGAAAGAGGGTGATCATGGGCACCAAGCCCTGGGCGTCACGCATCAAAGGGCTCAGAGCTCCTAGTTACAGGGAAAAAGGGGCTCACCTTCCCACAGGTGGAAGCCACCAGGGTCCCCGCTGGGACGGGGTGGGGGTGGGGGATGAGAGGCCGGCTGTCTGCTTCTTGTGGTGGGTTCCACAGAGTAAGATCAGGGCTTGTTTGGATGTAAATGACAGAACCCTCTCCCTCTCTCTCTGTTTTACATTTTATTTTATTTTCTCCACTTGCTTATGCGTTATAGTTGTACATAATGCTGAATTCGTTGCCACATATCCGTGCATACCACAACGCAACCATAGAATTTGGCCAGTATCCCTCCTTCCCGGCCTCCGCCCCAGGTCCCTTTCCTCTACTGATCTCCCTTTGATTTTCACGAAGCAGAGACCCTTCTTTTTTTATTATTATTTTTATCTTTAGGTACCAGGGATGTGAACCCAAAGATGCTTTACCACTGAGCCCCATCCTCAGCCCTTTTATATATTTTATTTAGAGACAGGGGCTCACTGAGTTGCTTAGGACCTGGCTAAATTGCTGAGGTTGGTTTTGAACTCGAGATCCTCCTGCCTCAGCCACCTGAGCGGCTGGGATTAAGGCCTGAGCCACCACCAGGCAAGAGACCCTTCTTGAAATGCCTGGAGACACAGAAAGCCAGGGACAGGGAATTTGGGGGCTCATATGCTAAACGGTGGGAGGGCATCAATGTCATAGAAGGTGATCCGGGTTGACTTTGGGGACAAGTGGCACCTGCAGTCCACGGTCCACCCCTCAAGCCCCAGAACCAAGAGCCCTTGGCTCCAGCCACCGTTCTAAGCCTCTTCCCGCTTAGATGGGGTCCTGTGCCCACCATCCCTGTCCCCATCCAGTGACCAGACCTGGGTCAACCCCGCTCAGCGTGTCCCCTCCCAGAGGAGGCAGGGGGACTCTTTGCTCCTCCCCGGGCTGCCCAGCGTCCCAGGAGTGCCACAGACCTGCCCAGGAGCTGACGTGAGGCGCGGCTGCCCGCCCAGTTTCCCCTCCGTCAATCTGGTCACCGCGCAGCTGTGCCCTGGGCGCAGGAAGGGGGCGGGGCGGGGCGCCACCTGCTCCCGCCCTCCTGGGGCAGGGGCCTGGCCCGCGCCCAGCGCCGCGTCGCCCGTCTCTGCTTCGCGCGCAAGGCCCTGGCGCGTTGTCGCCGTCGCCGTCATCCTCTTTGCTGGGTCCTCGTTAATAATAAATAGACGCGCTGCCAAGGCTCCTCTGGGGCAGGAAAAGCTCTCCCCTCCTCTGGGAGCCTTCCTCCTCTCCCGCCTCCTCCTCCCACAAGCCCAGGTGTGTGACACCTCCAGCCCCTGCCCCTCAGACCATAAGTGGTGGCTCCTTCCTTTTGATCTGATGCTGCTTTTTGTTTGTTTGTTTTTGGTGCCAGGGATTGGACTCAGGAGCCCTCGACCACTGAGCCCCATCCCCAGCCCTAGTTTGTGTTTTCTTTAGAGTCAGGGTCTCACTGAGTTGCTTAGGGCCTCAGTAAATTGCTGAGGCTGGCCTCGAACTCTCCAGCCTCCAGCCTCAGCCTCCCATGACAGGTGCAACACGGCTCCGGCTTCCTGCCAAAGAGTTAGCTCCTGGGCAGTGACTCTGGGGCAGTGGTGGAAGAAGCAGGTGGACAGAGGGAAGGGGAGGAGCCGCAGGGAGGACGGGGTGGACAAAGGAGCAGGCATGAGTTGGCTGAGGGTGAGGTTATCAGGGGCAGCAGTTTTCATGGTGCTTGCTGTGTGGCCTTGGACAAGTCCCTGCCCCTCTCTGGGCCAAGAGTTTGCCGATTTGGGACTCCCCCCGTCCTGAACCTGGTGGTCAGTCCTCTTGGCTGAGCGCGGCATTCTGGATGATGGGTGTTCCCTGCCGACCACTTACTTCTGACCAAATAGCTTCAATAATTGAAGCTCTTTCCTTCACAACAGGAAAATTGGTCTCTTGGCAAGATATGAAAAATAATTTCACGCCCTCTTTCCTTCCCTCCTGAGATCCCTGACAAATTGTCTCTTTTCACATCTGGGGACCTGGTTTTTATGGTTGCCTGCCTCACTCTTGGCTCTGGCCGGAGCTGGCTCATCACGGAGCCACCATCAAATTCCAGTGAGGTTCTTTCCTTCCTTCAGCAAATGCTCCCTGCCTAGCCCCCAGGGACACATTCCGATGGTGGATAAGAAGCTGGAAGACATGAACTCAGCAACTTTCTATTTATAAACCTCAAACTACCATTATCTCTTTAATACACTCCCAAATCTTGAACAACCAGCTTTGGCTAAATGCTTTTACAAAGCTGGGTGGCCTCAGACAAGTTGCTTCACCTCTCTGAGCCTTAAATTTCTGTTGGGTTTTAAAGAGACTATAATGATGTCAAGGAGTTGCTGTGGGATTTAAATTATATTGAGTGTGAAAGAGGCGAACACTATCATCAGTGGTGTTCTAGGTCAGGAGGTAGGGTACAAATGGGACCTTTGGAATCCTAATCTGATCCAAGAGGTGGTCTATATAGAGGACGAGTCACCAGGGAGGTGGTGCAGGAGGAAGTCAGCTCTGTGGTTTAAGCCCCCCAGGCTGTGGCATCTGTGAAGAGCTGATTCACACACCTGGCGCCTTCAAAGAAGGGCCAACCTAGGGGCCTGAGGTCGGAGTTGCCCCAGGCAAGACAGATGAGAGGGAAGAGTTTTGTCTGATTTTCTCTTGGAACAGGAGCGAGTGTGGGAGGGTTCTGAGCGGGAAGCTCAGAAGACCAGAAGGAAGACCAGATCTTCCTTGCATTGGTAACCAGAGCACCCCGGCTGCTAAGTGGAGAAGGGAACGTGTAGGGGCAGAGGTAAATACAGGGAAAACCCGAAGGGGAGAGACTGGGGTGCTTGGACCAGTGCAGCGCCAGTGGAGAGGGTGATAGCAACTGGGTTCCGAGTCTGTTTTAGCCTCGAGCGGGCTAGGCAAGTTCTGGGCCACCAGGCCCCCAGGCCCCTCAGGCCTGGTGCATTCCAAAAGTGCAGTTTGGGATGGGTTCTGGTTGACTTGTATGTGGTCTCATGTGGAGGTGTCAGGAGGGCGGCCCAGCGTCCAGGGACTGAGTCCCAGGGGCTGGTCTGAGCAGAGGCCAGTACTAAGGAGGGCCTGTCCCCACCCCCGCCCTCTCCTTATCACCTGTCCAGTCCTGTGGTCTCCCCTGCATCAGTCTGTCTTCCCCAACAAACTGGACCAGGAAAAGGACTGTGTGTCCCATCTCCCATGGTTTCCCAGGGCTTCCCCCACCTGAACCCCCCCCAAAAAACCTCGGAGCTGACTTCCTCCCAGCCCTGGGCCTGAAGGTCTAAGATCCTAAGGTCTGAGCAGAGGCCGCTGTCCCCGGCTCCCAGATGG
This sequence comes from Callospermophilus lateralis, assembly GCF_048772815.1. Classification (NCBI taxonomy): domain Eukaryota; kingdom Metazoa; phylum Chordata; class Mammalia; order Rodentia; family Sciuridae; genus Callospermophilus; species Callospermophilus lateralis. Next base: position 114,928,269 of record NC_135305.1, on the reverse strand, counting down.
CCCCTTTCTCTCGGGGTCCTCACACTGTCTTATCTCCTGCACGGCTCCCTGGGGACGGTCCTCTTTATAGAAGACCACCTAGGGCTGCAGGGGATGATGACAGGCAGCTTAAAAATTCCTGAATGTAAGTATTCTAAACTCTGCCTCCCCTTCCTGAGCAGGCACATGTTATCTTTTCCTGCGCTCTTCAGATTCCCACCCTTTCCTGTCCCTCTCAACAGATTAGGGACATTCATGGGTACAGGAAGATGGGCCCCAGGGATCCAGGAAAAAGAACCAGGTTTAGATAATTCATATAAAAAAGAAAAAGCAAAGAACAAAGGGGGCAGGCAGAGAAGAAAGAGGGCAAGAGAAACTCTCTACTCAGGCTTGGAGCAAAATGGAACTTGGTTTTTGTTGGGGTTTTTAAAAATATATATGTATTTAAATATATATATATATATATTGTTGATGACCTTTATTTATTTATTTGAATGCGGTGCTGAGAACCAAACCCAGTGCCTTACCCATGCTAGGCAATCACTCTACCACTGAGCTACAACCCCAGTCCAGGACTTGTTTTTTTATTGTTGTTTCTTGGTATCAGGGATTGAACCTAGGGGCACTCAACCACTGAGGCACATCCCCAGCCCTTTTTATTTATTTTTTATTTTGAGACAGGGTCTCGCTGAGTTGCTTAGGGCCTCACTTAATTGCTGAGGCTGGCCTTGAACTTTCGATCCTCCTGTCTCAGCCTCCCAAGTTGTGGGATTACAGGGGTGCACTATAGCACCCAGCAGGACATTCTTTGTTTTATGGGCCTCCTTCAGGAGGTCGAGGGTGTTAAAGGAGACACTAGTAGATGGTCTATGTAAGAGAACTGGAGAGAAGAAAAGGGGCATTAGAGGCTTTGCCCTGTGGGAGACAGGTGGCTTCCTGCCTGTGTGGCTTTGCAAACCACCCCAGGAACGATCTGTGGGGAAGACAGCCATCGTCAATAAATGTCCACCTAACAAGGGAGCTTCAAAATTCTTGAAGAAAAAAGTAGGAAAAATGGACAATGGTAAAGAAGATCAATCCCAGCCCTAGTGGGAGACATGAATGGCCCTCCCTGCATGATTGACAAAGAGCAATCTTTAGAAAATAAGCAAAAATCTAGAAAAATCTAACCAACACTGCCAACCAACTTGACCTGACTGGCATTGGCAGAACACTGACTCACAACAGAACATAGTGTTCAAGCTCTCCTCTTAGTCCATCAAAGACAGACTACATACTCAGTCACAAAATAAGTCTCAATTCATTTCAAAATACTGAGACCTCATAGAACATGCTCTCCGACCATAGTGGACTTGTTTTAAGTTAACAAAAATAGGACTGGGATTTAGCTGAATCGTAGACACTTGCCCAGTAGACACAAGGCCCTAGGTTCAAACCCCAGCTCTATTTTAAAAATTAAATAAAAATAAAGTCTCTAGAAAATTCTAATAGTATTTGGAACTTAGATAACACACCTGTAGCCAGGCATGGTGGTGCATGCCTGTAATCCCTGCTATCTGGGAGGCTGAGGCAGGAGGTTGGCAAGTTCAAGGCCAGCCTTGGGAATTTAGCAAGACCCTGACTCAAAATTAAAAAAAAAAAAAAATAGAAAGGCACAGACAAAAACACACAGACCAATCACTGAGAAAATGAATCAAGCTCAAAGTTGGTTCTTTGAGATCAGTAAAATTGACAAGCACAGCTAACACCGGACCTTCTTTTCTTTTTTTATTACTTTGAGTTTTCTGTGCTGACTGTGCATGGACTGGCGGACACAGGTGCCGGGTTGGCGGGGTCGCGAGGGGAGGCGGAAGCAGAGGCGGTGGCCGCCACCAGAGCCAGGCCGTCACAGACACGCGCGCATGCGCTCCTCCGCGCCGGGCGCTGGCTCACTGCTGGATCCGGCGAATGCTCTGCACCTGGAAGGTCTGGGCGTGGGAGCCCCACTCCCGGAAATGCTTGTAGTCACCCGAGTGGTGATCACTCTCCAGCACGTACTGGAACCCTCGGTATCCGGGAAACTGAGAGCAAACCCATCTAGAAAAGGAAAGGGACGGAGGCAGAGGCTCCCAACGGCCCAGCGGCCCCCGGCCGTCATGGCCCTGGATGCGCCACGCGCACGGGCACACACACACACGCGCGCGCACACACATACACATACATACATACATACACACACACATACACACACACACACACACACACACACGGCGTGGGCCTTCGATCGTGCCGTTTCTTCTGCCGGGAACATCCTCCCGGCGATTCTTCGCCTGGCCCAGTTTCGTGTCCCTTCAGGTCCCAGTTTAATTCATTACGTCATCAGGGTCATCTGACCCACTCCCGAATCAGGCCACGGTCCCTGACTGTATCTTCGAAGCATTCGTATAATTTGATAATTTGAAGATCATTTGTAAAATGTCAGCTTCCCCGCCAGCAGGCAGCCTCCTGGTTAGGGACGTCTGTGGCTCACTGTCCCCCAGGGCCCAGCCGAACCCTGGCACAGAGGAGGAGCCCCACCAATACTCGGCAAATGAATGAGTGAAGGAGAAGCCCTGATCCCTCCTCTCTTACCAGGAGGCACTTTAGAGAAATGGCTACGTTTCAACTCGCCGATCCCTATGTTATTCGGGACAAGGACTGGTGTCTGCTTGTTGAGCCCCGCTTTTCTCTCTGCCAGAGACTCAAGAACCAGACTCCAGAACCACAGGGAGCCTTCGCAGTCAACTGGGAAAATGGAACTGAACTCAGCGATCAGCATGTGACCCAGCCTAGCCAATCAGTGCATCCCGTTCCTGTAAGCATCGTGATTGGTCCAGAAGGGACCACATGACCTAAGTTGGACCAATGAGCGTCTTCCCTGGACTTCGACGGTATCATGGAGCAAAGGACCCTCTCTTTCCCTGGGGCAGGTACCTAAGGACCCAGCTGCCACTTTTGCCTTTACTTGGGAGGCGCTCATCCGAGAATACAGCCACTCGGAGGCAGGCAGAGCAGGAGCCGGAAGGCAGCTCCGTCCTCCAGCAGTACCTGAAGCTAATTACAGGGGCCAGTGAACATTCTTTGGGTTTAAAGAAGCTTGGTGCAGTGGCACAGGCCTGTCATCCCAGCTGCTCGGGAGGCTGAGGCAGGAGGATGATGAGTTCAAAGCCAGCCTCAGCAACAGGGAGGCCCTAAGCAACTCAAAGAGACCCTGTCTATAGGGTTGGGGGTGTGGCTCAGTGGTTGAGTGCCCTGAGTTCAATCTCCGGTACCCCCCCCCCAACACACACACACACAAAAGAAGTTTGGTCTGGGTTTCCATCATCTGCAATCCCATACATCCTTCCTGATACCTCCTGTGCCTCCGTATTCTCCTCTGGAGTGTGCATCAGCCCCCAGCACATAGTTTTCTCAGGAAGTGTCACACCCCTCCCAACATCCTCTCTCTGCCCTGCTACAAGGAGCCTTGGACACACTTACGCCCCAGAGTGGACATGGAAGGAGCCCACTTCATTGCCGTCCCAGCCCATGGCCTGGAGGGAGGGATAGTCATCACTCAGCTCTCCTTTCCTGCCCAGGAAGTTCTCTTGCTCGAAGATGGTCAGCCTGGAGTCGCGGTGGTTCTACAGGCACAGGGAACAGGGTCAGATACTCTGGTAGCCAGCTGGAAATCCAGGAGCCTCTGCCCTTAGCACAGCCTGCCCCAGTCTCCCAGCTCAGCCTTCTTAGCAAACTTTGGAAGGGCACCAAGGTAGCAGGTACCAGGAACCTTATAAGATATACATCATTTGCGCTTCCAGAATTCATCCTTTCAGAAATTTCCACACAAAAAAATCATAGGAAAAAAGAATGTTCGTCATAAAAAAGGAGGGAAAACAATCTGAATGTCCAACATTAGGGGATCGATCAGATGTTAATCTGGGTGTTGCACCTGGGGTTACAGAAAAGACGAGAACCTCTCTGAGTTTCAGTCTTGACTCTGCCACTTACCAGATGGCTGAGCTTAGACCTGTCATATGGTGTTTCTGAGCCTTCATTTTCATAATTATGAAACAGAACCACCGCACCTACTTTTCAGGGTCATTTTCTGGGCTAGAGGGATGAGCATGGAACGAGGGATTGGACCCATGACAGCCTGATACAGGACCCTGCACATGCTCAGCACCTTGGTTATTTGTAGAACAAAGGAGCCCATGGACTTCTTAGTCACAGCATGGAATACTAGAGAGCCATGAAAAAATGGCACCATAGATGAGATATAACCTTCCAGAAGGATGATTGTGATATACTTGCCCAGTGAAAAAAACAGGTCTCCAGGCCTGAAGTTCATTATGACTCGTTTTTTTTTTTTTTTTTTTTTTGTGGTTCTGAGTGTGGAACCCAGGGCCTCCACGTGCTAAACATGTGCTCTACCACTGAACCACATCCCCAGCTCCCATAATTTCATTTATATAACAAAAATACGTGTACCTAACTATACATTGATGATATAGGTAGACACAGATATAGGGATGGGTACAAGAATAGCCATGATGTCATCTGTCAATCACCAACCAGAACAGAAAGCATCTCCTGTACTGTGAAGCAGCTCCTGTCTCAGAGGTATAATTATCACAACTTACTTTCTTATTCTAACATTTCAGGTTTTCCCCCCTGAATTATGAATAATAAATAAGGTGAAAATAAAATAAAACATACCTTTCTGAGCCTCAGTTTTTCTCATCTGTAAAATGGAGTAAAGGTACCCACATCTACCCGTACCCCATAAGGGCAGTAAAATATAAAGTGGAAGGGCACCCCTCCTCCCCAGCGGGACCTGCCTCCCTGCATCCACCTTCTGCCAGAGCCCCCAGTCATGAAGAGGGACAGGGGTCCACAGGTGCTGACATCCTAACCAAAGCTGCTGTAAGTGGACAGTAGCTGGCGGGGTCTGTGTCCTGGTTCCCCAGGACATGGGGACTGGGACCTCATTTCAAGAAGAAGAAACTGAGGGTCAGAGAGGAAAGAGACGGCCCACGTCATGCACCCTGATTGCCACGGTGGCTGATGCCCAGCGTCCCCTGGAAAGGCCCAAGCCTCCCGGGGGGCCCGGCGGTAGGACTCACAGCGCAGGCCACGGGCCGGAAGGAGGTGAGCCTCTGGGCCGGGTAGGCCGTGTTCCCGCTCCAGGCGTCCCAGCCCGGGTACTCGCCGCGCTCCAGCACGTACTGCTGCCCCTGGAAGCCAGCGTGCTCAAAGCCCACCCACCTGCGGGCACACGGAGGGAGGGCCACCCTTAACTCCTGGGCAGTGCCTGGACACAGTTGGGGTGGCTCCCCTCGGGGAGGGGCTGCGACGGTGGCGGAGCAGACAGAGGCTGGGTCGCTGCGAGACCCCCCACCACGCCCAGCTCAGTCCCCACCAGGGGACCGCTCGGCCCCAACACCAGCGGCCACCCACTTGCCGTGTGTCCCGCAGGGAAGGGGACTGCTCCACGCAAGGGGCTCTGGGAATGTGCAAGGCTGACCACAGGCTGCCGGGCCTCAGCGGGATTCCTGTGACCCTGCGGGACCTGGCAAGGGGGGCCTCTCTCCACCACCCCCACCCCCCACCCCCGTCTCTGAGCGTGCAGTGGCTCCTCAACTACCAGGTGCTCTGCCCTAGTGGCCTGCCATGTGACCTCTTCAGTTTTGTGTCCCCCTAGGGAGAGAGACACAGGGGGCAGGCACTGGTGCACCTGCCTCTCCTGTCTGCACAGAAGGTAAAGGTGTGGACCTGCCGGCTTCCTGGCCTCCTCCACCCCGGTTCCATTTCCCCATTTGCAGGAAGCAGAAGCTAAGACACAAATGGCCCCAGGTGACCTCAGGTGTCACTCACAGGCATAGCTTTAAGGGACTCACATACCAGACCTTGTTCTCCTTCCAGTGCACTTTCCAACCCTCTAGAACCTTCTAGCCACTGTGATAGCCACTGGCACCAGGCAGCTGATTAAATTTGAATTCAATAAATGAAAATTAACTAAAATAAAATAATTCAGCCAGCGGGTGGGAGCCTCGTCCCAGCAAGCACCAAAGGGCTCAGCCTAAATGACCGCTTCCAAAGGGACCCCAACCCAGAGAGGCACCTGGGGGGTGGGGGGTACCAGGGATTGAACTCAGGGACACTCGACCACGGAGCCCCAGCCCCAGCCCCATTCTATGTTTTATTTAGAGACAGGGTCTCACTGAGTTGCTTAGGGCCTCACTTTGATGAGGCTGGCTTTGAATTCTCGATCCTCCTGCCTCAGCCTCCTGAGCCGCTGGGATTGCAAGCGTGCACCACCACATTTTGCCACACTGTCCACATTTGAAATCCTCAGTGGTCACATGTGGCCAGTGACCCTGAACTTGGACAGTGCAGATGTAGAACTTCACGGTGGCAGAAAAGACTACTAAATGATGCTGGTCTACAAAGTCTCAGTATGTTATTGCTGTGTCCACCTCTCCTCCCGCTCACTAGAGTCTTTAATTCTCTGAAAAGAGATCACACGCAGTCTTTCAGGCAGTAGTATTTAGTTTAAAATCAGTAACACTTTTCACTGTATTTTTATAGCTACTGCCTATTTTTGGTAAGTGGTGTTGGCTTTCCATTTATGCCCAAGAGGGACATTTCTAGACTCAACATTCATTTCTAAGGATGGTGTCCCACAAAGTTGGCTCATCCAGTGGGCATTGACAACCTTAATGGCAGCCCTGTAGTTGGGCAGTGAACAACTTGCACAACCTTACATGGCAACCCTGCACCCTCCTCAGCACTACACTAGAGGACACAGGTACAGTTAGAGCCTGGGAAGTCAGGGCTGACAACATGTAAAAGTCCCAGCTCCCCCCTCTAGGTCCCTTTTGGTCCCCCACCCTAACCCCAACTCAGTCTCCCTGCAGACTCACGCTCCACTCAGGACTTTCAAAGATCTCACGGTCTCAAAACCCAGCTCCAGCACGCTGGGGCATTCGGCCGTGAACTCATGCCGCCGGCCCTGGAAGCCCTCCTCGTCCCACACCACCATCTGTGCCAGAGAGAAGGTGGACATGGGCGGACATCAGAATCCTGTGGGGCAGGGTGTTGGGGGCGTCCCCAGAACCCAGAGTCCAGCAAAGCGGGTGAAAGGGGGTTTGCCAACTGGGACCCCCCAGGGCCTCCAGGGCCAGGCCCGTAAGGGCGGTGAGGGCCCTGAGAGCACAGGCCCCGGGAACAGTGGCTTCTGTCTAGCACCCTGGACCTCTGCCCGATGGAAGCGTCTCAAGACCTTCTCCAAATCTGAACTTTCATGAGGGACCTCCAAGTTCTTAAAATGGCGCTTTTCTTCCCCCTCAACATAGACAGATCAAAGAAAATCGTGTGACTAAATGGCGCTGGCCTAGGTCTCAGTGCTGTTATCGCTGTGTCCCCCGCAACCCTCCCCACAGCTCACTAATCTTTTTTTTTTTTCTTTTCTTTTGGTACCAGAAATTGAACTCGGGGCACTCAGCCACTGAGCCCCATCCCCAGCCCTATTCTGCATTTTATTTAGAGACAGAATCTCACTGAGTTGCTCAGGGCCTCACTATTGCTGAGGCTGGCTTTGACCTCGCAACCCTCCTGCCTCAGCCTCCTGAGCCCCTGAGATTACAGGTGTGCAAACTGCACCCAGCTACTAATCTCTTTCTTTATCTCTCCAAAAAGAGATCTCCCGTAGTCTCTCAGGCAACAGTATTTAGCTAAAAATTAATCACATTTTTATTGTGTTTTTACAGTGGCCACCTATTTTTGGTACATGATGTTGGCTTTCAGTTTGTGCCCAGGAGGGACATGTTTAGATGATGGTGGCCCACAAAGCTGCCTCATCCAGTGGCAGTGACGACCCTAATGGCAGCCAAAGACGGTGGCAGTTCAAGTTTGGAAACCAGATGGCCCAAGTTCAAGTTCAGTCTCTCTGCGTGACCTTGCAGGCCCTGTTCCCTGAGCCTGGGTTGTGTCCTCTGTGAGATGGGCATTCAGACCCCTCCCCCAAGTGAGGTGGGGTCCCAGGGACTGGGGCTTGACCTGTGTCCTCCCACCCTGGCCGGGGCCCCCTCCCTACCTTCCAGTGTCCCGCCGACTTGGTGCACTGCAGGGTCATGCTGCCCCCTTCCTGGGCAGGAGAAGAACAGGGTGACCACGCGCCCTCACCCCCTGGGTCCCGCAGCCTCGGAGCCCTGCTCTGCGCCTCTCATCTGCTCACTGTGGGAAAGGCTCTGCGGCGGCCAGCGGGTGGGAGCCTCGGGCACCACTGTGTTCTCAGTGAGGGTCGCGGGAGCCCGTCTGGGCGTTTGGGGCGCCCTTTCTCGGTCAGGAAGAGGACGGCACTTGGGATGACGCAGTGGCATCTGCAGGGTCGGGGGGCCTGGGCTCCCCCCCTCCCAGGGTGCTGGCCAGGACCCTGATCCCACCCCTTCTCCAGCGGGGACTTACCGAGATGGGCCCAGAGAACATGTCAGAACTGGGACCAGCCAAGGTCAAGCTCTTATAGGCAGGGAGGGGAGCGAGGCCCCTGGGGACAAAGCCCCGACTCAGCAAGTGAGCCCTGGAAACAAAAGCCAGCGCTGGCCACAGCCCCAGTGAGAGGTGTCAGCAGCCCTGGGTTCAGCGGGGAGGGGACAGATCGGGTCACCTCCCCCAGAGACGGGCACGGGGAAGGGGAGCGGCACGAGGTCCGCCAGAGTCAGCCCCACGGGGCCCCTGAGGGGGGCAGGAGTCCGAGCAACTGGCCGAGGAGCCCCAAAGCGTGGCCAGCTGTGTGACCTTGAGTGGGTCATTTCCCCTCCAGCTGTGCCTATAAAGTGGGATGGAAATGAACTCCATCAGGGGGCCAGGAGGTGCCGTTTGACTTCCAGTGGAGCAATCAGGGCAGGCTGCATGTTGGAGGTGCCATTCTAGGAAGCGTGGGGAGGATTCGCACAGGGTGAGATGGGAAGAGGCGTACAAACGTGGGAACTTAGAGCTGGTGGCCCATTGGGGTTGGAGCACAGAGATCCCAGAGGGAGTGAGCGAGGCCGAGGTCTGGCCAGAGCCCCAGACGACTCTACGGGCAGGAGCCAGGAGCCGATAGTTCCACAGGCGTAGCACCTGCCACACCCAGGGGGCGCAGAACTCCCCGCAGACATCCCCCCCCCTGGCCCCGCACCCCCTTCTACTCCCAGAGAGGGAGGAAAGAGCGTGGCTGGGAGTCACGTCACTCAGGGTGAAACCCAGCCCTGCTCTTGCCATCTGGGCCCCCAGAGGAAACCTGAGCCCTGCTGGTGCCCGCAGAATGGCAACATCCACCGCTTCCTGGAGGGGTTAAAGCAACCCTATCCTACGCATTACTTGGAGGAAAGAAAAATAAAAGTTAAGACTGCGGGCTCAGCAGGGCGCAGTGGGGCTCACCAGTGATCCCAAGGGCTCTGGAGGCTGAGGCAGGAGGATCGTAAATTCAAGGCCAGCCTCGGCAACTTAGTGAGGGCCTGTCTCTAAATAAAATATAATATAAAAAAGGTCTGGGGATGTGGCTCGGTGGTTAAGTGCCCCTGGGTTCAATCCCCAGTACAAAAAAGAAAAGACTGCAACTTAGGTTCTTTGTGCGTAAAATGAGTGCAACAGGTTGAAGGGGTGTCGCCTGAGAGGGGTGTGGGGGGGGTACAGTTCTTGTGTGAATCACTGGTGCACAGCATGTGTCACTGTTCCAGGGACATAAAAAACATTAGGCACTCCCACCATCTTTGTCATTGTCATTACTAAGAGTAAAGGTGCTTATTAAATAATCACTCGAGAACAGCAGGAGCACTTAGCTTCTGAGGGCTCAGAGGCTGGCGATCTGAGAGGCCAGCTCGGACAGGTGGACAGGGGTCGCCTCCACTTCCCGTCAGACCGTGCGTGGGGTCCATCCCAGAGACTCCGCCCTCCTGGTGAAGATGACAGGCACCCAGGCCGTGGAAGGCCCAGAGCGGAGGGGCCCAGCAAGGCCACTGTCCCTTGTCCCCGCCCCCGCCCTCTGGCAGGGCGCCTGGCCAAGGGGGCACGGAACTCCTCCAGACGGCCTGGCCGGCAGCGCGGACCTGTGGGTGGCCCCACCGCTGTCCCCTCTGTGGTTCCGCCGGCCACCCCGGCCTTGGCCTGCGATAAAAGGCTGCGGAGTGGGGGAGGGGGCAGGGGCTGCGGCGGCAGAGCTGGCCCCAGGCCAGGGCCACCCTGGACCCCCAGAGAAGAGCAGCACCGTGTAGAGACCCCCTACGCCACCCACCCCACCCTAGCTGGACAGCTCTCCCGCCCCTCTGACCCCCGCAGAGAGCAGGCACATGGCAGGACCTCCACCCAGCCTCCTGCTCCAGGCCTGCCTCAGTGTCTCCACTTGAGAAATGAAAGAGGCCACTCGGCTTCTGTCACCAGCCACCCTGTTGGGAGTCTTTGCTGCCCTACTTGAGTCGGGGCCCTTTGTCTCTGAGTCCCCTCGTGTCCCTGGCTAGTGTTCTTCACTCCTCCCTCCAACAACCATTCAGTCACCAAATCTTGACACAGGGCCCTCTGCAGGCCAGGCCCCACGGCAGGTGCCAGAGGTGACCAGCATGTGGCTAAACCTGGGGCTTCTCAGAGGAGGCGCTGGCCACCAGCTCTGTCCCTGGCACCTGAGGGTCGTGACTGGGGGGCCACAGAGGCAAGCCAGGAAAGGAGGGGTCTCCAGGTGGGCAGAAGAGCAGGACCCAGTCCCCGACGTCCAGCCTACCTGAGCCCAACAAGACCTGGCTTCCCACCTAGGATCAGGAAGTCAGGCTGCGGCTGAGGCCAAGGCCAAGGTCAAGGTCAGACAGCGAGAGCACCAGGCCCGGAGGCTGCCTGCACTGGCCTGGGCTCCCCGCCTGGCTTTCCTCGTCTTTGAAATGGTGGGATGGAAGGGCCCCATGAGGCAGGTTGTCCTGGAGAGTGGCACAGGGGACAGTGGCCAAGCACTGGGCACCGTGCTTAGCACAGGGAAGGCTCCGAGCAGTGCACGGGCCGGTGCTCAGTGTCACAGGCCTTCTGCTGGGTGCAGCTCCATTAGGGACACGGGTGCTCACCCGTGACCGCAGACACGGAGACCCCTGAGGACAGAGTGTCCCAAACCACACAGAGCCTCGTGGCTGAGCCAGGACGCTCACCCAGGTCTCCTGCTGTCCAGGGTCTCTCCTTTTCCCTGCCCCCGGGGACGGCCGCGGGGACCTGGGGGCCCATCCCTGGAGGGGGCCGTGGACAGCGAGGAGGTGGAGAGCTGCGGACCAGGGCTTCTGCTGTGCGCTCGGGGTCACAATGGAAAGTGCTGGTCTCTGCAGTGACCCGGGCAGGGCTGGCCCCGGCCAGGCCCCGCTCCGGCTGCTGAGCCAGCTCCCGCTTTGTGCCCCAGACTATAGGGCCCAGTGTCTGCCAGATTATAAAATGGGGGGTCGGCCCTGGTCACCCACAGCACACGCCTGTCCTCCACCAGGAAGTGGCAAGTCCCCAGGTAAGAAGGAAGCCACCGAGAGAGCCGAGGGGAGGGGACGAGGGGAGGCCAGAGAGCCGTGGGTGGCCCCGAGGGCCAGGCGGGACCTCCAAGATGAGAGAGGGGACGGGTCAGAGGCGGGAAGAGACGCGGAGCAGAGAGTGACAAGAAAGACAGGGGCTGGGCAGACGGACCAACAGGGAAGGGTGCGCAGGGAGAGACAGACAGACAGACAGACAGAAGGACACCAACAGCAAGAAACAGGAAGAGGGAAGGAGGAGGAGAGGGAGGCAGAATGGAAACGCGGACAGGAAAGGAGGAATCCAGCCCCCGGGGGAGGGGAGCGTGCCACGGAACGGGGGCAGGGAGGGCTGCGAGTCCCAGATGTGGCCCAGATGTCTGTCCCGCAGCCTGGGCGAGCGTCCCAGAGTGGCCACAGTCTTCCTGCCCACCCCCCACAGACAGCCCAGCAAGCAGCTGGACCCCAGGGTCTTCTGTGCCCTCGGGGGTCCTTCAGGTATCTGCAGAATTGAAGGGAGCACCCCCCCCACCTCCTCAGGGACCGTCAAGGCCTCTGTCAGACTCAAAAGAGTCCATGTCCCCCATGCGACGAGGAACCGCTGGAATGAACCAAAGCCTCCCCACCCAGCGCCTCCGCAGCCACCGTCCTCGTTTGAGAACCCTGGACGGGCACCCGTCTGCGGGCCCAGGGCCAGGCCTGCGTTTGCACCCACACCTGCCCCAGAGAACGCCAAGGGAGAAGCCTGGGAGCGGGGAGCCCCCGTCCTCTGAGCAGACGTTCACCAGGAGTGTCCCCTGTGCTGGGCACAGAGTCGAGCGGGGGAGAGAGGGGGACCAGAGCAGAGCGAGCGAATGGCAGGGCGTGCGCAGCCCAGGGCCAGGGCCAGCTGCTCCAGTTGAAAGTGGAGCCCTCCTGCCTCGTGGCCCGGGCAGGGCACCTTCCTCCGTGGCCTCAGAGGGCTCCAGGGAAGGGTCCTGGATTCTCCAGGGGGATGGGGCGTGGGCCGGGACTCCTTAAGAATCCCCAGATGCCATTTCTCCTTCTCTTCCTCGGGTGAGGTGAACTGAGATCGCACTCGCAAATAAGTGTGCTAAGTGTGTGAGGGTCTGGGGTGGCCACCGAGGCTGGAAGGGAGGCCGATAGAGGGAAGGGCATGGCCAGTGGAGGGGACAGCCTGGTCGAAGGCCTGGAGCAAAGACGCAGGACAGGGAGGGAGCCCAGGCGGGAAAGGCTTGGCTGGGGAACAGGAATGGGCCACCAGGTGCAGTGGGCCCAGCGGCTCAGGAGGCTGAGGCAGGAGGATCTCGAGTTCAAAGCCAGCCTCAGCAACAGTGAGGCCCTGAGCAACTCAGTGAGACCCTGTCTCTAAATAAAACACAAAATAGGGCTGGGGATGGGGCTCAGTGGTCGAGCGGCCCTGAGTTCAATCCCTGGTACCAAAAAAAGGGGGAAGGGGACAAAAAGAACTTCGAGGCACACGTTTCCAAGGAGAAAGAGAGGCAACGGGTTCAAAGATGGCTGAAGACACAGCGAGGGGCAGGAGCGTGGGAGACAGCTGGGGTGCCACCCCTGGATTCACGGAGGCCAAAGCATGCTCTCTGGCTTTTGCAGGAGGAGCCATGTCTCAGCCCACCAAGGCCTCGGCCACCGCCGCAGTGAACCCAGGGCCCGATGGCAAGGGGAAGGGGACCCCACCCACAGGACCAGCCCCCGGCCCCGGGCCGGCCCTGGCCCCGGCAACCGTGCCCGTGCCCACTGCCAAAGCAGGGGACCTGCCTCCTGGGAGCTACAGGGTAAGGACCCGCTGGGCTGGCCGCCTGGGTGCCCCCACTGTCCCCTTCCTGTGCGGCCCTCCCGGCCCTCCTCCTCTCTCCTCCTCATGTCCCTCCTTACCCCTCTCCTCTCCTTTCCCCTGTTCCTGTTTCCCACCCTTCCTGTCCCCCCTCCGTCTCTCCTGCGGGGCCTCCTCCTGCCCAGACACAAACGTGCCCCATCTAGAGGCCAGGAAAACCGTCAGGGGTCTCAGTGCACCCGGAAAGAAGGGACCCATCGCGGCCCTGTGACACAACAACTGAAATGCGGCGCCACGTCCCCCAACAGGGACCATGGCCGAGCGGTCAGCCTGCACAGAGCCCCCTCAGAGCGAGTCAAAAGCCACGAGCAGAAAAGGGAGAGGGGCCTGTCCCTGGAGAGTCACCCGGGCAGCAGGGGGCCTCCTGGAGATGGGTCCTGGGGAGCAAGGCCTCCAGGCCCAGGTTTGGTTTGGACCTGGGGGCCAGAGCTGACCACCCTTGATTCATGATATGGCTGGCCATTATTTATGTAGGTTTATTTAATCATTAATTTTATTCAATTTTTTTTGTACCAGGGATTAAACCCAGGGATGCTTCACCACTGAGCCACATCCCAGCCCTCTTCATGTTTCATTAGAGACAGGATCTGTCTGAGTTTCTTAGGGCCTCACTAAGTTGCTGAGGCTGCCCTTGAACTTGTAATCCTCCTGCCTCAGCCTCCTGAGCCGCGGGGATGACAGGCGTGCGTCCCTGCGCCCAGCTTACTTTAATTTTTAACCATGCAGCAAGCACCTGCAAGCCCACGACTCATGTGCAGGCCAGGGCTTGGTGGAAAGTCTACCTGACCTAAGGCGTCCTCATGAGCCCACCTCTCTTCTCCCTGCTGCAGGCAGCCACCACCCCACCCTCTGTGTTCACAGATAAGGATTTGCTTTATTTTCTTATATTTTAATACATTGTTCCTTTAAAAATCAGGCTTGTTTTTCGTTTACTGAAATCTGAAGTATGTGATTCTCTGCGTTTTCTTTTTTCTTGCCACTTACTGGGATCCCTAGGGTTGAGCATCTCTGCAGTTGCCCCTTTTGGTCTGCGGTATGACATGACTGTCACCCTCCTGCCAAGAACCCCACACCTGGTTGGCCCCCAGTCTTGTTCGGAAACAAAGCGGCTGGGAGGTGCTGTTTGCTTGTTTGTTTTGAGACAAGGTCTCCCTGTGCTGCCTGGGCTGGCCTCAAACTCCTGGGCTCCCGTGATCCTCCCTGCTCAGCCTCCAGAGTAGCTGGGACCACAGGGGCACCCCCCCTGTCCAGTCTTGGCTGGGGTGCTCTAATCCCTGACTTCCTGGGCTCTGACTCAGGATCTTGTCATGGACGGACCAGCCTGGAAGCGGAAGTGCTGGTCAAGGCAGTGGGAGCCCCTTTCTTTTACAGCTGGGGACTCAGGGGCTCAAGAAGGCGGGAAGCTGCCTCTGCTCAAGTGATAGACAAAACCTTCCCAACTCGGGTCGGTGAGCGCATGACAAACCTGAAGGTGGGGCTCAGTGAGGAGAGGTCAGATCAAGGTCTCGCCGGGGTTGTAGAGGGGAGCCTGGCCAGCATTTCCTATATCCCGGGCTGCAGATAGAGAAACAGATCAGGTTGGGCACAATGGCACACATCTGTAATACCAGCAGCTTGGGAGGCTGAGGCAAGAGGATCATGGGTTTGAGGCCAGCCTCTGCACCTTAGCAAGACTCTGTCTCAAAATTAAAACAAAACAAAATTTTAAAAGAAAAAAAATTTTTTTGGGATATAGCTCAGTGGTAAAGCCCTCCTGGGTTCAATCCCCAGGACCAAAAGGAAAAAGAGACAGATCCGCCCAGACCTTTGGCGGAGGAGCCCTTGGCATTTGGAAGGGTTGGGTAAAGGGGACAAGGATAAAGAGAGGGAGAGAGACCCAAACCCCAAGCAGCAGTGACTGAGCAGCGTTGTTACTGGTGCTGCTAAGGGGCGAGCTCAGGGGCAGACACTGGAGCCACAGTTCCAGGGTGGAGGAGGAGGAATCCAGGAAGGCTTCCTGCAGGAAGCAACATCTGAACCCAGAACATGCTGTCTGGTCTAGAACCTGAGTCAGCATTAGGAAGGTGCTCTAGGATGGGGGTTGTGGTAGAGAGCATCCCAGGCTGGAGGAACACACCAAGAAAGTTCTGGAAGGGAGGCCCAGGCGTGCCTAATGATGGTGCAGATCTTAAGTGGGGGTGGGGACGGGAAGACAGGGTCATCTCACGAAGCACGGCTCCTGACGCTGTCCTGGGCCTCGTGCACACCCTGCTCCGATATGAGCACCACCTGCCTCTGTCCAGGTGGGTTGGCTTGGACCTCACGCTGCCCCCTTCCCTCTTGCAGCTGGTGGTCTTTGAACAGGAGAACTTCCAGGGCCGTCGGGTGGAGTTCTCCGGGGAGTGCCTGAACCTGGGGGACCGTGGCTTTGAAAGAGTTCGCAGCCTCATCGTCGCCTCCGGACCGTGAGTGTCGGGCAGGGTGGGGACGCTCCCTCTGCCGTCTGTGGTCACAGATCGATGACATGATAAGAGCACATTTGCCAGGCACCCGCTCTGGGCCTGGCCCATGCTACTGCCCCCTCTGATTTCCCACCCTCCCTGCAAACCTCAGGAGGAGACAAGCTTTTCCTTCCCATTTGACAGACGAGAAAACTGAGGCTCAGAGAGGTGCTCTGACTAGTATAAGGTCACACTGAGGGTGAGTCACGTCTGGGTTCCAAAGTCTGTTTCTACTACAGAAGGAATCGGAGCCTATTCTGAGGGCAGCAGGAGGCCAAGAATCAAGTGTCCAGTGCTGTCTCTTTGCAGGGGCATCAGGCTGCCCTGGAAATAATAATAAGGACCAGCAGAGTATCCAGTAGGCGTCAGGCACTGCGGGAGGGCTTTACCTTGCTGGCCGCCCCTTGTAGTATGACAGAAGAGCGGTTCTTTTAGGCGGAAGGGGTACCAGGGATGGAACCCAGGGGCACTTGACTGCTGAGCCCCATCCCCAGCCCTATTCTGTATTTTATTTAGAGACAGGATCTCACTGAGTTGCTTAGCACCTCACTAAGTTTCTGAGGCTGGGTTTGAACTCACGATCCTCCTGCCTCAGCCTCCCCAGCCGCTGGGATGGCAGGCGGGCGCCACCGTGCCCAACCAGAAGAGCTATTCTTATCCTCACTGAAACTGGGGCTCCCAAGGGCTCAGGGCATTGGCCCAGGCCACCTAGAGGTAAGTGGCCAGGTCGGCGTTTGACTCAGGTTGGTCCATCCTTCCTCATGTCCCCCTGCCTGTTCTCACTCTGGGCTCCTCTGGGCCTTGATGACCCCCATGGACAGCAGAAATGCCCGTCTCTCCGACGGACTGGCTCTCCCAGCACCAGCCGCTGTCAGCTCACTCCCAGGACAAGACCCATGGCCCCCTCTGCTCAGGTTCCCGGCTCCAACCCCCCAGGGAGCTTGGGAGCCTGCATTCAGAGCTTCTGGGAGATGGGTTTTGAGGTCAGACTCGTCCAACTCTGTCCTTGGCCTTGGGTGGCCTCTGCGCCTCAGTGCCTCATTGCTGAGTTGGGGGGAGTCGTGAGCCCCGCCTGGCCCTGCCTGGGTCATTCTCGGGCCAGCGCTGTGTGGGCATTCAGACATGGGGGCAGGTCCCCACCCCTGGCCCTGTGAGCTCCCCCAAGCCAAGGTAGGTGGCTGCAGGGAGGCGGGGGCGGGGGCAAGAGTGCCTCCTGTGCCCACCCCACCCCCACTGTGGTCAACAGCCTCAGCCCCACCCCGGCCCCCAAGCCTGGTGGGAACAGAAACTGCCGGATGTGGCCAGCTTGGGGTTTCAGGCTGCTTTGGGGGCTGTGACTCAAACACAGAGTATTTCACCTCAGAGACAGAGCTGGTGTCTGCTCTGTGCCCAGGGCTGTGCCCAAAGGGGACAGAAATGGCCCTGTGGTCCACAGGGCTGGGTTGGAGCCAGCATCCTGTGGGAGAAAAGGAAGGAAGGAGATGGAGTGGCCGGGGGAGGGAAGGCGAGCCTGCCTGAGATCTGACCCCGCCGTGTGACCTAATGCTAGAGATGTGGCCCCTGAGCCTCCATTTCCCTGTCAGTGAACTAGGATTCCCAGCCCTTCCTCTGCTGGCTCAAAGAAGCCAGAGTGGATGAGAAGAGGCATTGACGTGACTATTTAACATTTCCCATTCTTGCCGGGTGCAATGGTGCAGGCCTGTAATCCCAGCGTTTTGGGAGGCTGAGGCAGGAGGATTGAAAGTTCGAGGCCAGCCTTAGAAACTTAGCAAGGCCCTAAGTAACTCAGTGAGGCCCTGTCTCAAAATAAAAAGTAAAAAGGGCTGAGGATGTGGCTCAGTGGTTAGGTACCCCTGGGTTCAATCCTTGGCACGAAAACAAAAACATAAACAAAAACTCCTCATTCTTCTACCAAGGCCTCCCTGGGGGATGTGGGGGAGGGTGAGCAGCGTGGCAGCGCCACACGGTGTGGATCTCTCCTTAAGCTCAGACCTGCGGCTGCTTTCCTTCCCTTTAATCATAATGATGCTATTTCTTATGACTACTCCATGTCGGATCTTTCACACACGCCATTCAGGACCTCACATCCTGACAAGGCAGTGACAAGATTTTCTTTCTTTTACTGCCCCAATGACAAGCAAGTCAGCGGTCAGCTGAGTCCAGTGAAGTTGCCCAGGCTGGCCTGAAATGGGTGATCCTCCTGCTTCAAAAGGGCTGGGGACGTCGCCCAGAGGTGGAACGCCCCAGGTTCAGTCCCCAGAACTGAAAAAGAAGGGGGTGAAAACATGAGCTGGGGTTACAACCCAGGTCTGTTTCCAGATTCTCTGTCCTTTTAAAGTATCTTTTTTTTTTTAGTTGTAGATAGATACCTTTATTTCATTTATTTATCTATTTTTATGGGGTGCTGAGGATCGAACCCAGGGCCTCACATGTGCCAGGTGAGTGCTCTACCGCTGAGCCACCACCCCAGCCCCTGATCTTATATTCTTAACATTGACAAGGCATCTTCTTCTAAGCCTCCCTCCCTTTCTGCCCATGCATCCATCCATTTCCCTTCCCACTCTTCTTTGCATATACCTATAGATCAATCCGTGCAGCCATCAGCCCATTATCTAGCCATTCTCCATCATCTGTTTGTCTATGCATGCATCCATCCATCTATGCGTTCATCCATCCAATCTGTCTACCCATACACCCATCCATCATCTATCTATCCATTCATCCATCCATCCATCCACCCATTCACCCATCCATCTATCCATCATCCATTCATCCTCCACCCATCCATTCACCCATCCATCTATCCATCCACCCATCCATCTATTTATCCATCTACCCACCCATCCATCTACCCATCTGTCCTCCATCCATCCATCTATCCATCATCCATACATCCATGTATCCATTCATCATCCATTCATCCATCTACCCATCCATCTATCCATCCACCCATCCATCCATCTATCCATCCACCCATCCATCTATTTATCCATCTATCCACCTACCCATCCATCATCCATCTATCCATCCATCATCCACCCATCCATACATCCATCATCCATACATCCATGTATCCATTCATCATCCATTCATCCTCCACCCATCCATCAATCCATCCACCCATCCATCCATCTATCCATCCACCCATCCATCCATCTATCCATCCACCCATCAATCTATTTATCCATCTATCCATCTACCCATCCATGATCCATCTACCCATCTGTCGTCCACCCATCCATCCATGTATCCATCATCCATACATCCATGTATCCATTCATCATCCATTCATCCATCACCCATTCATCACCCATCCATCTATCCACCCATCCATCCATCCATCCATCCATCCATCCATCCATCCACTCACCCATCCATCCTTCATCCATCATCCATCCATCATCCATCCATCCACCTATCATCCATCCATTCATCCACCTACCCATCACCCATCCTTCACCTACCCATCATCCATCCACCCACCCATTCATTTCCCTTCCATTCCAGACCAGAGCTAGGGCAGATCCAACATAAGCCCACATTTTCAACTCTTTCCCGTCAGTTTTACTGGCTCATCCCTCAGATCAGGACCTGAGGATTGGTCCAAGATGACACATCATCATTGCCATCCTTCTGGGGACAGGATTACTAGCAGCCCCCAGGGAGATGATGCCCGTGGCCATGCCCCGCAGCTCTCCCTTGACCCTGGGAACTCCTGAACACTCAAAAACACATAGAAAGGTCCAGCACCCCTCAGCCTTCTCCCCAGAACCATTGGCCCCTCCAACACAAACTCACCTCCCATCCTAAGTCAGGATGTGCAGAGAGATGGGGAAAGCCCCCACTGGACTTCAGATTCCTAATTAGTCCTCATAAAGGACAAATGGCATGCCACACGTCACCCTCCTCTCCCACGGCCCCATACCAGCTCCTGGGCATCTCCGGATGCTGGGCCAGTCTCTGTGAAACTCATATCAGCTTTCCTCTTGGTCCTGCGCCTCCGGGGCTATCAGCTATTTCATATGTCTCATTTTCAATGGTTTTGTTGAACACAAATAGATATCTTTTAGAAGGACTTTTGAAGCCCTTTTATAAGTGGAAAACTAGTATCATTTATAGTAAGTTAAAAAGTATCCATAAAAAAATCTCACAGGGAGCAGGAAAGTGTCACTGTGACCCCCTTGCCTGCTCAGGACTGGGCAGGTGACCTGTTTTTCCTTTCTTACAGAAAGAGAGACTGGTGATTGTTCAAGGCTCATTAGCAGGAGGGCCTTTCTCTTTGCTGTGACCTGGCTTTAATGAGATCTCTCTTTGGGGTCACTGGGCCCAGGTCCTTGTAGTACTCAAAGCGTGTGTGAACCTTACAGTTGCAAAAGGTTTGCTCAGATAATTACACTCAATATCCCATTTCAGCTTCACCAAGTCCTGAAAAATAGGCATTTTAGTGTCGAGGAGGAGCAGCCACCTGCCGCTCGTCACAGGGCCTAAGGGGTGTGTCCTAGAATGAACCCAGGCACCTTAGGCCACTGGGACGTCCCTCTTGGCCTCAGGGCTGCTTTGCCAGGGGAGAGGGAGGGCAGCCGGGAGGGGCATCGGCTGACCTTTTCTCCGTCCCTCCCCACCCTTCCCACATCCAGCTGGGTGGCCTTCGAGCAGTCCAGCTTCCGTGGGGAGATGTTCATCCTGGAGAAGGGCGAGTACCCTCGCTGGGACACCTGGTCCAGCAGCTACCGGAGTGACCGGCTCATGTCTTTCCGGCCCATCAGGATGGTGAGTGGGCTCCGGCACAGGGGCTGGGGATTCGGTGGCATGGGTCAGAGGCAAGTCTGAGGTCCCCCTGCAACCTGGCAAGGGAAAGAGAGAAGGAATGGCGGACAGAGAAGCCCGGTGACCGTGGGTTGTCAGACACCCATGGGTTCCTGAGCTCATCCATGTGTCCAGCACCCGGGCACTCACTGTGGGCACCAGGCTTTGTGCCAGGAACCCCGGGCAAACACCACCTGAAAAGCAGGTGTTTTGCCAAGCACGGTGATGCACGCCTGTCATCCTAGAGCTCGGGAGGCTGAGGCAGGAGGATCTCGAGTTCAAGGCCAGCCTCACAATAGCGAGGCCCTAAGCAACTCAGTGAGGCCCTGTCTCTAAATAAAATGCAAAATAGGGCTGGGGGTGGGGCACAGGGGTCGAGTGGCCCTGGGTTCAATCTTGGTACCCCCAATCCTGCAAAAAGCAGGTGTCTTCCTCATCCCGTGCTGTGGAGATTGGAATCAGCCTCCCAGAGGTGAGAGATAAAGGTTTCAGTGTCTCCCTTGATTTTTGGAGGTGGCATTGTCATATCCTTGATGCCACCTTACACCCCCCTGGGCAGCTCTAAATCCCAGGGCCATCCCCAACGTGCCCGTGGACAGTTGTGCCGTGGCTAACAAGGGGTGCCTGTGGAAAGGCCACCAGGGCTTCCTGGTAGTCAGCCTCCTGCCGTGGGAGTCGGCACACAGAAGATTCGAGGCGGGTAAGTGGAGCCGGCCCACGTGACTGTGGTATTTGCAGAACGCTGAGTCGACAGTGAGTCACCAAACCTCCCATCTGCCTCACCGACGGCAGCCCCCTCCAAAGGTGACCGACTTTTGTCTTTCGAGATGGAAAATTCATGACTGTGGTTGGCGGCTGTCCGGGTGCGGGGAGCCGCTGTTGGGCACAAACACAGCTTCCTAATGGACTCTGTAAGAATTCCTAGGTTTGTCTCCCCGTCATTGAATGGCCTTATATGACCATCTATGCCAGGGAGCTTGTTGGAAGAGGGGTCAGGGCATTTCCAGAAACTTCCAGAAGTCTGCTGGCTGAGGTAGTGGCTCTGGCATTTGGTGCTGTTAAAACTCAGTGTTGGCCACTCTGCATGGAGATGTGCTGTCAGGATATCGTACAAACCTGGGGTTGAATATACGGTGAAACATTTTTTTAAAGAGTGTAAGACACGTTAATATTATATGGGTCACCTATTATGATTACAATATTTGTAGATATAATGTTTACATAAATTATAGTATTAAAAAATCATTTTTGGTACCAGGAATTGAACAAAGGTGCTTAATCTCTGAGCCACATCCCCAGCCCATTTTTAACTTTTATTTATAGACAGGGTATCCATAAGTTGCTAAGAACCTCACTATGTTGCTGAGGCTGGCTTTGAACTTGCAATCCTCCTGCCTCAGCCTCTTGAAACCACAGGTGTGCGCCACTGTGCCGGGCTAAAAAAAAAAAAAAAAATTAAACTTCAACAGCTCAAACCCACCCAAACCAATTAATTCCAAATCCCTGGGGCTGGGTGGGCCTACTTTGGCCAGGTCCTGCCCTAGGCCCCAGGGGCACAACATCAAGATCCTTGTCCCCGCGGTGTTCACACTATGCTCAAGAGGCAGCTAGTGGCCAGGTGCAGTGGCATATGCCTATGATCCAAGCAGCTCTGGAGGCTGAGGCAGGAGGATCGCGAGTTCAAAGCCAGCCTCGGCAACTTAGCAAGGCGTTAAGCAACTCACTGAGACCCTGTCTCTAAATAAAATGCAAAACAAGGCTGGGGATGGGGCTCAGTGCTTCAGTGTCCCTGAGTTCAATCCCTGTTACTGAAAGAGAAGAAAGAGAGGCGGCTGATGGAAACTTAATCAGTCTGTAGTCCCGCACCGTGGCGGGCGCTGCCCGGGCCACACAGCCTCACAGGAAGGTGAAGGGGGGACGTTGGGGCTCTGATGTTGGGGGCTGGGACTGGTCAGGGAAACTGGCTCCTGAAGGTTGGGACCACATGGGCCGTGAGAGGACCGAGTGTGAAATCCCTCCAGGGGTACCGTGTGCAAGTGGGGTGAACTGGGTGTGGCCGGGACATTAGGAGCTGCCCGTGTGGCTGCAGCAGAGAGGGGGTGGCGAGGGGCAGCAGATGGAGGGACTCCAGCAGAGGACAGTCTTGTAGGCTCTGATGGGCCGGGTCTTGAGGGGTCTGTTCTTGGGCTCACCAGCAGCAGGGAGCCGCAGGCTGGCTTAGCCTTCCTAGGCCCCCAGGTCTGTAACAGTGACAGGTAATGGCTGTCACCATTAGGTGGCCACCGTGGGCTGGTGACCACACTGCAGGCATTTCTCATCATGGCTCCATGGTGCCCCTGTCCCATGCCTGCCTCACTCCACACACTCATACCGCGAGCACTTGCCCCCCAGGCGTATGCCCACCTCCCACCTTCCCCTCCGCTTCTCCTCCGCCTCAGCCTCCTCCTTTTCTGCCTCACACTCTTATATAACTGCCAAGGCCCCCTCCAATGTCCCCCTTGGGTGAGGCCTTCCCTGGCCCCCTTCCTGCCCTCTGGAAGAGGGATCTGACTTCCCTCATCTACAGTCTTCCACGGAGCCTTTCACAGAGAGATGCTCCTGCAGCCTGACCTTCTCCCGATGGCCAATGATACTGAATCAGCCCAGCACCCGTTTACTGAGCACCTACTATATGCTGGGTGCTTTGCCTGCCTTTCATGGAGCCCCCACAACAGCCCTCAGGGGCAGAGGCTGCATAGCAACCATGTTCGAAAAAACAAAAACCAAGGAAAAAGAGGCTCAGAATGAAGGGTTTATGGCCACAGAACAAGTCAGGGATAAGGCTGGGACTTAACCCCGGCTCTGCAGACATCAGAGACCCTTGAGGTCGGCGCTCTTCCTGCTGCTCTCGCCCATCCACCTGGGCAGCGGCTCATCCCTTGGGCCTAGAAGAGCTCTTTTGAAAAGATGGGTGATCGCTGCCCTCAGAAATAACTGGTATGAGGCGGGCGCCGCAGTGCACACCTGTCATCCCTGTGGCTCTGGAGGCTGAGGCAGGAGGATCGTGAGTTCAAAGCCAGCCTCAGCAACTTAGTGAGGCCCTAAGCAACTCGGTGAGACCCTGTCTCTAAATAAAATATAAAAAAGGCTGGGGCTGGGGCTCAGGGGTTATGTGCCCTGGGTCAATCCTGGTATCAAAAAGAAAAAAAAAAAGAAAAAAAGAAAGAAAAGAAAAAGAAATAATAAGTGTGCTTAAAAAAACAAGATCCAGGGGCATGGAAACACTGACAGTGGAAGTGAGCACAAGTCACATGGCCACCGCAGGGACTGGCCTCTGGCAGCTGTTGCTGAGCCCTGAGTTGAGCAGGTACAGTTCCCAGTCCCAGCCTGAGAGGACTGTAAGTCCATTCTACAGATGAACCAACGGGGGCTCCGAGGGGCTGGGTAAAATGCCCAAGGTCCTCAACACATAAATATCAGATGTGGGATTTGAACCCAGACCTGTGTTCCCCTAGTGCCCCCCCGCGACTCCAGGGTCAATTCATAATTCCAGGAACCAGCTGACCAGAGGGCGTCTGACTGAGCTCCTGATGTCGGACGGACACGGATTTCTCTGAAAGCTTTTGCACTTCACTGGCTGTGTGTCGTTGATCAAGAAAGTTGACCTCTCTGGGCCTCTGGGCCCTTGACCACAATAACAGAAATAACAAATGCATTTTTGAGCATTTAGCGCAAGCCGAGAATTGTGCTCAGTGCTTTGCATGGATGGACTCATGCCACCCTTGTGTTACCCAGTGTCACAGAGAAGGCGGGTCCTTCCCGGCCAGGTAGCGGTGCTCTCTGGAGACTCGGTCCTCCCTCTCCTCGCCCGGAGGCCCCACTATGTTCCCGCTTTGCGTTGCTGACCCAGCCCCTCCCCCGCAGGACTCCCAAGAGCACAAGATCAGCCTGTTTGAAGGGGCCAACTTCAAGGGCAACACGGTGGAGATCCAGGAGGACGACGTGCCCAGCCTCTGGGTCTACGGCTTCTGTGACCGCGTGGGCAGCGTGAGGGTCTCCAGCGGGACGTAAGCACCTTCCCCGTCCCCGCCCCGGCCAAACGCAGAGGGCTTCAGGGCTCCTGGGGAGGCCACGCCCCACCCTGGACTCCCAAGGGGTGCTGCCTCGCGCCAGCAGGGCGCTGTTCCCCTGGGGACCCAGCGACTTGGAGGATTCCATGTCGGGTGATGGGTTCTGAAAAGCTGGTGATGGAGAAAGGGACGTTGCTGGGTCAGAGGGGCACTAAAGGACTCCTGGGGGGCGGTCAGAGCTGGTGTGGATGCAGGTCAGCCTGGGGGCAGGGCACCGCAGGGAAGCCTGAAGCCCTTCAGCGGGGTGAGCCTGTCAGGAGAGGGTCTTGACCCCCATCGGATGTGCTGAGGGTCCCGGGGAGCCCCTGTTCCTCTCTGAGCGTCACTCTTGCCCCCTGAACAAGGGGTAGACAAGACTTCCATCTAAAAGGGAACTTTCTGCTTCAAAGTCCCAAGTGTTAAAGATTCCCAAGCCAGACACAGTGGCACTCGCCTGTCATCCCAGCCACTCCGGAGGCTGAGGCAGGAGGATCGCAAGTCCACAGCCAGCCTCAGCAAAAGTGAGGCCCTAAGCAACTTAGAGAGACCCTGTCTCTAAATAAAATACAGAATAGAGCTGGGATGGGGCTCAGGGGTCAAGAGCCCCTGAGTTCAATCCCCATCACCAAAAAAAAAAAAAGATTTCCAAACAGAGGGCCCCACAAGCCTCTGTTCATGAGAACACAGGGAAGGGACGAGGCCCAGAGAGGTCACCTTCTCCATCTCCCTGCCCTCCAGCCATCTGGCCAGGCGCTCTGGTCTCCTCTGGCAAACGTGAGCCTCCTGTCTCTCCACCTGCAGACTCTTCTCGAGTTCCCACGGTGCTCTATGGGAACTTTTTCTTGTTCGTTTCTTTTCCCTGAAATGGAACCCCGTCTCCCAAGCCACCTGAAATACACTGAGTCTCTCCAGAGAGGGGGGCACTGCGGTAAGACACGGCCCAGGGAACAGGAGCAAAGAAAGCCCGGTCCCTGCCCAGCAGGGGAGACCCCAGGTCCCCGTGAGATGGTGTCCAGAGATGCCAGGAACAGAGGGCCCAGATAAGGCACCCACGCTGCCAGAGGTCAGAGGGGGCAGGACAGTTGTGGGGACCGGGCTGTGCGAGCTGGGGGGAGGGCGGGCAGGGGTTTATGTGCAGAGGCTGAAGCTTTAGCAGACTTGAGAGGCCTCAGACATGATGGAAGTCAGGAATGATAATCATAAGTCTTCAGAGTGTTTACCACGGAGTAAGCCCTGGGCCGGCCCCTTTAAATGGGTAGTAATCACATCCTCATCAGCGACCAGTGAGGGAGGTGTGTCCCCACCCCCACCTCCTGCACGGTGCCATCTGCACCTGGATTCTCACAGCCTGTCAATGCAGCCTGGCTGTGTGTTCCCAGCCTCACTTATGCACAAAGGAAACCCATCTTGTGAAACCAGGCTCTCCCTCTTGTTCAGCTCAGTAGCAACCAGTCCCTAAGCCCCAGCCACACAGATTAATCCCATTCTTCCCTGAGCCCCGGGTTTCCATGTCCAGTGGATGAGTATTAGTCTCCTTATCCCCCACAGGCAATGTGCTTAGCAAACACTGTAGGTGTGGCTTCTCCATCTGACCCCAGAACACACTTCATAAACCAGGCGCCAGCAGCCAGATGCCATGGTTCATGCCTGTCATCCCCGTGGCTCGGGAGGCTGAGGCAGGAGAATCCTAAGTGGGAGGCTGAGGCAGGGGGACCGCAACTTAGACCTTAAGCAACGCAGTGAGACCCTATCTCAAAAAAAAAAAGAAAAAAGAGTTGGGGATGTAGCTCGGAAGTAAAGCACCCTTGGGTTCTGTCGCAAGGGGGCAAAATCGCAACATGAGCAGTCGAGGGGAGAAAGAAAGAGTGTCCATGCTTTATTCACTCAAATCACTCACTACAGTTTCACTCTATAGGTTCTTAATCAAGAAAACAACGATCCCTAATGCTAGGCACTGCAATAGACATGATTGATTCACAGCAAACAATTCTAGATTACTTCTAAGCACTGCAAAGCACACTGGATCGTGGCAGGCTAGTGGCAGGCATTCCCTCCGTTTGGTCAGTTCGAAAGTCTCAAGCCCGAGGCTTTGCGTCCAGCCGATGCACACTCACTCGGATCAGGTCCAGAACCCAGGCAGGCTGTTCCTGGCGTGGAGTGGCCCACCAGTTGAGGAGGGGGTCATGGGAGCAGCTGCTCTCTCACCAAGGTCCCCACGAGGCGGTAGGTAGAGTTTGAGAGCCGTGAGGATCCCGCAGAGACAAGGGATGGGTTGTCAGGTCCTCATGCGGCCTCCAGCGCGAGCCATCCTGGTTCTGGCTGCTGGATCCCTGCTCATTTGCTGTATTATTTATACTGAATTTTGGGGTGTTTTTTTGACCCCCCTTTCCATCCTTATCAACTACCAGGGATTTCTCAGTGGCATCATTGACTACCCTGAGGTCAGAAGCATCTGGTCGGTGGTCACCACCAGGGTCTTCTGGCCTTTCCCTCCTATCAGGCGAGGACAGCCTGCCCGGGCTTCACTGTCTTTATGGGGCGAGGGGAGGTGACTTGTCTGAGGCCACCCCGGAGGGCTCTGTGGGGTGCCTGGTGAGGCTGCAGGTCAAACTCGAGTTTTTAAAATGGAGTGGCTCAGGCTCAGGCCCCAGGCCATCCTCGCAGGTTCAATCCCCAGAATCCAAAAACCATGGAGCAGTCAACTAGCCACGTGCCACTCTCGGGAGGAGGGACCGGAGCCCCATCAGAGAAGGGACGTCCTTGCTTCAGGGCACACAGCAGCAAGGGGCGGGGCCGGTCGGAGGGCGGCCCGGGGCTGAGCGCGGCTCCACGCTGCCCCGCTTCCCCCGCAGCTGGGTCGGCTACCAGTATCCAGGCTACCGCGGGTACCAGTACCTCCTGGAGCCCGGCGACTTCCGCCACTGGAACGAGTGGGGCGCCTTCCAGCCGCAAATGCAGGCCGTGCGCCGCCTGCGTGACCGGCAGTGGCACCGCGAGGGCTGCTTCCCGGTGCTGGCCGCCGAGCCCCCCAAGTGAGCCCGCCCTGCACCCCTCCCGCGCCCCCCCGCCCCCGCCCCCCCCCATGTCCCCGTCGTCCCCATGCAAATAAAAGTTCCTAAAGCCGAACGTCTCCTGAGTCTGTGAGCCCAGGTGTGTGGCAAGGTCCCCTCGGTTGCTACCCGGTGGCTTCCTCTGAGTCCCAAAACAGAAAGAGCGAATGGGGCAAAGGGGTCTTGTTGGTCTGTTTTTGTGGTGCTGGGGATTGAACCCAGGGCTTTGTGCCAGGCAAGTGCTCTACCAACTGAGCCAAGTCCCCAGCCCCAAGCACAGTTCTTTCTACACATCATCCTTCAGACTACTCTAGGGGATTGGGGTTAGGATCATTCCATTTCATATGTGAAAAAAAATGAGACTCAGAGAAGGAGAGCGACTCCCCCTAAGTCACACAGCTAGCAAGCCTAGACTTGAAGCCTGGCACCAAATCTGTGTTTGCCAACTCTCGGATCTTTCGTGCACCGCCTCCTTGTTTTATTGTATTTTATTGCATCGGAATACCACCTGGTCTGCTATGTACTCGGAATTCTTATTTACACAGACTTACTGTGTTGTACCTAAATACACCGGTTCGTAAATAAAACTTTATAGCACTCCAGGAAGTAGACCATCAGTATCCGATACCAGAGATAGAAAGCAATCCTATAAATAAATCCTATAAATAAAGAAGAACTGAGTTCTCAGCAGACACCTCTGCCCACCCAAGCCCCTGAGCCGGTGCCCTGCTTGCTCCTTGGATTAGCAAGTGGAAGACACTCGCCCCTACCCCCACACCTGATTCAATCAGTGAAGATGGAAGATTGTGTTTGTGTGTCCCTTTGGTGTTGTTGAACCCTGGTCGAGGTCCCACCCGGAGCCATCTCTGTTGGAAGTCCCCACCACTGGTTATTGACTCCTGTGTCAACAGTGGACATTAGCCATGAATCCATGCAGGAAGCCTGGGGGTGTTGCTATGGAGATCTCACAGGAGGAGGGAGTACCTAAAGGACCAAGGGAGGGGGAGCTCCCTTGGTGGAGAATGAGGAAGATGATACTCCAGGCCGAGTGAACAGCAGGGTCCTCGCTACCCCATATGACA